>NW_022145597.1:25848967-26448967 GCF_000002235.5 Strongylocentrotus purpuratus
ACCATGCCAGTAATTTTCTTGTTTGAATTGTTTCTTTATCTTTCTTTGATAAAATTTCCAAATATTTCTTTTCTTTTTCTGACACATATTTTCTCTGCTTTGTATTTCTATTCCTCTAAAGTAAAATTTGTTGTTTTATTTGTGTATATTTTTGTTTTGAAAGTGTATGATTTTATTTCTCATAACGGTATTTACCCAACTTTTAAATTCAAGTTCAGCATGTAAATATGCACTTAGACACAAAATTGTGTAACAGTCCGAGTCATTCTTGATGATGATGATTCTCAACATTCATATCATGCCATATTTATGTTAAAACAAACATTGAAAGGCCTGCGCAGACTTCTCAAAGGGATAACTCATAAGCGTCTCCAGAGAATCATTTTCAAATTGTCCTTGTCTCCTGTAGGTTGTGAATTAAACACCATTTAATTATTCATCCTCTGTTACTTGCAGGCAGCAAGGAACGAAGAGTCTGTCGTTACCGTGGCGATGCCTGGTGGTCTTTGCAAGAAAGTTACATCTCAAAACCCAGGAGAATATTTAAGGTTTGTACTACCTCATTTCTATTCATATCATATCTTCTTTTCTTCGTTTTTGACGAAAATGTAAGTTACAAAATGTGAACACTTGCATCACCAAACATTCTAAACAAAATGGTTTAATGTTCTAAAACAGCAGACTTTCACTGAGAGCTCTGGAAGGCCATTCAAGTGGTTAACCGCATCTGAGAATAACTTAATGATTACAAATCAATAGAACAAACAATTAGAGAAGGCGAGTTGGCTCAATCTGTAAAGTGTCTGTCTTTGGAGCCAAAGATCGTCAGTTCAAATCCAACCCAGATGGATGACTAAAGCCTGCGTTGTGTGCTACCGTGCCCATCACCTGTTTCATAGACGCAGGCTATGTTAAAGCCTCACTGCACTAATTATAGCTACTTGCACCCTCTATATAGCAAACAATGCCTATAATCTGTGCCTGTTGGTCCCCCATGATCCTCTTTTAATATGTTAATTGAGAGCTGATTTGATGAGATAACCACCCATCAGTGACCGTGCAGGGAGGTCTAATCCCCTGGCTAAACTAGTGCAGATGGGCTCTAAGTGGAAAATACTCTGACCTCGGTTAGGACGTTAAATGTAGGCCCCATGTAGAGGAGAGTCACTACCTGTGCGCATCAAGAACCCACTGCACTATTCATATATAAAAGAAGGGGAAAACCCGGTGAAGTGGTCCACCTGCGCATCCCCAATCCGTTATACTGGGATGAGAGACCCAAGGGTTTATTGCTTTCCGCTTTCCTGCAGACACAGGTGGCACCAAATACTTAATAAAAACAAACTATTACCGACACGAAATCCAACGCAAGAAACAAATCATGTCAATGATGTCACATCATCTTCTTCAGGATCTATTCCGAGGTAGATTGCAACATTTTGCTCCCTTTTCTGTAGTAATAAGAAGATTTTTAGATGGAAGAATTTTAATTTGACACGTGAGAAACTCTAGATTTTTGACATGTAATTATAATGAACAAAAAATAACAAAAAATATAATCCAAATTAAACTTTGGCATATTTTTTTTTTGGGGGGGGGGAGGGGGGGGGGAACAAATAAATCATTGTATTACAGTGTTTCTATTCTTACCACAAATGCAACATCATTTAAAAAATCCACTGCAATAGCATGATATGATTCTGTTTTGAAGTCAAGGTATGATAAAGTGTGGGGAGAGTACAGCAGATATCTCTTTGATCAGGGTTTAGAGTAGCACAACTCCCTCTTGTGGTTAAAAAAAAAAAATCAAATGTATTTGTCTCCTCGGTAAGCTTCTGTAGACGTGTTTAGTACCGTAGTCAGATTGAGTGACATAAAATGCTTTCACATGAGCAACTCAGCAAGAAAATTTAACACATAATAAAATATCAAAAAATAACAAGAACAACACTAACATAACATGATATGATTCTGTTTTATAGTCAAGGGGGGTGTTTCACAAATATCCTAATTTGAACTTATCTCTAAGTTTGACTAATTATGCAAAGCCGTTAGCATCTATGAAAATATTTTTTAAAAGTTATTTTAAATGGCATTAAATGTTGATTCAAATCACTCATATTTTCTATTATCATGGGAGATTTCATGTTTTTGATGGGGAATTTATAAAAAGTCTAAAATACTTGAATTTTTGCTTTTGAATATATTTTATTTTAAGGCTACAAATGGCTCTCCATAATTTTTAAGTCCAACTTAGAATCTTTGTGAAACACCCCCAGGTACAATAACGATTCAGGAGAGTGCAGCAGATATCACCATGATCAGGAGTAGCACAGCTCCCTCTAGTGTCGGCAAAAAAAATTCACAAGCAATATCTCTTCAGTCAGCTATTGTAGATCTGTTCAGCAGTCAGATTGAGTGGCTTTAGATGCTTTCAAATGAGCAAGTAAGCAAGGAAATTTGGCTATACTAGACATTTTCAATTCCTTTAATAATTGCTGACATATATGTGACATGAATACATACACGATTTCAAATGAGCTGTTTCCTTAAAAAGTTCACAGCACTGTGTAACAATTTGGTTTGTCATAACAAAATTTCAACTTTCTATTGATTTGACTTCAAATATCACTATTTTAGTGCATGAAAAAATCATCTTATTTTCTAAATATAAATCAGAATTCTTTTTCTACCATACATATATATTTATATTTTTGTATAACGTCAGTAGAAGAGGGGTAAAATAGTATTTTTTTGAACAAATTCTATGTCATTGTCATAACCCATTTGACCCAGCTTCTTAGATTAATTATGCAAAGGAGAATGATACATGAAATGCTGATTCGGCAGTTGAAGTTCATGGGTCACATAACACGTAAAGAAGGCCTAGAGAATCTTGCTTTGACAGGGAAAATTGTGGGAAGGAGGAGTAGGGGAAGAAGGAGGATACTTTGGATGGACAGTCTGCAGAAATTGTTAGAAGAGAGAGGAGTGAAAGAACTGGGAGTGGTGCTAATAGAGAAGGCTAGGAGCCGAGGGTTGTGGAACAGCATGATCGCTAAAGTCAATCGATATGGCACTTAGGGAGAGAGAGAACCATAGACTGAATTAGACTTAAGTGAAATACTACCATGAAGTAAAAAATGCAATGTTCTTTTATTTAGAAGATAAAGGAAACTTCATAGTCGTCCGTGGTGTGAAGTTTCCCTCTCCATATTCAGCTCATGCCGTTCAGCTATTATATGTTAATCAGTTTTGTGCAAAGCTTTCTGCTCAGTTCAGGGTGCAGAAAGATAGAGTGTTTAATTATTTTTTCCCTTTCCCTGCTAGAATTAGGACGGATCTGCTCTGCATCATTTCCTCTTCTGTTTCATTTATCGTTGTTCTCCATTTATGCTCATTTATTAGTGTTAAGATAATGTAATCCAGTACATGTGTGGTTTTACAATATTTATGTCTCTGAGAAGGAAAAAGAGGTGAGTCAGCAGCGAGTGATGAAGCTCTAGAAGCTTCAAAAGAGCTCTGAAAAGGAAAAAAAGAGTCCAGTAAAAAAAAACAAAAAACACACAGCAGTGCCACCAATACAAAACAAATCAAACAAAAAAGAAAAAACTACCGTAAGCAAAAGCATATACGTGACAAGTGTGAACAAATATTTGTGTAGAAAATCTCAGATTAACTTCAAAAGCAGGCTTTGAGTGGTGCTGTAAGCAAAATTATGTACTTTCAATGACATACTTGGTAGATTTACGTCATTAGTGCCTGGTATTTTTGAGAGGTTAAAGAATTCCTCACCCCGAGAAATAATTTCTCGTAATAACATGACGTACTATGTGAAGTAAATATATTCAAATTTATGGATGCTCCCTTCCCAGGTGTGTATTTGGTGATGAAGCATTGCATTCACCTGCAATTATCCTTTGTAATACAATTGCCAGAACGCAAATTGCATGAATAAGATGGTGCTGTTCTGGGGCGAAGGTTTCTCACAAATGAAATGGATTTGTCAACTGCTATATTTTAGTATTTTTAAATGAATAGTTTACAACTGTTCCCCTGTTATATATTTCTCACCAAATATATAATTTCTATCTTCTCAGCTATGATTTTTCCTCATTGAAAAGTTTTGTTATTGATTTTAAAAGTTTTTTCAACTAAAGCTTGGTGCATGATACATGTACAAATCGCATTTTCAAGAAAATGGCTGCACCCGTGTCATGCTAAAAGGCATCGCATCTTACCAAGAACATCTTGAAACATATATCTCTTGTACATTTTCGTAAGGAGTATTGTGCATTAAAGGGCAGAAATACATCTCATTTTTCAGAATACCTCTCATTTTTCAGAATACCTACACTTACTCATTGGGGTGAGGTTTCCTTTAAGAATGTTGAGATGTTGCAGTTTAAGTCCTGCCGCGGCACTCATGTCCTTTGGCAAGACATTGATCTACATTTGCCACACTTAACCCAGGTGAGGTAAATGGGTACCTGGTAGGATTTTTCCTTGAAATGCACTGTGGTTGGATATCGGTAGCAGAAGCTAAAGCTAGGGAAATAATTTCTGAAGCTCTTTGGAAGCGCGCAGAGACTAAGTTACAAGAACGGACCATTATTATTAAAGTACGTCTAAAATTATCTTACAGAGATTCTATTGTAGATTGGAATAGAATATGTTGATATATGAAGTAGTAATAGTATGATTTAGCAATGAATAGGAGGTGCTAGAAGATGCTGCTGATGATGATGATATACAAATAATACATGTTTGCGATTGCATTAGTGAATATGCCCCGCATGCAAGTTAGGCCACAGTATGCTAATGAACGAGACTTGTTGAGTTTATTGTCCGTCTCGTTGTGACTTCACCAAGTGCAGTGCATATCAATAGTGCACGCTAAAAAAATGTGTTATTTGTTTTATAAGTTGGGTCTTTGATATGAGTATAAAGACCAGATATTGATGGTTGTTATCACCAAAATGCACTCCCCGTGCACATGGTAAAAAGTAATGCACGCACACGTGGTCCATTTCGACGCTTCTCATTGGCTACATTCTTGAACCCATTTTCTAACGATGACTAATGATGGTGATGATGATGATGATTTAGCGGAGCTACCATGATAAGGTGCTCAAGCATTCAATAAATATTTGTGTGCCACGTACATGTACCCATTAACTTCACCTGGGTGGAGCGTGGCAAATGTTGATGTGCTTCTCTTTTCCTTATGATATATTTATGTTGCATTTCAAAAAGTGAACATTGTAATTATATTTTGTTTATTGTTACATGTTCATATTATTGGTCAGTTTTGCGTTTTGTTTTTAATCGAATAGTTGACCTTTGATTGTTTCTTTTAAAGCCACACTGTCCTACTTGTAGCTACTTGCTCCGTCTATACAGAAAACAAAGCCTAATCAGTGACCATTGGTCTCCAATGATCCTCTTTTTCTTATGTTAATTGAGAGCTGAGTTGATAATAATAATAATAATCCGTTTTTTAAATAGCGCTCAATACACCGATCCAACGATGTGCCTAAGCGCTTTACAGATATATTATTACCCCGGTCATCGGATTCAGGCTTACCCGCACACAACGTGTGCACATTTTCCACTCCCTGGGGAGCATTCCAGCCAGTCGCCATTTTACAAGCGCACACTTGCTCGTCCAACCACATGAACGTTCGCATCCTACCGGGTACCCATTTAACACCTGGGTGGAGAGTAGCAAGTGCAGGTAAATATCTTGCCAAAGGATATTAGTGCCGTGTCGGGATTCGAACCCTCGACCTTCGCATCTACAGTCAAGCGCCTTAAACCACTCGACCACGACACTCCCACTGATGAGATAACCACCTGTCCAGTAACCTTGCGGGGGGGGGGGGGGTCTAATCCCTCCTATCAACTAGTACAGATAAGCTTTAAGTTTCTTTTAAGTTCAATTCTCTACACCAAGGTAGAACAATTCTGTTAAATGAGTAAAAAAAATTCATGAATTAACAGACCCATTCTGTCTAGGTTTTTAAAATTGGTTTTCATAAAACGAGTTGAACTTTTTCCTAACATTTTCAGGTTCTTGTATTGTATCTGTCCTTTCTAGAAGTTAAATTTTCATCACAAGCAAGTTAATATATTTTGTAATATTTTTTTCTTCAGGTTCTTGTTTTATATCTGTCCTTCTTGATAATCAGATTTTTATAATCACGAAAGTGACAAAACACTATTTTCAAAGGTTTTCGATCAGCTTTTTCTCTTCTTGAACAGTTATTATCCTTACAATTTTTTTTTACCACGCTGTACATGTCTCGGTATTCCCGTTTTAGATGTTCCATTACATTTTCCACGAATCCGCACAATAATGCCAAATATCAAAGTGGTGGAGAGCGAGAAGAAAGTGTTTGTGTGAAATTAGATTTATAATTGAATTGCTGCTTCTGAAATGATAAGATAACAATCTCATAGGCTTTTTAATTCTGCCCTGCTAATGGGAAATGAAAGGATGCCTCCCAAATGAAGCTCAGCTATTCCTGTTTTTTGTTCTTTCTCAAGCACCCCCTGTTTCTATGTTATATTCTCTCTATCTCTGCCCCCTCCTCTGTCACTGTCTACTCATGCGTCACTCTTTTTGTTCTTCTCTCCCTCCCCCTCTCTTTCTCTCTCTCTCTCTCTCTCTCTTCCTCCCATCTCTCTCTACCTATGCGTCTCCGGGCGCGTACGCAGGATTTTTTCAAGGGGAGGGGGTAAGAGGACCCCCTTTTTTGTCTCAAAATTTGACATTTTGATCCGTTGGGGGGGGGGGGGAGGTCAACTTTTTTTAGGTAGGCCATTGGTATAATTTTTTAGAAAAAATACCACAGGGGGGGGGGGGTTCATAAAAAAATTACCGAAGGGGGGGGGGGGGGGTTATTAAAAAAAAACCAAACCGGGGGGGGGGGGTAGTTGTCCTAGAGGGTGGTTGCCCAAGGGGGTAGTTGTCTTAGGGGGTAGTTGACTTAGGGTGGTTATCCAGGGATAGATGTCCAGGGGGTAGGTGTCCGGATACGATACCCCAGATAAAAAATCTTTGATGAGATTGATGTACCAAACAGTTTACCACCGTTCTGTATTATTATGTTATTTTTCTACTTTTGGTGAATTACTGACGTCTTATTTATATATTCATTGTAAAAGACTGTAATTCAGCACAGAAGCCGCGAATTGTTGTTCCCGAATTTAGAATGTTTTGATTTGTGTTGTTCTGACAGGGATGCAGTTAGTAAGACTCTTCTATCACATAAACATTTTTAAAATCCAATCATATAACGACTTTGTTTCCTTGTAATGCTCTTTATTTTCTGAATATAATATCGGTTGGATGGTCGAGGAAAAAAGTTTGAATATAACTCTACATTCTACATGTGTATACAATAATGAACCAGATTAGGGGAACGAGAGTTAAGCAGATTAGAAAGGAATTAATACGAAAACATACTTTTTGTTAAATGTATGGACATGAACATACATGTATTGCGTTTGGGAGAAGAATCCTAAATTTTACCGATTAAGTCCTGAAATATCTATCTGTTTCTCATGATCTTTGTGAGCTGAATTTGATGTTTTTTTGCTTCACCATGATCTCTCGAAAATTCCAAGAAGCCATTTCAAATAAACTTGTACGTGTTAAGTGTCTTAAACTTAACCGTTATGGGTGTATCCAATATTGAAAGTTTAGAGATGTTTTAGTATTGAACCTGTACCCTACACCACGGATATGAGTTCTATACGCATGGAGAGGAATGTTCGATAATTTGATGAATCAAACTTTTATTTATTCTTGTCCACAAATATGGAAATACGATTTCCTTCAGCAATACAAGGCAACACAAGAAATCAAGACAGAAAAATAAAGTACAATCGAAACAAGTTTATTCATACATGTAACCAAACCAAAGTCATCAGCTCACATAAAAAAAGGAACTCTATTCATAATTGTCCTTCATGTTTTCAAACTTCTTTCCTCATTAAAATATTTCGCTTCTACTTTATCTTCTCTTCCTTCCTTTTCTTGTTATATTCGTATTTAATATCATTTAGTATGTTTATATTTTATGTACATTTCTACACCCTCTACAGCCCTTGAATACATCTGTGTCTTATACCTGTGGTTTAATTCATGTCTATTCTGACAGGTATCCTTAGAAAACAAGTTTATATTAAGATTCTTTTCCCGTTTCTTCGATCTCCCATACGACGTCTTTAATCTTTTGAGCAGTGGCTCATCTGTTATCTGCATCTGAATAATGCTCATTAGTCTAACCTACGCTGTAATTAAACGAGCAAGATACAAAGAAATCCACAGTCATTATTTTGTTCTCTCACCTTCTACCTTGTATGCGATATCCAATTAAAAGTGTAGGTTGGCAGCGTTGCCCCCTTTCTTTCTTTTTTTCAGCGACGAGAATATATATATATATATATATATATATTTATCCTAAAAAGAACTAATACAAATGTCCGTACAGTATAAGGAGTTTTCTTTGGGGTTGAAATGATAAAATTTCTCTTCATTTTTTAAATAGGTTAAGGCTAATACATGTAATGTATATCGGGCTGTATACAAAGACAATTATCAAATGCAAATATTTCAAGTCTATGTCTGCGAGGTATGTGGAATCTTAGAAATTCCCCCGCACCAGGCTCAAGTATGGAACTTATGATATGAAATATAACATTTAGAAATGTAGATGAACTTTTGAGTATTTAAGTCAATGGAATCTTGAAAACTTGAAAGAGTGTCTAAGCATGTTGAGGACGACAATTATAGCAATTTGGAGTATACCATCGAAGTGGACGCGGTAACTCCATTCTGTTAGCTAAGAATGTAGCAATTATTTTTCTTCTACTACCAAATCAAATTTTACTTGTTCAATACCAAAAATGTTCTATATAACAAAATAATTCTAAAAGTTGCAGTATTGCGAATCCTTCTGAATCCACTTTTAACTGTATATCTTTTCAAAATGAACAATTTTTCATTCCTTTTTTTGTTTGTTTAAGGTGTGAAAACAAATTTCAAGTCTGTTCGGCATTATTTTCATTTGCAAAACGGTCAAGATGATATTCATTAGCCTTTTTACACGTTACCAAAGCTCACCTTTGCATTATTTCAGCTAAATCAAGTCAAAACCTCTCACCAAGGCACTTTCTTAATCTTCACATTCTACTACCTGGGCATGCAACCCCGCTCCCCCCCCCCCCCCCCCACTCCGGGAACGGAGGGACCGCATGCGAGTTCCCAAAATCTCTGGCTCGTAACAAAGAAAAAGATCTGCCCGTATTGACTTCACACACCGGACTTGTGCTGAAAGGGGGGGGGGGGGGGTGCTGAAAAGTCTCGTATAACAAAAGCTAAAGATCTACCCGTATTGACTTTACACACCGGACTTATTCAGAAGGCTGGGGGGGGGGGGGGGGGGGTGCTGGGAACACGCATATGCGTACCCTAAATAACACTGAGTGCATGGGGGGGGGGGGCGTGCAGCACTGCAGTTGCTCAATGGAACACGGTATATCACATTTTATATATCTACTTTGATACATTATCACATTATCACCCAATCATTGTTAGACACACTTCACCTCCATCACTACGCAGAAGCATCAGTCCGTATTCTCTCACTCACTATCTTGCACTCTGTTTTCTCTCTCTCATTAACACTTAAACCGAAAACGATCGCCTTCACATTCTCGCTTCGAGTCGCTCGTGGAGGCTTGTTTAATTGGTTTTTTTAAAGTGTCATTGGTGTTTTCAAGACTTTAATTGAATTGAATCTTGTTCATGAAATGTTAAACTTGCATAATATTCTAAATGTGTTGAATTTCATGGTTTGTAATGTTTTTCTTCTCCACCCTCCTTTAATAGACTCGAAAGTCACTGATATGTTTGATATTATTTTCTGAAATGTCAAAGGAATCCACCAAGAGGATGAAAGGGGCAATTGAAGAAGATGAAAGAATGCACCAATCACTGCATACTGACTATTGAAATACAATTATTTGTAACAGGTGAATAAAATAATTTGCATCAAGGCACTTCTCAAAGACGTATGCGTTAATTTTTTTTACATTACAAAAATGGCCTAATACAAATAGGAAAAAGTTCACGTGTACTTGAAATATGTACTTGAAAAGGGATAATTGCATACTGACTATTGAAATGCAATTATTTGTAACAGGTGAAAAAAATAATTGATATCAAGGCACTTCTCAAAGACGTATGCATTAAATTTGTTTACATTGCGAAAATGGTCTATTAGAAAAAGTGTCGTCTTCAAAGGACGTCACATTGCCTTATAAGGACGTAAAATGGCCTAATAGGACAAAGTTCACGTGTACTTGAAATATGTACTTGAAAGGGGCAATTAAATAAGATGAAAGAAGGCACCAATCAACTGGCCTTCTTCTGTCTGCTCTTGAGAGTTGACTTGAGAGGAGCAATTATGTTTCTCATGCAATGCTTGATTTTTTTTTTGATATTGCAATTACAAGGCAATTTTCGTAATGTAACCAAATTTAATGCATACGTCTTTGTAAAGTGCCTTGATGCAAATTGTTTCATCCACCTGTTACGAATAATTGTATTTCAAAAGAATACGAATTGCAAAACAATAATTATTGCTACGTAGACAAACAAAATGTAATAATTATATGCAATCTGCATACTGACTATTGTCATACAATTATTTGTAACAGTTAAATAAAATATTTCTATCAAGGCTCTTCCCAAAGACGTATGCATTAAATTTGTTTACATCGCGAAAATGGTCTATTAGAAAAAGTGTCGTCTTCAAAGGACGTCACATTGCCTTAAAAGGACGTCACACGTTACGTAGCAGTCCACTGTGTCGACGTGCAAATCTAAAAGTCCCTAGTGATCTGTCATAGGGACAGGTTTGTTGACCCCTGTCAATTTTATTTCTTTGTATCTTCCTACTCCACGTTTTCCAATGAAATCGTCTACGAATCCTCTGCGAGGTCTTCCCTTTACAATGACACATGATTATTTCATGCAAGTTTTTTTCTCCCCGTGTAGAGAGCATTTCGAGTATTAAAGCGCATGCCCCAAATGACACCAAACACTGAGGCATCTCATAAATTGGGAGAGATAGATTCTCAGTGTGTAATTTAGAAATAGAAATTAGCTTAATCGGTATAATATTTGCGTCCATTTGTGAAAAGAAACCGATAATAGAATAAGTTTGATAACTCATTCAATACAGCATGTATTTTTCACGTCTCATCTTAACACCACCCAAAAGATTCCTCGTAATATCTCATTCAATAATGTCCTTCACATTCCATGTTCATTCCACCATAAAGATTCCTTATAATATCTCATTCAATAATAATTTTTCCACATCTCATATTAATACCACCAAAAATGAATCTTCGTAATACTATCCACCGCAGTTCGTTTAAAAGATTCCCCGAGCTCCCCAAGTATGAATTCGCTGGCACTCCTCTTTAGCTGCGATCCCCCGGAGCCTGTTTAGGGAAAGCGAAACTCTTTTTCGCATCACATTACTGACCACATGTTTTGGTAATCGCAAATTGATTTTCCTATTAATTTTCGCTTATCGGGAGGAAGCCAATCCGTAGCCGTTCTATATGAAAAGCAAGCCCTACGGCTGGGTGTTCTTTTCTACTGCACCTGTCTCGCAATGCGCGACTCTACAGAAACCTGCTCCACGATGTCCACCACGCTGCAACGCGCCGTGCAGTGACTCGGGCGCCGTACCGCGGGAGGTAGGCGTCCAGACAACCTGATGGATCTTATATGAAACAAATGTAATATGGCACTTAAAGGAATTGGAATATATTTGTCTATTTATTTATTTATGTTTCGTTTGTGTTTGTTTGTTTGTTCCATCAATCATTCATTCATTTAGCTCGTCAGTCAGTTGGTCAATTCGCATGTTTATACACGGGTATCTCATGTCTGTTCTGTATAACAAAAAACAGAGAACGGTCTACAGAGATCATACAGATACATGAAATAACAGAAGTACATATTCATAGGTATTGTAATAATAATGATAATAACATCAATGATAATAACGATGTAATGAATAATAATATTTATAATGATAATAATGATAATAATAATTGGATTTAAAAAGCGCCTTTCCAGAAAACGTTTAACCAGTTAAATAATCTTTCAAGTGCTAGATAATTGTTAATAAAGTAATACAAATGGCTTTTTACCCTACAGGTCGTACCACAGCGGTCATTAATATCATTATCGAACACACTTTTCGCACCATCTTCACTCCCTTTAGCGAGTATTCTAATCAAGATGTTTATCGGGATCCTGCCCTGTTCCCATTTCTTTCGTTTTGAAGTGGTAGATGGTAATTTCTATCTTGCTAAAGGACTTTAGATCCGTGCCGGGTCTCGAACCCGCGACCTTGGTATCCTCAAATCAAGTGGCCAAACCACTCGAGTACCTATCTAGGCTCAGCGTTATCTCCGCATAATAATGTGTGGGTGGGTGAGGTGTGGGTGGATTTGTAAGACTACTGTCGACTGACTGCGTAATATCTAATTTGGATTTCAATTCTTGATTCCGGCTTGGGTAAAAGGTTATGAAAATATATTTGGGGCTAAGTTCCAATTATAACCCTTTGATAAGATACCAATTTCATTCATGAGATCGCAGTCTTTTTAAGCTGTATTAGCATAGATTCCTGTAAGTAAGCTGCCTAAAAGGGGATCAGAGGAAAGGTGACTGACAAATATGCATCTGCGAATGAATAAGCCAAATGATTAATCCTTTGTCTTAGAATTTTATGTTTAATTTTCTTTAGACTTGATGATATATTTTCAATTTCGCGTGATCGGTATTTGGGGAAACAGTAAATTAATTCTTGTAAACTATGTATACGCTTTGAAAATATGAAAGAAGACGACCTTTTCACGGATCACGGATACTAACTTTCACAATGAGTGTGGCGAGACACTCGCTCAGCTCGGCAAGTATGAAACATGATAGGATGTTACCCGTGCTTGTGGAGATGCTTTTTAAAATGATTTTGGTTTTGGCGATGGTCGTTGTAGGGATGGATATCTCTAGGCTAGACCGTCCTGGTGACTACCCTCAGATGCACCCATGTTCCATGCGCAAACCCCTCAACACTCGCGGTTTTATAGGATGATGTGAAGTATCCTCTGGATACAGTGTGAGTGAGCATCATTCACTGTCGATTTGTTAGTGTGGGTGTGTGTGAGTGCGCTTGCCATTGTCTTGTGTATGTGTGTGTGTGTGTGTGTGTGTGTGTGGGGGGTGATGAGGGTGTGTTTGTCCTTTGGCAAGGCATTATTCTTCATTTGCCACACTCGACCCAGGTGAGATAAATGGGTGCCTGGCAGAAATTAATTCCTTGAAATGGTAGAGCGCTGTAATGGCAGCTAGGCTAAAGCCGGGGTAATACTCGTAATAGAATTTCTAGATGGACGGCGCTATAGAAATGCCTATAATTATTAATTATTACAGTTGTCTGATTTTTTTTAAAAGGAAGTCTGAACGTCGATTGTGATTTATTTATGAAGAAAAATGAAAACATGCGCAAGTATCTCCTCCAATTAAATGTATATATCTTCTATTGTGGTGCTTTGTCATAAACAATAGCGCTGCAGCTTTTTACCTCGATTCTCTCTCAAAATTGACGTGATGAAAAAATATCGGGGAACGTTACCGCGATTGATAAGTCAGATAACCGTAAGCCAGTAAAATCAAAACGTTGATATATGTAATTGATGTCAGAGTTGAGACATACTAAACGTTTCGCGGGGTATGTTCACATTGCTTCTGCCACTTTTTCTGTCATCGTTTTAAATAATGAGCTTTAATGAGCAAGAATGTAATAAACTTGCCCGTGGTTGTTTTTTTTCATACAAAAACGTGATCTTTTAATACAAAAAAACAACAACTAAAACTTGAATTGATGTATTTAATGTCAAAGTTGAGTCTCATCGGAAATATGAGGCATATTAATTTTCTTTTTTTTTTACTTATGCATACACTCCTAAACCCTGGAGCTACGTTAAGTGCCTTATCAGTTGGTTAGGTTTATGATTTGTTTTTCTCTGAGAGTATGAGTGAAACACACGTATAGGAATATTTGGAACGCTGTAGGCTTCTAGAGGAGAGAAGTAAATCGTGTTGTAGAAGTAATGTACCAGGCATTGGTGCGTCTTAAAACTAATCATTTGAATCGCTTGGAGCTGTCCCGCTTCCAAATGACGCTTCATAATGCAATAATCTTATCATAATTTTCCATTTAACGCAGACTCTGACATTTGATAGACTCCGTTTGCTGAAAACTATAATGGTAAAGTACGCCGGGACAGTGGTTATGGTACTATTAGTACGTCATAGTCGGATTGAAGCGTGAATCATATCAATATGAATTTATCAATGTAGTATCGACACTTCCGACAGTTATTTTGTTACAGTTCAAATTTCTCACTGACAAAAAAAATCGATCCGAAGTTGCGAGAAGTTGACGCACTTTTTTCTTCTCATTTATAACAAGTCAAGATTGATTGATAATTAGGTATTGCAGGGCTTAAGTTACCGTAGGCCAAATGTTTTAAATGGGACTAAAAGAAAACGAAAGCAAACGAACAAATAACAAAACAAGAACAGAACAAGATATTAAAAAGAATAGAGCAAACATATGCACGACAAGAAAAAAGCAAGAACAAGACAAGAAGAATTAAACAAAAATAAGTATAGAACAATACAAAAACAAATAGTCGGAGGAATATACTAACAAAAGAAAAGAGCCGATTAGCAAAAACCATCTTTTTGTGGTTCGGCGAACATCCTGTGCATGCTTGTACAAAATAGTTTAGGTGAAGCTGAGTTTATCTTCAAGTAGGATAACATGACTCCGTCTCACGAATGGTCGTGTAAAAAACAGTCTTGATGTTTTGATGCGGGATTACTCCGTAGTTAGACAGCAGGAAGAAGAAGAAAAAAAAAATCAAGAATCGATGAACCGGTCCGCTCAAATCGACTTTAACTTAATCCTTTTCATTCCGGTATTTTAGAAGTAATCTTCGGGTACATTAACGCCACTAACTTGATGCAATTCAAGTCTCATCTACGTGCGCCGTTATTGTAATTCAAGTGGACAAAGATTATTGATAAACTCTCGGATTGAATGTCGTTCGATGCAGGTCCAACTGGTAAAATGAATTTAGATTCGCCCATAGACAACAGAGAAGGAGTCAAACTGGAGCGGAACAGACGACCAGAGAGGAAAAGAAAGAGAAAGAGAGAGAGAGAGAGAGAGAGAGGAGGGGGGGGGGGATTTGAAATACCATGCTTTCTCGAAATAAGGTTTCTCTCTCTATCGAATTTTTTTTTAGATTCGCCCAAAGACAAATAGAATGATTCAAACTGGAGCGGAACCGATGATCAGAGAGAGAGAGAGAGAGAGAGATCGGGGGGGGGGGGGGGGGGGTTATATACCACGATTTCCCGAAAAGAGGTTTATCTCTCCACCTAATTTTCTCTGTCTCTGTCTTTGTCTCTATCTCCCTTTGTCTCTCTCTCCCTATCCTTTTTTCATTCTTTATGTTGTTCTTCATTTTACACGTGCAGTAATCACAAAAGTCATACTTATGACTTCAAAACGTAAAAAGACCCTACTCCATGATAAATTATGAAATGTATATAATATATATTTCGTTGTCTCTGTGTTGGAACAAATATGCTCGATTCGACAATTTGGAATTCTCATGGCCTATACAAAGGCCATGACTACACCAACAGTCTTTTTCAGGACTGCTCAATCTTCCCTCTCTCTCACATGGTGCACCCGCAAGCCTACCGTATATCTATACAAAGTGATTACAACTTTCGAAAGCGATACATTTCTTGAATTTTATCCGATTTCGTTCAAACTTTCACCAACATTGTTCTCAAATATTGTGCTTTCTTTCAAGGAACTTGCTAAAAGTCAGATGCCCCTTGCCCATGTTACTTTTATATATTCCTGTGAAATTCGCTTCACTAGTAGTGGTTAATCACATTAGCAATATACATTGTCTGCATTCTCTATGACTTTCAAGAAGAATTCTTTTTTTCAAGAGACTCTTGAAAGTAATTACCTCCGTGGTGGCGGACATGTGCCCTTGGAAATTATAGATGGTTGGAGACCGAAGAGAGAAAAGAAGAGGCAGAGAGAGAGAGAGAGAGAGGGGAATAGAGAGAGAGAGAGAGAGAGAGAGGTAGATAGAAGGTAACGGGGGAGAGAGAGAGAGAGAGAGATGGAGAGATATAGAGAGATAAGTATTTTAAAGTAGATATTCATTGATTTAAAAAACTATAACTATATTTTCATTATTGCAAAGTTGAAACTTTGATTCAACAAGGTTATCAAAATTCAATGCTTGGAAACATTCGAAGTAATGATTATTATAAATTACAAAACGCTTAAATACAGCCCCGGCATAGCACCTGAAGAGCTCTCCGAACGCTGCTGAGATGTGTGAGATCACAGTATGGACATGGCTTGCACAAGCATACGATGTCCCATGAAATCTCACACATTTTCAGTGCCTGTGTTTTCATTTTCTCTTGAGTTCTTTCTCTTACTTCACTACCGTCAGGCTAAATGTATAATCTATTGCCTCACTCTAAGCCCCGCGCATGTTTTTATTTTGATGACAAAATTAATGCAGCGATACAAAAAATAAAGGAATCTGTCGCTTATAAATAAAATAAGACGCCATTGTATATTCAGCTGCACACACCGCGGTATGTTCGGCGTTTCAAGAGGGCACAAATGCCGTCCTTAGTATCATTCCGGGTTTTTTTTCAATTTGAAAGTCTGGTTTCTTTGGTTGTTAATTAACCCCTATCCTGTGTATTTACAAGCAAAAAATTTTAGTTATCAGAATCGGGTCATATCCCCTTTTGAATGGTTTGACATGCCATTACATTTATATACACTAAACTCATTATAATTTGAGAAATAATAGCTTTGCAATTATGTTCATTATCTATGGGATGTCGTCTGCTTGGGCAGTGTTGGTCCATATAGTGACGTCATTAAAACATCGTTATTTTTCCGGCGAATCTCTCGTATATCCCGGCTGCTATGGATGTGGTTGTATTTGTATTTTTACAAATCACCCGATATGTAGTTGACCTAAAACTTGTCCGATGGCCATCTGTTACCAGTTTCTAGTGATACAATAGTTGACATATTTGCCAAACTTGGGTCAAGTATGTATCTTGCAGAGCCAGTGAACTGATTAGATTTTGGGGTCCAGAAATCCAAGGTCAAAGGTCACAGAGCTCATTATGTATGCAAAAATAGCTCGTGATCGCGTTATCTCAAGAACGGATTGATGGATTGCAAAAAAATATGCAAAAATAGCCTATGAACGTTTTATCAATAGAACCAACGGGTGGATTACTATCAAACTCAAAACTTGTACGTTTCTTTAGGAGCCAATGAATAAATTAGATTTTAGGGTCACGAGGTCAACGATCAAAGTGTCAAACATGTTTATGAAAAATAGCTTGTAATCACGATATTCTGAGAGCCTGCTAATGGATTACAATCAAACTTGAATTTTAAAAATTGCTTCTGTTTTGGTTTGTAAAATCGCTCCATGGCGGAGGCATCATTTTCGACTGCGCGCGGTCGAAGGTCCATCTATAGTTTATTTGTTTTAAGTGGATTGGGGAAAAGGTGAAGTTTTTCTAATTTGAAAATTGAAATATGTATTTTTCAAGGGACTCTTGAAAGATATAACTTCCAATTGATGCGCGAATGTGCCCTTGGAAATTATAGCTAATGGGAGATAGAAGAGACAAAAGGAGAGAGAGAGAGAGAGCGAGAGAAATGTGTCAGCATGGAATATAGGTCAACAACTATCAAAAATCATTCACACTCCTTGTAAATTTGATGTATTCGTAACTCAAGAATGAAAGGTGGGACTGGTTGATTGACGGCCCTTGTTGCATACTTTTAGATATAAGCTTTAATAATATCACATTCTTAAGAAACATAAATCGGGAAAAATCAATCTTTTCACATACTTCACATTTTTTATAAAGCTTGGTATTAAAGCCAATATAAATCGAAGGAGTGAACGAGAGAGAGAGAGAGAATAAATATGTTTATACCGTCGATTTAGCGCCTTTTTTCTCATTTTCTATAGAGACGTGATGCTAAGCTTCATGTTATTACAATGTGCACAATTTTGTTACCCGAGTTAACAAGCGAAATAAGAACAACACGAATTAACTCACGCACTTACACACGCGCGCACTCACTCACGCACAGGAAACGTAAGAAAACCGTATGCCTACGCAAGGCGCGTTACGTTTCAATTTCGGAAAATGTATTTCACTGCCTAAATTCCCTTGATGAAGGAATCAGATGCAATGCCCACCCATCCCTTTTTAAAGATGAAGTTGAGTTCTGGTCATGCGATTGCATTGTGAAAGAATCGATCAGAAAAGGTTCATCATCTAGCATATAAGAATTTGTGTGTATTGCAAGGTTCTGGAATCATCAAAATGATAAGAAATTTGGCCAAGTCTTGGTAAAGTTACAAACACTGTACACAGAAAGATGTATATGGGACTACACGAACACGTGGCGTAAAAAACCTACCCCCGAGTTTTACGATGAACATGACATATTTAGAATATGAAGGCATTTAAAGAGCCATGCTTTTCAGGGAACATTTCTTATCTGATGTTCTTCCACACTTGCATAATAAGAATGATAAAGTTCACAAATTATTTTTCACCTCTTCCCAGAACTCAACCTTCTCTTTAAAGCTGAGCTTTTCGACGTGCTTCGAGAATCACTTTAATCTTCTCGGAATTAAAACCATCAATCTTCTATGACTCGTGATATCTGTACAGCATGGTGTTGTTTCACGCTGTCAAATGTCGCTTCGTTTCTCTGGGTTCTTGCCTTGCCCACAAAATGTCTTTCGACCAATTCAACAAAAAAAACTTAAAACACGTTTAGTCAGCGTGGTCAAAGGTCCTCAATTCACCACGGGACATTCTTCAGAAATTATGCTAAGAGATCCCAAAATACCTCGTAAACATTTCTTTAAAAGTATTTTTCATTATTTGATATTCGGTTTGATAGGACAGCATGTGGGAAAAACCACACCTGCCTGGAGTCTGTACAAACAACTTTACGGTTCATCTTTTAAGGTTTCCGGGTATGAAAGGAATTCTTAGTGCTATATTAAGGCTAATTCTTAATTTACACCTGTTTGTAATAATCTTAACGTTTCAAATATATCTTTAATGGCAACGAAACGATTCAACGTATCAATTTGTTTTCCATCTCCTCGCTTGATAATTTAAGACAATTTGTTATTTATAGCGGATTGGGAAAACATGCTAATGGCATATTTTATAAAAAAGTTTGTTGCTTATTGACGCTTGCATGAATCTTGATGATTTTTATCTTGAAGCCATGACTGGAGTATAGTGACATGCGAAGAGAACTGTGCAACGCTTTGTAACTAACTGCAAGGCAAAACAGCACTGTAAATGATGATATATCTTTTGATTGGATCGCTTGAAAGTTGTTTCAACTAAAATAATGAATAATCCTGTTTACACGATAATGGTAATACTAAAGATAATGATAATATTGATAATAATAATTATGATAATAAATATAATATAAATAATAATCATCTGGGTTCGTATAGCGCTTGATAATTCGACGATGTATCTCAGCGCTTTATAGAGTATTATTACCCTATCATCAGATCCAGACTTTCCCGCACACATTGTATGCACATTCTCCACTCCTTAGGGAACATTCCAGACAGGCGCCATTTTACAGACGCTCTTAATGCTGGGCAAACTACCATGACTTTCACATCCTACCGGGTGCCCATTTAACCCCTAAAGTAGGTGGAGAGTGGCAAGTTAATAAACGTCTTGCCAAATGACGTTGATGCTGGGATTCGAATTCAACCCTTGAATTGAGAGTCGAGCGAATGAAGCACTATTCCACGACACCTCCACTTTTTCTCCCGAATTCTCCCGAGCAACCTTTTGATGTAGGTGTGGATACTTTGAAAAGACCGAAAAAACGTTCGTCTCTTGAGATGAGAATAATTGAAGTGTTGACATTCATTAATATCTGAGGCACTTAAAAGACCTTGCAGACACTTGCGCCGAATTAGCTTTTCGCAAATTACTTTGTAAATGATTTACTCGATGCCGCAAATTCAGTCTGGGTTCGGGTTCGTTTTCAGTAGATTTTGTCAAATATTTAGGTTGTAGGTAATGTGAAGTTGAAGGACAATTAATTAACTACTGGGCCAACATATCGGACAAAGTTGTTTCAAATACTGTCGATTTTCCGGTTCTTCGACAATGTTCCGGCGACTATTAATCCGTCGTCAGTTTCCCACACTAATAATAATAACTGTTTCTTATAAAGCGCTTTACCAGTTACAACCTAATATATTACATTATTATTACCCCGGTCACTGGATTATCATACGATTCTGCAATTTACGGTGCACTATCCACTCCCTATGGGAGCATTTCAGCCAGTCGTCCCTTTACGGGCGCGCACATGCTAATACAACCACATTGTCGTTCGCATCCTACCTGGTACTCATTCATCACCTGGGTGGAGAGGAGCAATTTAGATAAAATGCCTTGCTCGATGGCATATCAATTAGCAAACCGCGGATCAAACCCACGGCCGTTGCATTACCAGTCGAGTGGTAAGACCATTGCCTTTGACAACGATCTCGAATCTCTAACTTTAAAGGTAAAGACCAGTATTGGCAACGCCCCAATTTCAAAAAATGAAATGGAAGCTCTCATTACCAATCATGTGAAAGAATATGTTTTGACTAATACATGATGATAAAAAATTTGCCGGGAAACCGCCTACTAATTCATATATTTGGTAAATTTATTTCTCTCATGGTCTGGTGAGAGAGATAGGGTAGTCCCATATACATCTTTCTGTGTATAGTGCTTGTAACTTTACGAAGAATGGGCCAAATTTCTTATCATTTTGATGATTCCAGAACCTTGCAGATGCTAGATGCTAGATGATCAACCTTTTCTGATCGATTCCACAACGTTTCTTTCACAATGCAATCGCATGACCATTACTGGTCTTTACCTTTAACTCTAACCCTAAATCTTACATAGAGCACAATCTCAACTCTTGTCCAATCCTGGATCACCTTATTTCAGTTTAAACATATATCTGTCCATGAGAAGCCATTACATACAATTAACATGGTAAATTTCTCTGTCTCTTTTCGGCTGCACCTTGGTGTTATGTAGAGTTAATTACGGGCGAGGCATATTCTTTTGGGGGTTTTAGTTTTTGTTTTGCATTTAGCTGTGAAGATGAAACACGATCTACAGAGGCAATTAATTCTCCTTGACTCCATCATGCTTTCGGAGACGTGCGAAACAGAGTGAGATCTCGGGAGAAAGGCATTCTCATCTCGATCTAATGACAACATTACCATAAAATGTCACAACCATCTGTTGGTCATGGTTTATAACGTTCATTTGTTGTAAATTAAATGACAACTTTACGAGGCGAGAAGCACTTTTTGTGTCAGTCCGGTTATAGCACGATCTGGCACGATTACTGATAAATGTAGCGGCTAAATGCTGGTGAAGTACTCGATCTCTCTTCCGTTTTTTCTTGACATCAGTTGTATTCAAACGCACTGTGCTGCTTTTACGAAGACGGTAGACTTTGAGCGGTGATTACAAATACTGTTTGTTTTGGGGGTCTGTTTCAAGAGTTGTAAACAAACAGAAAGAGATACAGCGAGTAGTTTTTTCAACAACTTTTAAGTTCATTGTGTACCATTTATTTATAAATTGTGATGTAGTTATACATGATTTAATGATGATATATTTCTTTTTCTGTGCAACAAAGTCGTAAACTGTTTCGTTGCTGGCCATGGATATTCACTAATAAAGAGCTCCGCTTGAGAATGGGGTTATGTGTCAGTGTGTGTGTGTGTGATTAGATTATTCCGCACAATGAGAAAGTTAGCGAGTTTGTATAGAAATACAATTTCTTCTTTTCATTCTTTCACTTTTTTCCTTTAGCGTGATATTCTCTTTCGACTGATCACCTAGTCGGAGATAAAAGGATGATATATGCTTGTGTAAACGATTATCAGTAACACAGGCTTGTCCTGCGCATTCAAAATACCCTTAAGTCCCCACTGCACTACTTATAGCTACTTGCGCCCTCTATATAGCAAACAATGCCTAATCGGTGACCATTGGTCCCCATGGTCACCTTTTTCTTATGTAATTGAGAGCTTATTTGACATGCAGGGATGTCTGATCCCTCCTGGCCAAACTAGTGCAGAGGGACACACAAACGAACAAATAAGGGGGCAAACAATGCCAATTGCGTCAAGTGTTCATCCTGAGACGCTACTGGAACAGTTTATCAAATAATGTGAAAAAGATGTAGCAAAGTCTTAAAACCTCTTCAAATGCACATGTTTTCACATTATACGTAGAGAAAGTGATACTAATAAACCTTTTACTGACGTTTTGCGTCATGTTACCGACGTTTTGCGTGAGGGATCTAACAAAGCTGTTATCTTTTAATATGTTATTCTTTTTTTCTTTTTGATTCACACCAGACACGTGAATGCTTTGCTGGAATGGAAGAGATGGGTATGGGCGAGTTCTGAAGAGAGATTAGCACTTATCGACGACAGGAGACAAGAGATTTCCAAGTAATTAAATTCGAAATACCTCACTCGGCCTTGCCATTACAACAGTTGTCACGCCGACGTCCTTGCACTACGCCAACTGTCTTGTAGATCTATCTCTCGAGGCGTATGAGTATGAGCCGTCTCGTAAAGTGTGCTAAAATGTAGATCGTCTCAACAGAATTAAGGAACAGAGATTACTTGAGAGTATAATCATCTAATTAAAATTTGCCTTGAAGCTACTTTTCTCTTGCTCTTGAAAACAATTTGTATCGCAATATGAAGTATTATCAAAGGTAATACAAAGATTTGGGAAATTTTGAAAATAGGCAGGATAGTAATTCTTTACAATTTTGATATATTTGGATGCCCCTGTGAATGTATTATAACCACTAAAAATGTTAGCCCCTGAAACATTTTACCTTCGAGAAAAATTGAATATAAAAATTTACCGGTGCTCCCGGTAAATGTTGATAAATTTCAAATAGCGCTTACGGCCATACAATGGTAGCGGCGACCATGAAAATCTCAGAATATGTAGTTGTGATATGTCATTTCCAAACGGGAATAGCCGATTGGTCAATTTTAATCAAGAAACATTGTTTTATGGCTTAATTAATATCTTGACCTTGAGAGGGAGCTATACAACATGAAGAGTTTATTAGTTACAATTTCATAACTTAAGACTCGGTTTCAACCGCGACAATGATCATTGAATATTGTTGGATCGCATATGCTTCCAACATGTTCATTTGAACCAAATTCATGACCCCAAACCAAAACTTTTTTATTACATTTAAGTACTATCGAAACTTAATAGATAATACAATCATAGCTTATAAGTAAGGCCGTGGTCTCATTCGACCTGCGTAGCCGTATCGCACACGTAGGGCAGTAAATTTTCATACTGGCCATTTTTTCTACGTGGGCAAATTGTACCTGGGAGTGGTCACATCACCTGCGACCGGGAAACAATGCAATTAATTTTTCGAGGTGTTCACGTGGGTGCTACGTGGTAGGTGCGTAGACTGATGCACAAATCCTAACTGTACAAGTTCTACCCACGTGCCCCCCCCCTACACACTTGCCCCATGCACCACCCAGGCGGTAAATTGTGCATGTCCTCTACGTAGAAAACTTAGGCTACGCGGGGGTCAGGTCGCTTGATGTTACTTTCGTAATGCGCGCGGGCCACCCGCGGATGGCCATTATAACCCCAACATCTCTACGTGGACTCCTCGCTACGTCTACGCGGGTCAGATACATACGTGTAGAACCTTTATTGCGCGTTGTTGCCATTTTGTTACATATTATATGAAAACAATAATACATTTCTTCATATCTGAAGGCTCGACTTTTTTGTATTTTTTTTTACCATTGGCCAATGTTCTTTTCCCTCTTTTCATCCATGCAGTAGCGAAGTCCAGGCCGAGCTTTTGCGGATTCGAAACTTGACATGTATCCTTCAAACACTTAAAGATAAAGTTGAGTTCTGGTCATGCGATTGCATTGTAAAAGAAACGGTTTAGAATCGATCAGAAAAAAAGTTTATCATGTTGCATATAAGTATTGGTGTGTACTGCAAGGTTCTGGTCGGTATATGAGGTGGACCGTTCGCATAAAAAAAAATTCCCAATAGAATTACAGTCCCAGCACCCTCCCCGTTACGATATGAACACCTTGTGATTATCAATGTGAATATATCCGGTAACGAACCCCGAAACATTTTGTTGTGTCTGACCAAAACCCGATATGGCAAAAACCTCGAAGTTTAGATAATGACGTGATCATTCGTGCAATAGAAATCCATTTGAAAGCATAGCACCACTGTTTTTAAGGTGGAATAAACAGTGACACCTTCTACTTAACTTTATAGTCAGATGTATCAATGAAAATTAGTTTACCTCTCTTTTTGCAGGTATGTTTTGACAATTGTCTGAGTTTTTGCCTCGTTTCCCTTTGTTAAATTAAACAGAGAGTTCTTTTCCACATCCTATGTGTAGTCTAGGAGTCTTAGTCCAAATATCTTTATCTTAGATGTGTTTAATTTATACAACTCTTTTCCAGTCACCCAAACCATCCAGCTAAAACTGTTCAATAATTTGACTATTATATATTTCTTATTTGGTCTGTTTTCGTTGTTTTTCTTCTTTATGCGTTATGTTCTATATTTCATATTTGATACCATACCTATTTGTTAAAAACAGATATCCTAGATGCTCCAAATATCTTTCTCTTGAATGTGTAATATAACTCTTTTCCAGTTTCTCCAACCATCCGGCTAAATCTGTTCAATAATTTGACCATTAGATATTTCTTATTTGGTCTGTTTTCGTTATTTCTTCTTCTTTATGGTTTGAGGTATGTTCTATATTTCATATTTGATACCATAACTACTTTGTAAAAACAGATATCCTAGATGCTTACAATCAGGGATCCGAAAGGCAGTCAAACGCTTTTACTGAAAACCAAGGTAAAGAGGGAGACACAACACCTTGTGCAGAGATTAATCGCAACGGTCACACCCTGGAGCACTCCGATCAAACACGTAACGGAAACCTCACCAAAGAGGACATTGCGAAGGCGTTACATGCTACTGCTATGACGGTATGTGATATAGAAGGACTGCTTGAGAATCAGTGATTTAAAAATACCTGAAATGGCAACGTCATTTTAACAGCAAAACAGAACTCTTAATGATTGAAGTGAATGATCTACGCAAGGGAGAACACTTTTTTTCTTTCTAGGCAGGCTTGCTGTCAAACTAGGGGCATGTTTTCCGGCTATGCAATCTCTCATCGTGTCATCCACTGGAAGCCTTAAGGCGTGTCTTTTGTTGCTATTACATCTGTAACACCTTGCATGGTGTTGTCACTGCCAAGGCTGCGATTGGTCGACTCTCGTTACCATGGGTACGGTGTACAATTGCCCATGAGGGCGGTTGTCTTTTTAATCGATCCTTCATCACATTTGTAAACATTTCAAGAGCTCTGCTTATCTTTACGTTGACGTCATATCGTTCAAGTCATATATCTATCTGATGTCAACGGGCTCTCAATCTCATTCTTGGATACGATCAACAACAACAAAAATCTTCCGTGATGACATTTAAAAAAACACACAAAGTAGACAAGAAAAGAAAGTTTCATAAATTCTAGAACTGACTAAAAACAATCAATTCTTATTTAACTTATTATCTTATCCCTTTGCATCATACATTTAGATTTTTTTTTGTATGTGTTTATTGCATTGTAAGGAGTGTTCTCAATCCTAAACTTAATCATTTTTGCAAGGACATTGGGGGGGGGGGGGGTGATTTTACCAAATCTGATGACATGTTCTGTGTTTCATTGGGATATTTCGTCTACACCACCCCTCTTAAGTCAACTTTCACAAACATTTTTCTTTCTATCTTGAGGAAATTTATTGAATCTTTGAAAAGTAAAGATGAATTGTAGTAAGTAGCTTAATACGAGTGACCTCGTGGATATATGTGTCATAATGTAAGGCCTTATGTTATGTTATGTTATGTACCCATCTACTCTTAAAGAGAAAGTTGAGTTCTGGTCATACGATTGCATTGTGAAAGAAAAGGTGTGGAATGGATCAGAAAAAGTTGTAGTATGTAAGTATCAGTGTGTACTGCAAGGTTCTGGAGTCATCAAAATCATAATAAATTTGGACCAGTCTTGGTAAAGTAACAAGCTCCGTACACAGAAAGATGTATATGGGACCACACAAATAGTGTCGGCCGACGGGCCTACTTGCCTTCATTTTCTTATCTTTCTATGCTCATTACTTAGCCAGTATACATTTTTTGTACCAAAATTGTTTGGCAAATGACATTTATTTGTAATCTTGAACATTCAGTATAAGTTTTTTTTGATTCTGTGAGAATTAATTTTTTTAAATTTTTTTTTACGAGAACTCAAATTTATCTATAAATGTTAACACGGGAAATAAAGGAATAATTTGTTATCATATTTTTGTGACTTTAGATACATGTACATGTACAACTTTAATATATAAATCCGTTGCAAATACAATCATGAAAAGTTTTTTCTGAATGCAAATTATTTTATTTCCTCTATCAGGAAAGTGGATGTGATTTTTCTCGAAAGTTGCGATGTAAGAGTTTCATCGCTAATAGTAATTGGAAGTAGGCTGTTTAAGTTCACACGAACTTATACAAGAGGTGCGGCATTGCTAGAACGGTACGTCATTCTTATATGAGGACAAAACTTTTCATTTGACTTAATTGAATCATTGTAAGAAACTGCCTTAATTTCGGGAAGTATGCTTGACGTCATGAAGAATCATTGACCGTTTTGCTATTACATAACACTCGTAATATAGAAAAAGTGGGTCGGTTAAATAATGAGTAATTATATCATATTCAATTAGGGAATAATAAGCATTAACCAAAAACTAACTTTTCATGTGACTGAATTGAATGATTGTAGGAAATTGCTTTAATTTGAAGTTGAAGTATGCTTAACGTTATTAAGAATCATTGACCGTTATGCTATAACCTAATACTCGTGAAAATAAAAAAATAAAAGGGCGTTGTTTAAATAGTGAGTAATTATATCATATTAAAGTGACTAATAATAAACATTGAAGAAAAAAAAATCAGCTTTTTATTTGGTTTAAAAAAATGATTGTAAGAACTTGCTTTAATCTTAAGTTGAAGTATGCTTAACGTTATTAAGAATCATTGACCGTTAGGCCTAAAAAAAAAAAATTGATGACTTGGCGTAACCCGCCCGACCCTATTTTTATCGCCGACCCTACGCTTTTTTTTTTTTTTTTTTTTTTTTTTTTTTTCTTTTATTTTTTTATTATTATTATTTTTTTTTTGATAAAGGATTCTGAAATACTGGAGACATTTTTTAACTGTTTGTTATTACAGAGCCATTCACAATTGTAAATATTTTCACAAGTTGTAATTGGCTACTCTTTTCAACCCTCATTCTTCAAGATTTTGGATACATGTTAACATGTTAACATGTTAACCTCTAGACAAGTTATAAAAATGCTAGTCAATACATTGTGAAAATACTAATATTTGTGAACAGCCCCTTCTAAACCTACATATTCACCTGTTTATCCTGTTGAAGACAGTGTCTGAGATATCTCAGGCTGGGGTCTGTTGGAAACCTATTAATGCGTTCGTATGTTTGCATTTTATGTGCATGAGGGTGTATGTACATGTATGTATGCAGGGGGGGGGGGGGCAGGTGTATGTATGCATCCCCCAGGTCCCAAGGTGATCAAGATTTCAACAATTTCTTGCTCACTTTGCTCACACAGTGTGTGTGTTCATATATGTGTGTGTGTCCATATATGTGTGTGTGTGTGCGTGGAGTTATTTGAACATATTGTGGTCTACCCCTCTCATCAGATCATCCCCAAGGTCTGAGGACCTATCTACGCCACTGTATGTATGCAGGGGCGTAGACAACGGGGGGGATGAGGGGGATGCATCCCCCCCACCTCACAAGGTGGGGGGGGGGGGATGGCATGTACAATCATCCCCCCCAGGTTTTGGGGAATGATATTTGCTTACTTAATAAGTCATAATGATGATAATAATAGTAATAATAATAATGATAACAATTATAATATTAATAATAATAATAATTATGATGATGATAATAATAATCCTCATCATTATTGTTATTGTGTTTATTGTTATTAGCCGCATTCACACGGTGAAAGCCAATTCAGACGGTAAAAAAAAGAATATCTTACAAGTATTTTGTGGTTATCTTGTGGTTTAGAAACCACAAGATAAAACAGGCGCGGATCTACGAGGGGGGGGGGGGGGTTAGGGGGTTTAAACCCCCCCTCCCTTGGGCGGCCCAAAAAACAAACAAAAAAAAAAGGAAAAAAAAAGAAAAAAAAAGAAAGAAAAAAGAACGCACGCTGGAGAGAAACCCTTTCAAGTGCAAATATTGTGAGAAGATATTCAACTCATCTGGTAACTTAACCAAACACATGATAACTCTGGATATAACTGTGTATTTAACTGTTACTTGATTTAAAAAGACGTTATCATGCACTGCTTTTTATAGTCTCCATTGTGTTAATAGATGCCAGGAAAACATCACTTACGGGGTTCAAATAAACACCCCCAAAAAAATCGGCTCGCCGCTTCGCGGCTCGTGGACGATGCTCCGCATCGTCATTATTGGTCAACCCCCCCCTTAGCAAAAAGCTAGATCCGCCCCTGAGTCATCCCCCCAGGTGTACGAACCTGTCTACGCCACTGTATGTATGTATGTATGTGTATGAATGGCTAATTTCATGTATGCAAATATAAGCAACAACAACAACAACAACAACAACAACAAAAAAAAAATCGCCCTACCTACCCTAATTTTCAGTGACCCGTTACGCCAAGTCATCAATTTTTTTTTTTAGGCCTTGTGCTATAACAAAACACTCGTGAAAATGAAAAAATAAAAGGGCGTTGTTTAAATAATGAGTAATTATATCATATTAAAGTGACGAATAATAAACATTGAACAAAACAACAACAAAAAATCAACTTTTCATTTGGCTTAAAGCTTATCAACACTAGTGTGGCTAGGAGGGATTAGACCACACATCGATGTCACTGACAGGTGGCTATCTCGTCAATTCAGCTCTCAAATAACATAAGAAAAAGAGGATCATGGGGGACCAACAGGCACCGATTGGGGAGGTTTTCTATATAGAGGGAGCAAGTAGCTACGAGTAGGACAGTGGGGCTTAAAAGAATGATTGTAGGAACTTCCTTTAATCTTAAGTTGAAGTATGCTTAACATTATTAAGAATCATTGACCGTTATGCTAGTACATAACACTCGTAATATAGAAAAAGTGGGTCGGTTAAATAATGAGTAATTGTATCATATTCAATTGAGGAA
Organism: Strongylocentrotus purpuratus; assembly: GCF_000002235.5. Taxonomy (NCBI): domain Eukaryota; kingdom Metazoa; phylum Echinodermata; class Echinoidea; order Camarodonta; family Strongylocentrotidae; genus Strongylocentrotus; species Strongylocentrotus purpuratus. The sequence continues at coordinate 25,878,654 of NW_022145597.1, forward strand.
TAATAAGCATTAACCAAAAACTAACTTTTCATGTGACTGAATTGAATGATTGTAGGAAATTGCTTTAATTTGAAGTTGAAGTATGCTTAACGTTATTAAGAATCATTGACCGTTTTGCTATAACATAATACTCGTGAAAATAAAAAAATAAAAGGGCGTTGTTTAAATAGTGAGTAATTATATCATATTAGAGTGACTAATAATAAACATTGAAGAAAAAAAAATCAGCTTTTTATTTGGTTTAAAAAAATGATTGTAAGAACTTGCTTTAATCTTAAGTTGAAGTATGCTTAACGTTATTAAGAATCATTGACCGTTATGCTATAACAAAACACTCGTGAAAATGAAAAAAATAAAAGGGCGTTGTTTAATTAATGAGTAGTTATATCATATTAAAGTGACGAATAATAAACATTGAAGAAAAAAAAATCAGCTTTTTATTTGGCTTAAAAGAATGATTGTAAGAACTTGCTTTAATCTTAAGTTGAAGTATGCTTAACGTTATTAAGAATCATTGACCGTTATGCAATAACAAAACACTCGTGAAAATAAAAAAATAAAAGGGCGTTGTTTAATTAATGAGTAATTATATCATATTAAAGTGACGAATAATAAACATTGAAGAAAACAAATCAACTTTTCATTTGGCTTAAAGCTTATCAACACTAGTGTGGCTAGGAGGGATTAGACCACACATCGATGTCACTGACAGGTGGCTATCTCATCAACTCAGCTCTCAAATAACATAAGAAAAAGAGGATCATGGGGGACCAACAGGCACCGATTGCGGAGGTTTTCTATATAGAGGGAGCAAGTAGCTACAAGTAGGACAGTGGGGCTTTAAAAGAATGATTGTAGGAACTTCCTTTAATCTTAAGTTGAAGTATGCTTAACGTTATTAATAATCATTGACCGTTATGCTATTACATAACACTCGTGAAAAGAAAAAAAAGGGTGGAGTTGGTTATAAAATAATGAGTAATTATATCATATGTAAGTGAGGAATGAAACAGATTTTTAGCTTCGGGCCGGATGAGCTTATGCCATGCCGTGGCGTCCGTCCGTCCGTCCGTCCGTCCATGCGTCCACAGTTTTCAAAATGCTTCTTCTTCGTTATTTTTCAACCGATTTTGATTCTGATTTTTTCATATGATAGGGCTAGGCGGGGGATTTAAAAGTTATACACAGAATCGTGAAATTCATTATCTATGCTAATTTGTGCAAATTTATTCGAAATCACAAAAAATGCTTCTTCATTTCTCGACCGATTTTGATTTGATTTGCCTTATCTGGTAGAGCTAAATTTGGAACACTAAACTTCTACACAGAATTTTGAAATTGTTCTCCATTGATGATTTATGGTACTTTATGTAAATTCATTCCAAAAATAATACTATACCTCTACGCAGAATTTTGAAATTGTTCTCCACAATTAATTATGGTAATTTATGCAAATTTATTCCAAAAATAATTTAGAAATCACAAAAATGCTTCTTCTCCTTCATATTTCGACCTATTTTGATTTGGTTTGCTTTAAATCGTAAAAGCTAACTTTGGTACACTAAAATTCTACCCAGAATTTTGAAATTGTTCTCCATTAATTGATTATGGTAATTTATGCAAATGTATTCCAAAAATAACAAAAATTCCATTTCCTTTAGTTTCTATTTACATTTCCTTTAGTTTCTATTTAATCTTGTACAGCTAAATGAAATTATGTCACTTCCAGGGCATGACATTTTTATTTTTTGACCAGTTCAAAAGTGTACCACATAAAATTTACGATATTTGTTGTTGCGAGATGCGGATGGGCGCTATACGTCATTGAAGTTCTGGTTTTTTAAACCAAACCAAAACTTTTCATAAGACTGAAGTGAATAATTGTAAAAAATTGATTTATTTCGTGAATTATGCTAGCCTTATTACTCGAATAAGCTTGCAGAAGTCAGCATATTCTAGTTTATATATCTCTCTTTAGAAATCTAGCCATCTGATTGGTCGAAATTGCAGTTGTGATTTTGGATATGCCCGCAAAGAGACGAACACATAGCCTAGTCAATAGTTCAGGAGTGATGTTCCCGCAAGATTCTGGGTACCAGAACAATAGTTAAATCCCATTGGTTTACGTGTTAAACTTCGTGTTAAAACTAAGTTTGTGCGCGGCTAAGTAAGTTTGTGCGCGGCTGAGTAAGTTTGTGCGATTAATTTGGTTGCTACATTTGCACACAGCGCAGACGACCGTCGATCTCGATGTAATGACGAGATGACGCCTCTTTGGAAATACGGAGATAAACCTACTCTTTCATAGGACACCTCATTTTTTTGAGTATCAGCTATAAAACAACTATTCCTGCCACAGCAGTCATATGTATATTATACCCCCTTCACATACAATGATTTTTCTTACGAGTCTTTACGGATCGCTCAAATTCACGGATCTTTTACGGATTCTCCCGGATCCTCACGGATCGTTGGCCACTTTTACGACCGATTTTGGAGTTGTTACGTGCTATTTACGATTTATAACGGTTATAACGGTTATAACGATGTATTTGCGGCAAAATTCCACGATTTATAACGAGTTGTCACGAATGACTACGAGCAACTAACGTGTTAGTTACGACCTGTTTATGTGCCGTTACGAATATATACGCTAATACGAGTCCTTACTTTGCTTTGAAACCTTTCCCCAAATCGTAAACAATTCGTAAGAGTACGTAAAGTATACGTATCTATTCTAAACGTACTCGTAACAATCCGTAGAGCCATCGTAACACGACCCGAATGAAATCGTAAACAGCTCGTAAGCACTCGCAATAATCCGTAAACAAATCGTAAACTAACGATAACATGTCGTTTAAAAAAAATTGCTACAAGTCATTAAGATTCTTGCGAGCAGTTTCCGGATAGTTACCTGTTTTTGCGAGCGGTTTACGAGCGGTTTACGAATTACGATACTAATACGGATCATTACGAGTTATTAATGTAAATCAATCCGTGGACAATCGTAAGAGGTTTTTTTGACCTGTCAAAAATTGGTCTCTCTTTTCACGGATCCTAAAGAGTGTCTACGAATTGTGACGAGTTATTTACGGATACGCGCGAGTTATTTACGGATGCTTGCGATTGACTACGAGTTGGCGATCCGTAAGTACTCGTAAGATAAATCCGTTTATGTGAAGGGGGTATTTAATATTAGGCAGTGAAATCACACAAAGAATTTCAAAGTGATTCAAAATTCAAATGAGTTAACGAGCCCTTATACAATGCCGGTGTTTCGCGTGGTATTAATATTTTTCCTATTGTGCTGGCAGTGACGGACAGACGTATCTTAATATCTTCTATACGATATAAACCTTTTATTTCGTTTATATATATATATATATATATATATATATATATATTTTTTTTTTTTTTTTTTTAAAGTTAATATTGAATAATACTTTAATTTCAGTAGGCCTACACGGGTATCACATGAAGTGTTTTCATGCCTTTAACGTATACAGGAATCTACCTGTATTTACATGCCGTAATCATAAGGGCATAAAGCGGAATCTCCAAATATTATCAATAATACATCTTTTACTGATTTCATTCCCGTAACCATTTTTACCTTGAGACAGCTTGATCTTTCCTATAAGTATGAAATAATAGGAGTGTCGTGGTCGAGTGGTTTAAGGCGCTTGACTGGAGATGCGAAGGTCGAGGGTTCGAATCCCGACACGGCACTAATATCCTTTGGCAAGATATTAACCTGCACTTGCTACTCTCCACCCAGGTGTCAAATGGGTACCCGGTAGGATACGGCCGTCATTGTTGGTCAAACAGCGTGTGAGCGTCAAGTAACGCCCGGCTGGAATGCTCCCCAGGGAGTGGAGATTGTGCACACAGTGTGTGCGGGCAAGCACTGAATCCAATGACCGGGGTAATAGTATATTTGTAAAGCGCTTAGAGACATTTGTATTAAGCGCTATATAAAAATTAAATATTATTATTATTATTATTAAATAATGAAAATATATTTAGAAACTGATCTATTATCATTACTTATTAAGATTCATGTATATCAACATAATATATAGCCAACTTTGTTTGAATAAGTAATATGCGCCGGTAGAAATCATAGCATTTATAAAAATAAACGAGATAAAAGGATTTTTTTTCTTTGGAACCGTATAAAATAAGAACCCCTGAAGACTTTTACGAGTGTTAAGTACTACACTTCTTAAATGATATTAATAAAATGAAGTGTAATCAATTTCTATTCAATTAATTGATTGCGTTCTCTGAAAATAATAACCCCTGAAGACTTTTACGAGTGTTATGTAATAAACTTCTTAAATGATATTAATAAAATGAAGTGTAATCAATTTCTATTCAATTAATTGATTGCGTTATTTGAAAATGATAATCCCTTTCTATGTAGTGGATGGTCTTTTCACGATGAGTTCACTTTCCCAGAAGCCTACTATTTGCTCATTGTGTCTCTTCATAAGTATTGTATAGCACATTAATTACATATACGCACTATTTTCTTAATATTTTAGCCAACGGCTCTGAATGGAGAACTTATACAGATAAAAAGGCAATAAACTTCGTGAATTTTTGTTTACTTACTGGAAATCTTCAATGATGCATGGATGACCATTTGCGAGGCGTGCAAGAAAGAGGTGATGAGTAATGAAAGCTGTTCTTTCACACTTGAGAAAAGTTATTCTTTCGGACAATTAAATGTGGTTTTCATTTCTCCTTCCTTCATTATTGTAATGGCCCTTCGTCTCATGCAACTTTCTTGACGGATAACTATTGGTATTGTGTTATCAGTTAAAATTTGCTTTAATGTTATTATATTGTATACACATTTATTTAATATTATCATATACATATATATATATATATATATATATATATATATATATATATATATGTAATAATGCTGATATGTAATTGGATTTGTATGTTGCATAATAGATTCAATTCAAGTCAATTACCTTTTCACTTCGAAAGATGAATACCACGCCATATACCGGCCTTTTGTAAGGACTCGTTACCTCATTTTAAGTATTAATTACTTGGAAATTCTTTGTGTGATCCCTTTGCCTGAACACCTTGGATATGCAAACCACTTATTTAAGGTGTATTTAAGGAATTTTTCATTTTAAAATTGACAGAAGTTGAACAAATAAGTCCTTAACTTATATGAAGACTTTATGTCTATAACATTCATTAGATGAAAAGGAGAAGAAGAAAAAAGTAATTTTGCACAACTGAGAAGAAAATGCTAAATTATGGTTTCACTATTAAAGGTCGGATGAAATCCAAATATAAATTGATTCCTGTTGATGCGCAGGGCTGCATACAACTCATATTTTGTTATTCAAACATCTAAATATATTTCATAGATTTTTAAAAAATATTTCAAAAAATAGTTTTCTAGACCTGCTAAGTTCCACCCTATGAAAATGTTCCAGATCTCATTCATCTTGTGACATCTGTCAATCATTAGTGAGCTAACAAGAGACAGTGGTATCATATCTAACTTCCCCCAGCTCAGCACATGCTCACAAAAGAATTGAATTCTTTCATACAATACTTCCACATAACCTATCTTTTCCTGATGATGCTACAGCACGTCTGACATAGCAACTCCAATGTTTGTATTGTGTGGTCTGTCGTAAACCGGTGATCAGGTCTGGTGATGCTACATACCACTGTCTCTTGTCAGCTCACTAATGATTGACAGATGATGTCACAAGATGAATGAGATCTGGAGCACTTTTTAGGGTGGAGCTTAGCAGGTCTGAGAAAATTATTTTAAAAAATATTTAAAAGTCTACGAAATATACCTATATTTGGATTTCACCACACCTTTAAAAGAGTTCAATCACGACTTGAAACATACTTACCTTAAAAGTACAATATGTGGTCCGATAACTGCCGTATTTATTTCACTACAGAATTCATCGTATTTTTGGAGACAATATGTCACTTGTTGCCTCGCAGCATAAAGTATACCCCTTATATTTCATGTCTTTAAATTAACATGTTTCTAAATGCTCAATTAAACGTACATATTGTGCAGTGTTCCTAAAAACAGACACTCTGCTCTGTGTATCATCAATGCCATACATTTGATACACCGAGAGGCGAAGCACTTTACGGGGATATTGATTCATGTTTTGTCATCGCATCCACATGCGAACATGACGAACTGTATTCTGTGCCACTTCTGTTTTTAAAAGAGATTATCGAGAGTTAAGTATGATTAAACCATATAATTAACATAAAAATCTTATTGCAATGGTGCCGTTGGTGAATTCAAGGAGATATTTTTAGATATCATTTTCTTTATTGCCAGGAGTGTCGCGTATGACAGACATGAGCGCCATACAAGAACCCACTATTATTATTATTACGGTGACTTTCGGTTGGAAATTTTTTATCTATGTTAGATGTCGATTTACAGTACGGTGTAATAGAAATGCTGAAAGAAAAGGGGACGTGGCTTTTAACGTACGGTCGGTATTAAACGAATGTCATTGTATTCCTTTTTTTGTGTCGATGATAATGTATTTAAGTGTGAATAAATAAATGAATATTTTATAAATATAAACTTTATGATTTTGAGGCTCGTGTCATTGGTAGAGGAGAGAGAAAGAAAGAGAACAATAAACAAACCCATATATTGAAATATCATTTGTAGGGAGGGAGGGAGAGAGAGAGAGAGAGAGAAAGATAAAAGAAAGAATTAAATACATACTTTACACCGCCATCTGTAGAGAGGGATAAATGAGAGAGAGGGGGTGAGTGAGAAAGTTAGAATGAGAAACGACAGACAAACATTACAATCGGGATTACAATATGCCATCTGTAGGGAGAGAGAGAAAAAGACTGAGAACATCTGAACAGATAGATAGACAGACATGCAATAACAAGCCATCTGTAGGGAGGGAGAGACTGAAAGAGAGAAAGAGAGAGAGAGAGAGAGAGAAAGAGAGAGAGAGAGAAAGTGACAAGATAGCTAGTTAGTCACATTAAAACACAAAAGTAAATACAAAGGGGCGGGGAAATGGACGTTTAAAAGGAGATGACACTATGAACATGACGGACAAAGAAAGAGGACAAAATATACAGTTCCTCAGGTAGACAAAGGAACATCCCTTTCCTGCTATTTTGTAAAAATGTGTAGAACAGGTGTCACATGCATATTCACCTGTTCTACACATTTTTATATGATAATAGCAGTGAAGGGATGTTCTTTTGTCTACCACAGCAATTGTTGAGGGTAAAATTAGGAACTGTATATTTTGTCCTCTTTCTTTGTCCGTCATGTTCATAGTGTGATAAGAGCCCTATCACACACTCGCCCTGATCCACGTTTCTTTCATCCGGTCATGCCACAACACCCTCATTAATAATGCCAATACTCCCTCAATGTCCACGCTACTGACCATCTTCACATAGCTTATAAGAGTACCGAGGTATATGACGTCATGCTGACCAAGTTGGCAAGGTTACTGGTTCCAAACAATAATTTGTTGCGCTAAACTATGGTGGGGGTGATTAAACCAGCCCCGAATACTGAATTTGCCATGCTCCATTCCGTTGCAGGAATGATTTTGAGGCGGGTGAACCTCATGTGCAGGCACTTTTGTTTAGAACCAGCAACCTGGACGAGTGAATATGACGTAGCACTTCGGTACTATTTTCCTCTAGCTTCTGAATTAGGTAGATACCGATTCGAACACAACTTCTATCTACATAGAAATCACGCGCCCTCACAAGACATGTTGATCATTTGCGATAATCTCAGACAAACGCGTCACATATTCAATTTACATACCAACAATGCGTGTAGGCGTATAGGTATACTGGCGCCAGTGGGGTAGATGTCTAACATTTGTCTAAATGTTTGTAAAGAAATCAATGTAAAATCAATGTAAAGTAAAAGATGATTGAAGAGAAAAGTTGGACTTAAACGACTAGTTGTCACATTTTGAAAATGGCCATCTTCAATAAAAGGGGGAGAAATACCTACTGTGTCTTTTGGAGCTCATATATCATAAAACACCTCTCTTTGTATAATGATGACAAGAAAATCAATTAACTCTCAAAGGACGTTAAGCAACTACGTTGAATAAACATGTCGCTGTCTAAAAGATACGGTACATCTTTATTTATTGTTATTGTTTTGAAAGCAAATAGCGGCGAGGATTGCGAGGGTTTAATGGAACAAATTGATTGACTTTTCACTGACTGGCAGAATACCAGAGTGTTCGACTGATCCTCTTAGTTGCATTAAATTCACTTCCTTTCCAAAGATGACATCCTCAACTGAATTGATTGAAAGGGAGCCGAGTGGCCGTTATTTGCTCGTCTAATTCAACAAGCAGCTGGAGAGAGATATACACTAATGAAATGACAGAAAAGTATCTCACAATGAATCCATATTTTCTTTTAATCCACAGGGAACACGGGGGATGAATCAGAAAGTATGTTTTCGTACATAATTTTGGGGGCTGGTAAGAAAAACACCCGGTATATCAAGTGCGTAATTTTAATGCTGTTAAGTGGCTCGAAATATGCATTTGTTGTCGGTGTATTCCCACGTGGGAGTGTGATATTGTTCGTCCTCTATGATATGAGATGGTTTTGTTAAAAGCTGAGACAACAAAACGTCTACAATTACGTATTCCTGGTAGCTTTTCCATGTAAATCGTATTTATTTCTTCAAGAAAAAAAAAGGGGAGATGATTTTTTAAAGCAAGTGAAATTCATATGCACCTATACAGTCTGGTATAAAAGCATACGTAATGGCCTTCACTTTTTAGTATATCGTCTCAACGGCCAACAAAAGTACGTCACTATGGCTATTGATGCAATCGATTGAAATATAATACTGCATACCAATGGGACAAACAAATATTTTTTTTTACCTGATATTCTTAATTGATTAACTGTCGAGTATTGGACTCCTTATCTCACTAAATTGTGAACGTAAGGGCGCATACTGTGTGCGTGGTGCGTGTGTTGTTGTGGGCGCATGGTAGGATATAGCACATTTTCATTTTTTGTTAGCGAATTTGCGTTTTTCTTAAACACCTCTTTATTTTCTTTGAGGGGAAGGGGTCAAAAGCTCACTCCGATATATCCGCTAGCGAATATGTCTTTTTCTTTTATTACCCGTCAAAGTGATTGCTTTTGGAAAGCAGATAAAAAGATATAAAAATAGTGGGGGGGGGGGGGAGGCAGTTTGCCAGGTTGTCATGATAAAAGACTTTGACTTGTCTCTTTTGCTGCTTAATGTTCCTCCATGTCTTTTTACATTGCAAAGACGTACTATTTTAAACCGAATACAAATGATAGATAATCTCATTTAGCACACCACGAAATGATACGAAATTAAGGCAGCTCCAAATTATTGATAAGACTGTGGAGAAAATAATCAGAAATCAATTTAATTTGACTGCCTACAGTCGTATAATTATGTAGCAAGAGTTAAGTCAGTCCATTAGATTTCCTACCGCATATTCCCTTAATTCCACACAAAAGGATCTCCAGAATCTTCAACTGACGGACGATATATTTTTTGAAAAGTCTTCTACCATTTTGCCTGTGTGTCTTTTCGTGTGGGAGCGCGTGTTTTACTTGGAAACTAGGAATAGTTCTGTGTTTTTGTTTAACTCGGCCTACTTCGTTTCTACACTTTCCGCTTCTGCTAATGCCATGGAATGGAATATTTTCATTTCGCTGCTTTAAATTAATCTTTTATAAGTTTCCATAGACGGATGTAGTAAATATCACCGCTCCATAATCTCCACATTAGAATCACTCGGATGAAGAGTAAAATCAAGACTCTCGTTTGCTCAGATGCAGACAATTAAGGAGGAGGAGATGGCAGGGGAAGTCCCGTATTCATGAGATCCAGGGATTATAGCATAGAAAATTATCTTTGGACGCATCTAAACAAAAAACAAGAAATCAAAATATCAAAGAAGCCACCCTCATGCGTAGGTTGAATTTTGTTTTATTTTGTATACAAACACGACGACGAAAGTTCTCGTATAATCAACGCAAGACCCAGGCTGGCAAGACCTGCCATATGAATCATGCCAAATCCCACGAGCTTAAGAGTGTATCCACGTAGCAACTGTGATACTGTTGACAACTTTAAAGACCGTCAATACTACTGGGCCAGAAGGGATTAGACCACACAGCGAGGTCACTGACAGGTGGCTATCTCATTAACTCAGCTCTCAACTAACATAATGGGGGATCATGGGGGACCAACAGGCACCGATTGGGGAAGTTTTCGATATAGAGGGAGCAAGTAGCTACAAGTAGGACAGTGGGGCTTTAAGGCGCGTCTTAAAACATTTCTTTTCAAAAAATACCTTCCAATGTTAACGAGAGAAAGTATGATGAGCATATCTCACTCTTCTTATGTTACTCTATCCACTTTTCCTTCTTACTCTTTATATACAGCACATAGAGACATATTGTGATATGCGGTATATCATTATTAACACTCTCGAGTAACAAAAGTATCATTAATACTGAAATAATCTGGAAACGAATTAAGTCAGCGGAACATTTCAAGGCGATACATGTTCATTATAGTTCTTGTGTGAAATTAATAAATGTGTACCACGGTGGGTTTGTAATTTGCCTTTTATATTATGTCCCAATAACTTCTAATAATCTTCTTCATATTCTCAATTGTTATTGTAAGGACTTCCAAAGATGTCACAATACTTATTTGTCCCTCCTGGATAATATCTTTTTTTAACGGTGTTTAGCTCAGCAGTCTCACTCTAACAATTATATATTTATCTCATCGTAATAGCTTGTGCAAGGGCATTATTGATCAACGTTTGTGTCTACGTTTGATTTTGTTGATACTTTCATAGTTACCATTTGTATAAGGAATAAATCGTTTGATGTATGTTCTTTATTTGTTATATATTTATCATACATTGTCTTCATTTGATTATTTCGTTCCTTTTCCTTGTTATTATGTTGATTTTAATCACTTTTTATCATGTCATAATTGTTCTTAAAAACTATACTTTTAATATCAACCCCAGGGTGGAAAAGAGCAACTTACTAATCTTGTGTTCTTGTATAAATGTATCGAATGAATAAATACATTCATGAAACGCACTACAGCTCAGTACAATATGTTTTTTCCCGCATATAAGCATGTTTAGCCTCAGTTTAGGGTTTTTGCAGCAGATTATGGTAATATACATGGGCGATGTGACCAATTACAGACTGTTTTGAGTCCTGAATACACCAGACGAATGTTTTCAATCATGCAAAGTTTTGTCTGAAGGAAAAAGGAAGGAACGAAGTCATGGAGAAGAAATTGAGGTTAAGCGATCAATTGTCAAATCCAACAGCTTAACCTAAATAGGATCCCACTTCTTCATTTGTGGGTTACTATACCAACGTTCATTTGGAAAAGCGGTCACATATTGGAAAATCTAAGAATAATTAGGCAGCTTCTATGTTGTCTACAGGATTTCGCTGCAAGAAATAGGCAATGGTAAAGGCAGTTGAAACCAGATAGTGTCTGGGTTATAGGTAGGTTAATATATGTCAGCCGGGGAGTGATAATAATATCTGAAGAAAAAAAGAGAAAAAAACGTATAATTGTTAAGGTTCTTCTAAGCTGCGAGTCTGTTTGCTTTTGGAAATGAGATGCTTAAAATGCATGTGCTTGTGGGTATATACGCAATGGACACGATCGCTAAAACTTTGTATAAGTTAACCTTAGGCGATTTTATTTAGCTCTGTCCATCATGTACTGAAATGAATTGAAATGAGTGAGCATCACAATGACCTATTACGTAATACATACATGATTTCCATGGGATATACAGTAGAGGGTTTTGACATTGGCATTGGGTTGATATTACGTAATACAAACATGATTTCCATGGGATATACAGTATAGGGTTTTGACATTGGCATTGGGTTGATATTACGTAATACAAACATGATTTCCATGGGATATACAGTATAGGGTTTTGACATTGGCATTGGGTTGATATTACGTAATACAAACATGATTTCCATGGGATATACAGTATAGGGTTTTGACATTGGCATTGGGTTGATATTACGTAATACATACATGATTTCCATGGGATATACAGTAGAGGGTTTTGACATTGGCATTGGGTTGATATTACGTAATACAAACATGATTTCCATGGGATATACAGTATAGGGTTTTGACATTGGCATTGGGTTGATATTACGTAATACAAACATGATTTCCATGGGATATACAGTATAGGGTTTTGACATTGGCATTGGGTTGATATTACGTAATACAAACATGATTTCCATGGGATATGCAGTATAGGGTTTTGACATTGGCATTGTGTTGATATTACGTAATACAAACATGATTTCCATGGGATATGCAGTATAGGGTTTTGAAAAAGCTCTAGAGTTGATATTTTGAAACTCTTTGTGATTGTGTCATTGTCATGTTTCTGAGAAGAGGTATGGGGGATGATTATTGCCTTCGTCATAGTCAACAGAACACAGAGGAGCACATTGTTTTTATTAGTATATACAATGATTAAAATCGTGTTTATAATCATTGGCGTATCCAGACCTTATCATCAGAAGGGGCAGGGGGAACCATCTGAAATTCTGTCAAATTGAGAAGACAGAGTGCCCCCGTGCGCCTTCCAAGACACAAACGCATAACAAAACCTAAAGCGGAAAGGTAAAACCAATTTTTTTTTTGACCCATCGGTTATATGACCCCCCGCCCCCCAGTGAACTCCTCGTAATTGATAAATGTATATTCCGCCTACTCTTTTTACAGGGATATTAATGAGTAAGTGGATTGTCAGTAAAACTAGTTCCTGTTTCTTGACTAATATGGCAGGTATTTTTATCTACATGTTTTCTTGGAAGCTTGTTCTCCCGAAATATGAAATCATTTTTGAATCACCACTCAAGCTTTTATTCTATTAAGGCCAATTAACGTATAATGGAAATTTGAAGAAGGCAGGAATGGGATAGCAATTATCTATTCATGACTTTAATGTTTAGAGGTCACTGTTTACGATGAAAGTAATGAACGAATTGTACACCTGCTTCATTTAGATGGCTTCAGGAAAGATGCTGTCTTGAATTACGGGCTTTAAAAGAAAGAAGTTTATGTGAAGAAGGATTCTGCCACCCATTTCGCAGTTTATAGTAATAATAATAATAATAATAATGAGTATTTATAAATTACCATATATATTCCGCAAAGTGCTCAAGGCGCTGATAGTTTACATGACAAATATATACTATAGCTAAGTATTGACTGTAACAGTGGGTACACGAACAATAAAATAAATAATTAAACAGTGCATCGAGAAAAAAGAGAATGGAAATGAGGTAAAATACTCAATGATGAAATTATGAAATAATGAAATAATGAAAATGAAAAATCGAATTGACAACACTTTCTGGTGATAAACTGTAAGCCAAAACAGTTTTTGACGAGTTTTTTTTATTCCATTGCCACAAATATGTGCTTTCCATATAGCTAAGAAGAAGAATAAAACATCAATATGTGTATAGTTTCATTAAAACAAAGTTCATGGCATGAGAAGTATCTGAAAACCCATTTTCCATTGATGAAACATGTAAACAGGACCGGAACAGACACAAAATCTAATTTCACCTATTACATGACAGCCATTTTCTCTAAATGTATTTACTTTAAAAGCAACTCAGTAAATATAATCATAAAGATAGTAGCAACGCCTTGTTCAGCGCTGGTATGGTGCTCATGGCTCTTGCTTATATTATAAAAGAATTCAATATCAAATTGGTTAACTCTGTTATTCCACCAGTGATGACCAGGTCATATGGTGAACGCAGCTTCGCTCACACTGCCTCAACTTCATGGAACAATCTCCCGGAACATCTAAAAAACATTGACTCTATTGTTAAGTTTAAGATTGCTTTAAAGACGCACTTATTTAACATTTAATTCATCCATTTTGTCCGTTACCCAGTGTGTCTTGTCTTTGTATTCTGTTATGTTTTTTCTCTAGAGCGCTTAGGGACATGTTTTAATACTATGTGTTATGCGCTATACAAGAACGGTTAATTATTATTATTATTACTCTGTGAAGATACACTGCTTTTGGTATTAACAAGAAGAAGAAAAAAGAAGAAAGAGAAGAAAAAGAAAAAAATATCCATCCAAAATGATGTTGAAGTAGTTCAATAGGATTGGTTTAAATGGTTTAAAAAAACTAGTTCATGGCCCAAAATGTATTTCTGTGTGGGAGTTTGAACGGTTCAGACACATTTCTCAGGGAAGGCGGCTCTTAAAAGCTCCATCATTCATGAATTAGAATAAACGATCATGTAGATTCAAATATTCTAGAGAAAATGTCTGAGAAATGTGTCCAAACTAATGATAGCGAAAGTTTAACATGTTAATACCTTAGGAGCATCGTAAATGACTAATTTGTTTTTATATCGGAACGGTTTGAAATTTCTGTCTGGTCTTGAAGTAAATTTATATTCCTAGAACATGTTGAATAAATCTTGCTTTCAAAAAACAGGTTTGATGAGCTCCTGAAAAAAACTCTTATCTCTGATATTGTCTTCGATTAAAGTGAGCCATCCGTCGAATAGTGTCATATTTATAGTCCTTAATATCATTTTCCCTCGAAAATGTATGTGTGATTTTACAAATTCATTTTGATATAGTTGTCTTTTTTAAACTATAAGATACCTTAATTTCGCTCGCATGATCATAAGGAACTATTTTCCCCTTTGGACTCTGCCGTTTTCACTATTTATATGCATTCCCTTCGAACTTTGCCTTTAAGATCAGACTTCCCCGATGTAACAAACATCAGAGATAAATAAATCATAAAGTTTCATCATATATTCATCTCACGTCTCGACCTTAGTTGACATGACATGACATGTCATAAACTGAAAATCTACATAAAACCCATTATGTTCGAACGAAACTTATTTTGAAGTAATAATATTGATCGTCTAGCAAATCTAGACAGGTCTTAAAAGACCTAACTGTTCTCAATTTTAAATTTTTCTTCGGGGCAGAAAATATTATTTTCTCCTCCAAGAAGAAAAGGAATTCTGATATAAATTGTGCGCCTACCGTGGCTATCTATTTTAAATCTCATGGCAGTTTTTAAAGAGTGATACCTACCTACTGCTGTGCAGACGGCCTCATCTGTTGAACACTTCAAGAGAGTACTCAAGTCACATCTATTCTGCTAGAAATTATTTTATGACCAGCCTACATATACTTAACTGATCTCTGAGAAGTGACTAACTTTTGTTTATATTAAAGTGGCCCAAACATTGTGGAGCGGTGTGTGCATATCAAATATATTTTGGATTGGAATGTGACTTTCTACCTTGGAAAGGTTTCCTCGCAGAAATTAAAAGTAAGCTACTCTGTTTTAAATTTAGTAGATTAATACACAGATTAGTATTGAAATTAAGTTTTGTTTCAACTCGACATCCATTCTAATTTCATCTTCCAAACAAAAACTCTTAGGCAACCGATGCCAATTCAACTGCTTGCACAGCCATGCCAATGATATTAGATAGTACCTTGTATACAAAGGCAAATTCTTTAGAAACAGAATGTTGTAAAAATAAGCTAAATATGAAACCCTTTCGACAACACTATGCTCTACAAATTAGATAAAATGAAAATCGCATCAAATACTAATATGTGAATACCAAACACGAGATTGCATTTCAATGCCGTTCGGATTCGAGTGTCCACATCTTATTTACCTAATACTCAGCTTTACAAATTAGTATTGATCCGGTTGCTACGAAACTATATTCAGTGAAGTTTTCGAAGATTTTGTCGTTTTTTTTTTGGTCTTGACACTGTAACTCAAGAATGAAATTTAAACAAAATTTCCTTCATTGAATAACGTATGTTTTAACATAACGCAACCGAATGCAGTAAATGGGTACTTAGTAGAAATGTATTCCTTGAAATGCTATAGAGCGCCGTATGGCAGCCGTGCTAAAGCCAGGGTAATAATCGGGAGCGCCAGGAGGGTCAAATCTGACTGACATGAGCGCTATACAAGAACCCATTATTATTATTATTATTATAATGTTCACCCACGATAGCTTCATCAGCATCAACACTGACTGATTACTACCCTAGCAATTGCCTAGTACCCGTTTACACCAGAGTAGAGAGTGGAATATATGAATCAATTCCTTGCCGAAGAACGTTAGTGCCGGGCTGGGATTCAAACCCTCAAGCTTGGACTGAGAGTCAAGTGAACAAACCCCAATACCATGAAACCTCCCGATTGGTTAAAACCGAAACGTCGACTGAATTGACGTAAAATTAAAAAAAAAATCATGATTTTGTTTCCGCATCAAACATGTGATCAAACGCGATCGCAAAGACTTTCGAGAAAAAACTCCACCTATTAAAGACAACTTCAATAGCCTTGTGCATGTCCTTTTGAAATGTTCAAGTTTCACAGTGACAAGTTACGTAATCCAAACTTGATTTCTAAAGGCAACGCAGTAAAGTATTGAAACTGCAAACTGGTTTCTGAAAGTATTTGTGATCGTGTTATCAAAGTAGCGTATCCACTGTTAGTTGATCGTTTGGCATGTTTTACTTCTAGAAACTAACACATTTATTATGCGCATATAATCTTTCATGTACGGTACATGTTTACGCAAGCATCCCGCATCATCATATGGTAGCTTTAAGATTCTCATTATTTTCTCATCCCTACATGTAGATTCCATCACTATGAATACGGTATATTTAGGTGGCAACGTGAATTTCAACGAACGTCTTTTCTGCCTCGCTACAGAGAAATGTGAGTGTTTGTTAAATTGCGCTTTTATTTTCCATCGGACATGTTGGATGCGTGTGATTGATGGCCGCATGTTAGAAGCACTTCAAAAAGCGATATACTATCCATAATCGGAGCTCGACCAAACGCCGTGACGAACGAATACACTTGAGATGAAAGGGCCAAGTGTAACAGACTCCAGAACGCGCTACGCGGAGCGCATAGTAAAATCGCATCATTCCCAAGGCCTTTTGAAGTTACTCGTCTCTTGATTGAAGAGTTGGCAAGATCACGGCGTCGTCGTGTACAATACCAGATTGGGGCCAAAGATATGGCTTATGAAGTGTAACGGCCAAGCTCATTGAATTTCCAAATGCCTTCACTTCCATGACTACTTACCATGCCTCAATCGCTACTCGTGGCGTTAGATATAGGTGACAAAAGTTTACTTCATAGGCTATACTCTTTGGATGATCCTTCACACCTTTTAAATAGGGGTGGTTAGTAAATCAATTCTTTATAAACAAGTAGAACGAGCAAATTATGAATGAAATGTGACGATCCCCATTGGTGAAACGCCCCCCATCACCACCACTAAAACAGTCAACTAGCCCTACTGGATGACACGATGGGAAAACTCCCAAATCTTCCCGGCAGCGTCCACCCCTTGCGATCGAGAAATGCCAAAAAATAGGGTATAGACATTACTTTTTAAAAAAATACATGTAACTGGAAAAAAGTTAATTTATTAATTGTGTAGATAGGCTTTACAATGATTTAGAAAGGTTTTAATGTATAGGGTGAGTCCAACATCACCAATAGCAATGACGATGAAAATAAACTACATGCACTGAACAACTAAATTACTCATACGTTACCAAATGTTGTAATTATTCACGTATCCGAAAAATTAATTAGTCCTGATTATTTGTTCTTAAGAATGTGACATTTTAAAGCTTACATCTAAAAGTATGCAACAAAGGCCCTAATTCAAGTGGGGGTATGAACAATTTAGGTACCAACTGTATATATCCAATTCCGTCGTCTGTTATAGTGGAAAGGTTTTGGATATGCCATCGAAGGCTAATTATTATCTGTCGGTGAAATGGGACTTGAAATACCAAACTTCAGAAAATCGATTTATGAACGATTTTAGATTGTTAATGTTATGGTTAGGATATAATCACTGACAGGGGACCGGCCCTTAAAGGTACTATATCCCTTTTGCAGCCAACCTCAAATTCTGTAGAACTTTGCAGGAATTATGAATATGTCATGTAAGTCCTATCTGTGAATTTTAAACGTTAGCAGAGTCCTTCAAATTAAATTCAAATTATGCAAGGAAACCCGTTTACTTGTTAGACTTCACTGTCAGACACTATTGAGTGAGTGACTGGCTTTTTTTTCTTCTTTGGTAATAACATACATAAAATGAGCTGTAAAGGGTACATGAGCATTTGCCTACATCAATGACCCACTTCTTGTGATGGCCAAAATTAAATTGATTGAATCTTTGCGCAGCATAAAACGTATGACCATTCGGTACAATGGTCTGAAAATCAAGACTAATACTTATTGGCTCTATAGCTCCTAAGTCGATTTGACAACTAATAGTCGTTAGTTTCCCACTTGAAGACATTTTCAAGCCCCACCTTTTTCAGGGAAGTTCTAATTAGTATTATCTTTCAAATGCCGTTGGAATTTAACCTTTTCATTCTTTTTGGCCTGCAAATGGGACATAGTACCTTTAACCCTTACTGTACTGGGGGGGGGGGGGCCTGGGAGGCCCCCCCCTCGACATTTTCAAAGATTGCGCCGCAACCGCTCGGAATTTTGAATTGTCGTTTCACGACTTTTTTCCCTCAAGTCTTACGCACATTTTGATACCATTTTCGTAAAAATCGGATATACCTGTAAGGTGTTACATAACGATTAGTATGCGCATGTCATCAAAAAAGTGCTATAATTGCATATATTCATGTACAAGCAGAAATGTGAAGCTATGAATTGATATCAAATTGCTTTTATATGTTTCTCAAAGTAACTTGATGTATTTCAGAACAAAAGAATACATTAGAAATAAAACAATAGATATAATAAGAAATAAAAAACAATAAAATACATAAGAAAATAAATAGTTGAAAATCGCATCAAATTTGCATAAATTATCATTATTAATTACTTCAAATAACTTTTTTGGGATAGAAAAGAAGTTTCATTTGAATAATGAGTAACAACATTCAAAAAGTGAGTCTGACAATTTTTGTAAGGATTCTAGTTCCCGATATATATTTCCGGATTTGATATTCATGAATGCATATTCATAATTTATGCAAATTAACCTATTAATTTTCAAATATCATAAAAATAATGAAACCTCATGAATTTGAGATGAAGGAAACAATTATTCAATACATTTTCAAGATTCTTCACAATTCTACGGACAAATATGTAGAGTTTTCTGTAAAATGCATAAAATTAGCATTTTGCATAATTAATTAGGCTATAACGACAAAAATTTGCATATTAGCGAAAAACTAATTATACCATCTTGTTCCTTATGTAAATATCTACAAACACGCAAATTTTCGCGTTGATCGGACATTCGACGGCCGAGATCATAGGGGGGGGGGGGGGCCTCCCAGGCCCCCCCCCAGTCAGAGAGTGCTCGAAATAGCCCAGTACAGTAAGGGTTAAAGAGAAATCTACTTAAGACCTATACTAGTCTGTTGTAAAACCCCATGATCTTTCCGATTTGAATAGACGACATAAAGAAGGTCTCCCTGAATAGTTGACCTTCTTTTATCTCCCTACACCTGCTGTAAAGTGTATCGGATATCTATAAACAAGGGATCGAAATCACAACGTGACTTTTAAACCCCGACATGCCCTGAAACAGTGAAAGTAACCAGAGTCACGCACTCATGAGATAGGGAAAAAAAAAACACAGGGTACGTTTATGCTTAATCATGAAGGCAGAATGAGCGATTTGAAACGCTCATCGTAAACGCTCATCGTAATCGCAGTTCCACGGCGTACTGTTTATGCTCACTTCTCTGGCTCCTCAAGGCATGATTTTGGCTCAGAGCAAGAATCATGCCTGGATGAGCCAGAGAAGTGCAGTGCAAAGTCTGCACTGCGCATTCTACGTTGACCCCATTTAAACGCGTTTACAAATGACTGTGCATTTATGCTTCCCTAGAATCGCCGATCCAAAACGCACCTTTTTGTGAGTTTACGATCGGCGATTACGATCGCCGTATTTCTGTGATTATACAAAAATGAGTAAGGACGCAACTGTGTTTTGAACTAAACGCGTAACAAATGCCTCATTTTGGCCAGAAAAAGCTGAGCATAAACGTACCCTCAGACAAGTAGGAAACTGGACAAGTTGATGCCTTATAAACCATATATAACATAAAAGTTATAATTACCATGATTACAATGTCATATTTCCCAAATGTTATCGAAAATGTTTATTAATCTTCATGCGATATAGGAACACTTGTTTAACAATAATTTAACAACTAGTTCTGAACTAATCCTGCTATAAAGCATAAATTACATCTTTCTTGATAACCCCCAGCTTCGAACGTGATCT
This sequence comes from Strongylocentrotus purpuratus, assembly GCF_000002235.5. Classification (NCBI taxonomy): domain Eukaryota; kingdom Metazoa; phylum Echinodermata; class Echinoidea; order Camarodonta; family Strongylocentrotidae; genus Strongylocentrotus; species Strongylocentrotus purpuratus. The sequence continues at coordinate 25,899,111 of NW_022145597.1, forward strand.
TTACAGCCTCGGTTTTATCAAAATGTCATCCTCCAAACTTCTTTATCAACCCGATCACTCTCATTTCAATCAAAAACATATACTCTACTGACAGCAGCTTTAGAGTATAAGTGTGCTCTAATTCCATCAAGAAAGTAATGCACCATAGACATTATGCCAATTGTCTGAACACACATAATTGACTAACAAGTCCTTTTGATTTGATGTATATCATATACATTTTTTTTTAAAGGAATCAATACATCGGGAATTATAAATGTTTACATGAATTTTAATTTTTTTCTTGATTAAAAATGTAATACAGTTGGATTAATTTTGCATAGTTATATTAATATGGTAATTACATTTAGTTGTAAATGAATATAAATAAATGAAACGAGGGTTATTATGTACCGATAATAATATAATGTGTAATCTTTTGATTCGTCAAAACTCGTGGAAACGTGCGATGCATGAATTATTTAATGCTTTCCTTAACTTAAATACTGATTACTTTAAAGGTAGCGTGGTTGAGGAAAATCCTCTTCAGTGTAGTTTTAATAGTTATTACTTAGGACTTGTTAAAGGCATCGTTTAACAAAGTTAAATATGAGATGCATGGCCCTACGTGTTATCAGTGTCTGTGATGTGGTGTAATATTGAAGCCCTACAAAAAAGCGCTTCAAAATGATCATGAAGTGTCTCAAAAAAGTAAAAAATTTGAGTGACCGGTTTTACCATACTCATTTTCCCCAGTAGACTTTAGTGTTATAAAGATCGTCAGGAAAACGAAAAATGAAATTTCGATTACCAGTCATACATATCTTGATAATCAGACAGGCGATCGGCTTGTAAAAGTCATGGGATTCCTGACTGAACTAAAGGTTTATAGTCATGATCGCAGCATGAGCTAAATCCAGGATTTTGTTTCAGAATCTGAGGTACAGCTACCGAGTCACTTTAAGGATCAGATAGCTTCGAGGTCCGGTTGAGCATTTCGAGGAAGCGGTATTCTGTTGGTAAACAACTCGACAATCCTGGATATTTTGGTTTGGGAGCAGCTGAGAAGTATCTGGAAAGGATCAGCCGGGATCAGACTGATGGATCAAGTCTCTGATGTAATCAGGTGATAGATTAGAGGTAGATTTCAAGATTTGTTCATATCGACAGCCAACTAGTTGATGGGTAGTACTGCGAAATCATTGCTCTAATTTGCAAGGGTTTCATGCCGTGGCCTTTACTATAGAAGATGACAACATACATTATGCTCACCTGAGTATTTAATACCACATGTTCATGTTTGTTATCCCCTACCCTGCTTCCTTCTTGATTACAATTAAACATTGAAAGCTTGTTAACCATCAACCTTTCGAGTGAAACATTGTCTTACTATTACTACTGTCCGACTGCCTTACTTCAATATTAAAAACTATTATTAATGTTTCATGTAGATGCTGTCAACTCGGTTCTTTGGACGGCGATGAAAATATGTATTAAATAAACCATATTCCTATGAGTTCAAATGTTACCATTTTCTTAAATATCGCACAGGGATAAAGTTGTGAAACTATGGAGGAAACTGTGATATAGCAACAGATAGACATCGTATGCATATGCTTGTAAAAAGCACCTTTTCTAATGAAAGAAAATCTTTTTTTGTGGTTGTTTCGTGCTCTCGGTTGAAATCAAAAGTGGGAATCTGAGAAGCGTGATTCCGCAAAGATATAGCAGTAATACAAATATATTTTGTATAATCTATCAAGCGTTGCGTACACCAACATATCGTCATGGATATATCCCGAAAGGCAACGCTCAATATGTAAAGATCTCTAAAATGCCAGCACTTCAGAGCGACATTTTAAAGGGATTATGTTCAACCCTTCGCAGGCATATCCAAACTACAGAATATCTATTTTTGATCCGTTTGGTTTTTCGTTTAAAATCTCAAGGCCATGTACGATACAATTATAAGTATCGTATTTAATAAAAGTCAACTTTAGTTTCTATGGATTGGTTCCGTCAATCATCTTCTATCCTTTACTCTTTTTCAAAACATTCAGTCTTCCGTGCACCTGCAATTCTTTCCGTACCCTTGTACGATTCCTCAAGGCACACAAGGCCTTCTCCTTGTATGAACTGCTAGTGAAGGTAATATGTCCAATATCCCTTTCGCATATGTCTGTTTGTTCATTACTCATATATTTCCCTGTGCGGCGTCCATGTGATGACGCAGCAGCACTGCGTCACAGACTGCCGCTATCTTGACGTACCTGTGAGTATGATACCATACAACAAAAATTGAGTGCAAGATGAACAGTACAGGCATTGCTTTGAAATAGATATGTCAAATTATCAAATTATGTTATAAATGTGATCTTCCTTGCGTCTACCTTGCGTCTCTCTGGCTAATGTCCCTTGTTAATGAGGCGTCAGGGACGGAGAACTGCGTTAGCTTCCGTTGCAGTCTGTGTCGCTCCATCTGGGAGTGGTATCCTACAAAGAGTGAGCGCAAAATAAATATTGCTTTAAATTACTGGCATGTGATAATTGATTCATAAGTTTAACTAGCGTAAGTAATGACGCAATCGAAATGACGCCTTGACTTGAATGTGTATTAAACGACCTTTATTCGTTAGACATGCGATTAGTTTCTAGTATGATTTTCTGAGTAACTTCTTTAACTTTTGTCTCTCAGCTATGACCGTGATATCCAAAATAATCAGCGTAATCATCAATTTTCTCAGGCTATATCGCGGGCAAACATATCTTGTGAATAAAGGAATTGTAATAATAAACCCATGTTTTTCTAGTCAAAGTGATTAATGAAAACATTCTATATGGGTCTGGGGTGATAGTGAGGTTAACTGACGGGCAAGCTTATTTCAGGCTAATCGTGACATCAGATTGATCTCATTGTTGTTGTTTTTCCACCTGTGTTTTTCTCGTATGTACCATTCTCGCATATGCCTCCGGCCTGAGTTTCAATCACAACGTCCCCGGACACTGTAAAACATACCTACATCAGGTTAACGATTATCGTGGCTAAATAAACCTGCCTCATTCTGACGGCTCTTCTCCCGTTTAATGTAACATTAAACCCTCGTAAAATCAAATGTTTCATTGAAGAGTGGGTCGTGAATGAAAACAAAAACAAAATCTAAACATGAAAGGGGGTCGGGACAGCGTATAACGCAGGGACATAGACGTCATCCATGTTGATTCAAGATATATGTTTCCGTTCATGTCATTATACGCCAACATAAAATGGGCGACATTACACGTTTCAGACAGAATGATTGAAAGCTTGGCTTAATAAAAGTCTACAAAAGATTAAGGAACTGGGACATCCATGTTTCATGAATGTAAATGGTACAACTGAAAAATCAATCACTCAGTGTGCTAATCTGAATGCACAATTAAAGTTTTGAATGGCAATTAATGCAACAAAGTCCTTTTTAATGTTGCGGAATCAGCGAGGGGGCGGGGGTATTCGCACGTAGGGCATATAGTGAGATTACAAACTCGAATTTGGAATCGCGATCAGAATATCACCTTTTTTGTGCGTGTGAATCCAAAGAACCACTAAGCAGTGATTCAGAGCGCAATCAGACTTTAACTTTTTTTTATGGGAGGGGGGGGGGGCGTCTGAATACCCTTATATTACAAGCGTGACCCTTCCAATGATCTCCTTTAATATTTGGCTTGTTTTCTTTTCTTTACCTCATTTAATATTTGCCTTCATAAGAATAAGAATATAATGATAATGATAATAATAGTAATAATAGTAATAATAATGATAATAGTGATAAATAATAATAATGATAATAATAATGATAGGCCCATACTCATGTTGTTCTTCCCTGAGGGCCCTACAATCTTTTTCTTATCCCGGCCTTAGCCGAGCTAGCATGGTTCCATGTTATACCCCAAACTCCTCTATACTACATGATTGGTTTCGTTAGGTTTTAAAAGAATATGGCTGGATTGCTCTATTCAGAGCCATCAATTTAATGATTCTGTTCTTCCTAGATGTCTAGATAACCTTTCCAGATAGCTTCTAGTCAGTTTTTCTTCTTCAATGTAATCGAATAACCAGTACTTTATCTTAAAAGGTAAACTCCAATTGACTACAGTTTGCGTTGCTTTAATAGATGACAACAGAATACATAAATGAAAATTCGTGAGGAAAAGTAGATTGTTTCACTAATATTATGACAATCTTGATTTATATGAGACGTTATGATGATCACCCATCTAAATAAAGACACCTTTTCAATTTGATCAACAGTTTGTTATGTCACTGGCTCGCAAGGTCCATATGGTATGATCACTATCTACATTAAAACATAGGAAATGGGTTCATTCGGAAACTTATAAATATATATATATATATATATATATATATATATATATATACAAACATATATGTATATATATATGTTCTCATTAATATTTGGAGTACATTTGGTCTCATTAACCCATATAGTTTACCGTCAACTGTTGAAGCCCAACCTCAGTATCAACATCATATATTAATCCACACCCACACACGATACGGTATATAGCCTAAAAATAAGAAAACATCTATCGTTTTAAAGAACATAATGAATTGCAAATTGGTTGAGAAACCAATTTGCTATGGGTTTCGCGTAACCTAGTGCCTCGGCAGAAACAGGTATAGTAGAACTTTAGAAAAAAGTGAAACGTACGTCACATAATGTCGTTTCCTTTTGTGCCGTAGCGGTTTATTTTTAAAACCGTTTCCCGCGTAATGTATGAAAGAGCCCCATTTTTTACCATGACTCTAATGTTGCTTAATATAGAACATGTATGATATTCTATTTTTATGATAATGTCCATTAGGGTGATCACGTGATTAAGGGTAATGTGTACGAGAGTGAACTAAAAATTTTACTCTGCTAGACAAATATAAAAGCAAATTGAACATAGATGAATATAAGTAGCAAAACGAATTTACATTGGCGAAAGCATAAATATACCACTCTTTTCAGGATAAGTACATTATCCATTTTTAGAAAAAATGACCTCAAAGAATCAAGTTATTGCACTTCTTTTTATATACTTTCTATATTTATATTTACTTTTATATTCAGTGAGTTATAATGTAAATGATTTTTATTCTCACCATAATTTCTTCTAAAAAAGTCTTGAGTCAGTCACGTTAAAAAATGCAATGAAATATCTTGTTTTTAAGAACCAAGTCTTATCATGAAAGAAATGCCTGAAATATCAGATCAGACCCCGTTTCATAAAACTTACCGTTAATTGTAACTGTGTCATTAAAAGTAACTTCCATGCAAACCTTGATTCGAATCTTGAATTCATATTTATTTCCACCATCATGACAATATAAACAAAAATAAAACATGGAATATCATACAAGATAACGATATCAAAATTACATAAACGCAATAGCATTCAAACTATAAAGAAAATATGAAAGTATAAGCCATAGTACAGATGGAAAATGGGTTGATTGAGCGTTGGGTAATGTTGCCATGGTAGTAAATATTGGTTGTTCAGTTTTATGTAACGGGGTCCAGATATGACTTCTCGAAATGACAACATTTGTTGTTTTGATGAGAGAAAGAATCCTCTCTCTCTATGGACAGGTACTGATGGACGGACGGACGGAAGTGAAATCTTATCAATCTAATAGACATACATGATATGCACGGTAGGATTTACGTCTCTGCAGCCGATCTGATTTTATAAATTTCACCCTTTTAGTTTCTATGGCGCCTTATACCCACTCAAGAAGCTGCTTTAGCAGTTCTCACTAAAGCTGTAAAACTTAATGGCCATACAGGCCATAAAGCTTTAAGGGAGAGTGACCCAGTTGCCCTAATGCCAGAATGACTTTTGAAGGATTCGGTGGGAAACGGTGAGAGCAGGCTGTAATCACCAGCGCTGGACCGCGGAGGATTTCGGCGGAGAGCCTGCAGTATTACTTTCCAGCCAAGTCGTGGGCTTTAATACGAATCTCGGCGAGGTGGCCCATCTTCCCTAATCGTCCCTGTTTAACTCACTGCATAAACATGAGGGCATGAATGGATAGGTACTTCGTTCTATCTGTCATACATGTAAATCCACCTCATCCATAATGGATCAGTGCTTATGATAGGTAACAAAGCAGGCAGCAGACGTCCGTCGAGCCGCGGGAAATCCGTCTGAAATCAGCCGAGAAGTTCATTCACATACACCAAAATCTCGTCTTTTTGGGGGGTGTCATTACGTAAGAATATTTAGCCGGTAAACTGATAACAAATAATCAAAACATAAAGTTAAAAGTGGCCTTCAAATGAAATGGCGCAAAACAGAGTATTTCAGAAGCTATTGCAGGTTTTCCTTGATTAATGAATGGTATAATTCGACATCAAAATGCAAGGGCAGTATCAACGTTCACAGCTATTGGCCTCGAAACCGGAAGGTCGATTGCGTATTTGGACACGGGGAGTATATGCCCCCCCCCCCGGTCTCACATCGAATGGTGAAAAAGAAATGAGAAAAGTAAAGAGGAAAGAGAAGGAAAAGGAGAGGCGACGTAACACGAAATTGATTCCTGCCACCTCCGCACCCTCACCCACGACGTTACCCTCTACACACACACACACACACACACACGCACGCACTTCCGAATCACCATGTGTTAGAGACCGGAGCCCCCTCCCCTTCGATTGGCTGGAAATAACCTACGCCATTGCTGAAGAAGGTGGTGCTTGTAGACTACAAGCATCTGATAAAAGCTTATCAAGACAACAACGATAAAAAAAAAAATGAATAGATAATTCACTCACGTTTAAACACTCATGATTGCTTATTGATACGACCAATTCAGTGAGGGCATCACGCCGAAAACGGAAATTAGCTGAGATGCTTTAACTCTCAAATCTGAATACAAATGAGCATTCTGCTATAAAAAAGAAGAAGGATTGAATTGACTTTAGCAAATTGCAACAAATTGCGTGATTAATATCTAATAGCCTTCTCGTGAAATCCTGACTGAAATATTGATTCATGCTATCAGTCACAATGCTTCATGAAAAATAGTTATTTATCCTTTTCAGTTGAGCCTGCATTGTGTTTAAAATCGCAAGTTTGCCCGGAAAGAGCGGAATAAATCTGGATTTCTGCAATGGTTTGTAGGTCATAACCCTTTCGGCGGAAGACCGTGTGTAATCTGATTGATGTTAGCCCTGACGGTGTTTATAATTATCGCCTAGTATTTACCCATCACACCTCCGCGTATTGGACGAATAGCCTGGCATTGATTGAACACATCGTGTATCACTTATCCGGCTGTAAAGTGGGTAAAGGGACAAAATGGCGCCGGCGAGGGTTTACAATATCGGCGCTTTGGTTAAACGATTGGCTTCCGATATTATGAAGGAATGTAGAAAACACTTCACGTGACATTTAGATCGTGATAACGTTTCGTCTGTAGATATCTATCATAGTGCGAAACAGCTAACCCATCATCGAGGGAGGAAAGGACTTTAATTGATTCGTGTTATGTGATTGATGCGTATTGCTAATCCTTCTGTCAAACTCATTTTCAATAGGTGCATGTCGTAAAAGGAGGTTTAGGATACATTATAAGTTCGGGAACTCGGATTTGACTCAATTCTTCCTGTAATATTCTCATTTCGTTTGCCTGTTTTCCAGCATATTTATTGAATCAGATGTGGTTTATTGTGCTGAAGCAGATGTGAATAGTACAGTGACCCCGGAGTGGAATCCTTCATTCCCGCCATGCTATTGTCAAAAGGTGTATTCGCCTGTGCGGTGAATCCAATTCTCTTAGCTTCTTGTTATAGCATTTTCCTCATTACATTATAATCTTAAAGCCTGTTAATGTTTAAACCAATAATGTCCATGGCACATTGATGACATTATTATATGCCTTCTTATTGTTAAAGGGGTATTCCTTGACCAAACTGTCTCTCCTGTGAATCGAACCTGGGCCTTTGGCTCTGCTGGTACGCCAACAGTTGAGTTTTGGGTCATGCAGTTTCCTCGTGAAAAACTCTGTATGGAAACAGTTGGGAAAAGTTGATTATGTAGCATGTAATAATTGGCTTGCAATACGTGTACCAGCAGAAATGTGAAGCCATGATGCGGGAAAACACTGAAGGGTGTTATCATGTCATCTATTAGGTTTTATATATTTATTTGTATTTACGTATCTATTTCTTTAATTATTTTACATCTAAATATTCACAATATATTACAATATATTACAGCTATTTATATAGGCTGATTGTGCTAATAGATGTCTGGGATCCCTCACAGAAGCGACCAGAACGTCACAAGATAGGAAGATCTGGCTTGAGGTCATGAAGCAGAAGCCATCACACATCTCCTAGATGGTGCGGAAGGCTTAGGTCAAGGTAGGTCAAGGACTACACCAACATGCGACATGAAAGTTAGGTCCAAGTATTACAGCTACATGTATTTCTCGTCATTTTTCGAACATGAGTGCGTTTGAAGAGCCTTCCCTTTCAGCTTGCATTTTGTGTATGATAATTTCCCACAGTAACATTAAAAAAAAAAGACTGAAAGCGCAATTTCAAACTGTACTTCAGGTGACTTTAACTGTGTTTTCACTTTAACCAATGGAATTCTGCGCATTTCAGCGCATTCCCCCTAAAGTTTCCTCAATTAATTATCTCCGGACATGTCTAAAGCGCATTTTCTCTGATTAACTATCAAGTGGATATATCTCTTTTATGGTTTCTTTTAAACTACATGGCTTCATCACGTATTTCATCATGTTTATTATGTTCTAAAAATACCAGGAGTTTCCTATAAAAGAACATTATTGTTTTTTTTAAAAATATTTCGTATACTATATATATAAATATATATAATATGTATATATTTATTTATTTACAAATTTATTCATCTATTTATTGATTCATTAATTTAACCATTTATTTATTTATTTATTCATCCATTTATTAACTTATTCATCTATTCATTTTTTTTGTATTTATTCATTTATTTTACATTTATATGTTTATGATTTATCACAGCTCGATGGCTAAATAGTTAAGAAATTACCAATCTATTTGATAAATACATAAGGTATACAATGAATGGTCTCATGATACAACATGAGGGAGTCTAGTAAATAATAAAGATAAAGATAAAGACGGCAATTGGCAGTATGCCATGCCTTCTCTAATAATAGTCATGAAAATAAAACATTTATATCGCTACAAAAGTTTTATTTTATTTATTATAACTCTTTAATAATAGTTTGTTATTCATTCATCATTTCATAATCTCATGCATATTACAAATTTCGTGCAGAACATTTATAATATTTGGATATTACATGTAAAACTATGGTTTCATTTTTGGTTTTTTCATATGGTTTCTAAACAACCCTTACCTTGAATTTCGATATTTCAAGCAGAGATGGAGAAAGCTGTTAAACTTTCCATGGGTTAATTTCTCTATTGTCTTTTCGAATGCGAAATACCGTCGGGTTTATATTAAAAATGGGAACTTCGAAGCAATAATAGTGGTTACAATTTAATTCAGTTGGCAAGACCTTAAATGGGTAGGTACGTTATAAAATAAGGGCGAATGCCCATTGCCGGGTTGACAGGTGAGTACAACCTCAGATCTTCCCAAATCCCATCGAGCAATGACAAAATGCCCCTGTATTAATTGGAAATGGTGTCCATGTTGAGAGGATAATTAGATATTAAAATGCTTTATTTTCTGCCTCATGTGCGTATTAGACCATACCTTTCCTTCATTATTAAAATGCAAGGTGCCCTTACTTTTATTCTTGTGGAAACATCACTATAATGTCTGCTTTGCTCTTCAACAAAAGTTGCAGTTCTGGAAATCTGCTAAAATCACTGTTCATGATATTAAGTGCAGATCCATTAAAGTGATTAGGTACAAAATATGCCCGTCACCATCGACAATATCTCCATTATCCTTTAAGTTACGATGACGGCAAGAATCTTGCCATCTCAAAGAATCATACCATCCCCTCATTTAGTTTTTAGAATGTATGTTTCTTTTAAGGTCATGTTCGCTCAATGTTCGCGTCTTCAACCATGTTCACTGTTTCTCCAGAATCTTGCACAAATGAATTTCGACATGTCATTTTCAAAACAATGTTACTGAGAGAACAGCGTATGGATTAATGTCTGCAATGCATCATTTAAAATCATATTGTATCTACTTTAGGAACAGCCAGGAATTATATTTATACATCTCGTAATTTGTTCACAATATCCGTTTGTTTTCGGGTTCAGTTTTGTTTCTGGGATGCACTGTCAACACGATTGTATAACTACTTTCGAAAAATCAACTTATGGGCGATTTCAATACCCTATTGTATATCCCATAGAGTTCATGTTCAGATTACGTAATACGAAATTGTCATGTTCGCATGTTACAATAGATGACGCACAAAGCTATTGAAATTGGTTGATTTTTCGAAAGTAGATTGTATTCGTCATACATGTATTTGTGGAGATAAACTACAAGGTTGCACAAACCGACTCTAATGGGAATCGAATCAGGGTCTTGGGCTAAGTGCATTAACCGCTAGACCCAGGGAGTCTGTATGCGGTCACAACAGATACAGTTTCCACCACACACACACACATGCAGCGCATCACCCACATACGCACACGCACACATTCACACCCATTGAAATCCATAACGCCACTCTGTACTGCCAACTCTCTCTCTCTCTCTCTCTCTCTATTATGTACCAAACACCGCTGCTTGACTGACTGACAGAGTGGGAGTATGATGGGGGTAAGGACGTTATATAGGAACAGACCCTATTTTGCATCCATTTGCTTTATCAGCCTCGCTGATGTTAACAAGGTTCTTTCAGCATCTTCGATACGAATGTTTGGCTCCTAAAGGCCCATCTTTTATCATCCCTAGATATGTGCCAAATGTTTTTCCTCCATTCTTCCCACGTCATCAATGGGTATAATGACGTGTTGAGTTTTTGTGCGCATGACTTGTGGTCTGGCGGCAAAAAGGGTATCGTATATCCTTCCTAAAAGGCGCTCCCCATGATGCAGTTACAGACATTAGATAGGATCTAAACGCCGTTTCATCGCTTGGAGATCATGGAGATCAAAATCATCTCTTTGTTTATAGAAAACTTCCGAGGCAACAAACATATGGAGGGAGAGAATCAGATTGCGTGCATAAACATCAACCTTCAGTAAGACGAGCCTGTTGAGAGAGAGTTCCGAAAAATAAAAAAATAACGAAATAAAAAGCATATGTTTAGCCTACGGGAGAAAGCAAAGTCGCCATCTCTCTCTCTTTCATATTCAGATATATGGGTTTTATTTTTTAATCTCACTTATGTTTATTCCGTCCTCCATGTTCAGATGCTAGGAAAAAAAACACAAAATTAAATACGTATTCAGCCAAAAACGTATTTACAGTATTATGCTTGGTAAATTAACCCCCTTCCCAGAAGCACAACGCAAATGTACCAAAGGAATAATAGTCATTGCACATCTAAAAGAGGGTAATTCTATTAGACCATACAGCATAGTACACAATTTCACCTTTATAGTATTGCATAATCATTTAAAATACGATTATCATTTGCCCATATAACTTCAGTTTCTTGTTTTCCTGTTTATGATATTTATTCCAATTAACTTCAATGCTGTTTAAGGGCTGTCTTCTCTATATATATGGCGTTATGATAACTATTTTTGCATTAAAAGAAAGAAACAAGCTATAACCAAACAACAATCAATTTTATGTATCATTGTTTGTTTTTTCATCAACAAAATATATTTGGGTTTTGTATCCTATATTTGTTCATTGTGAAGTACAGTATGTCTGAGCCTTTTTGTGAACAAAACAAATAACCATGGCAAACGTACGCTGGACAAATAAATACATGAAATTAAATACAATAAAATGAAAATGAAATTTGTGTTAGTTATCAAAAGTGTAGATTCATTTTGACCTGCTTCTTAGAACCTAACTGATCTTGCCATCATTTCACAGACGTGAAAAGGTTACAAATAATGCATATCATATCCATTACCCTAGAAACTTTTTTGATGTGGATTGTTTTTAATGATATCACTCTCTATGGTAATGACAATCTATAATCCATTTTTTTTCGTTTATAAGCTGTACATCTGTAATCATACATGAGCTTCAAAGTTCAGTTGCAAATGTGATTATCTGATTATCAACCGTGGAAAAGGAGAGAAATTGTTATGAAGGAAATAGTAATATATTGTATCATTCCTATAAAAGAATTACATAAGAAGAATATTGGTGTTGTTGGTAGGTGCCATCGATTCGTCCCCGACTCCTGGTGACCACATGGACAAACCCTATCCAGGCTATTCTGTCTTTGTGCCAGCTTGCAATCTCTTTTAAAGACATTTTTTTAGCAATGCGAAATCTGATATCTATTGCCCTACGTGTTATCAGCGTCTGTGATATGGTGTAATTATTGAAGCCCTCAAAAAATTGCGCTTAAAAATGTTCATTAAGTCCCTCAAAAAGTAAAAATCTTTAGTGACCGGTTTTACCATACTCATTTTCTCTAATAGACTGTAGTGTAATACAAACCGTTGGAAAACGATTTTGAAATTTCGAAACACCCCCCTGATCTGTTTGTTCTCCTGCCTGACTGTCCATCGGATCCTAAGCATCCTGCGCCAACGTCACTTTTCAAACGAGTCTTATTTATTTTTCTCTGCTTTGTTGGTACTGTCCAGCGTTCACTTTCAAACAATATGGATATTTACATGACACTTACATGGGATGTCGTTAATTATTTGATCAAAATTTCAACTGAATTGTACTATTGAGTTCTTAAAAGCAAAAAGTGAAAAGTAGGATAAAATGAAATGTTTACTTGAAACTCAATACTATCTGAAATAATCCTTAGGAATTAGAAAATCATGACTAAATATTTTGGTTAATTTAAACAAAACTTTCATGAACAGAACAACATCAGTCCCACCAAGCTATTGACATCAAAGTATATTTCTTATTCCAGTCATTATTTTCCACTTTGTCATTTTGCTGTAGTTTGATTAAAGAGAGTATCTCGCTGAGATAGGATTCAGCTTTCATGTCTTAGAGAAGTCGATCGATAAGATTTCTAATTTAAATATCACTTTAGCAAACAGATGAATGTCGTAGCGGAGATGTACACACAAGGGGGACAGGCGATTATCCCTGGAAGACGCGTCATAATGTCTGTTTCGTTCCTCTCAGATTCCTCTTTGAAGGAACGTTGAGAGCGGGAAAAAAGGGAGCAGAAATTCTGTCAGCGACAATGCGTAATTCATAACGGTCTGCATGGTCATGATGGTCGTCTGATAAAAATCGAAGTGACGCCGTGCTGAGGACTAGCAACCAGTCACGATTTCTTGTCATTCAAACTCGGGCAAACACCCGCCGTATTGTGTGGGGGTAAGACCTACTAAGAAACGTAGCCTCCAAACTCCCCAAATCCCCTTTCATGTGCAGAAGCAATGAGAGATTTTAACCGACAAAGAAATGAGAATTTGAACACACTAATAACTAGTTTCTATTTGATTTGGAATAAGCAAGGCAATTTTTTTTGTCGAAATGTCGGACACAAAATAGAATAACAGACCATCATGTCGCCATTCGTAGCACCGACTCTGAGGTTTCTCGATGGAAAAAAGCAAAGTAAACATCCTAAAGAAAGGACTGGTTTTCAAAAACTGAATGAATTAGATAAATTGTATTTGATTAAATACTTCATACACTTTTCACGAAATAGAATCTGTAAACATATCTGAAGATAAAACTGAGAGTTTTTTTTAATGAAAGTGGAATTTTCTTTCAAAAGAATGAGTTTCAAGCGGCACGATATTTGTCAACATCTTAATAAATAACATCATTTGAAACTTATATTATGTAATTGTACTTTTAACAATCTTTATCAGGGCTTTTTACATTTTTACATTGGAATATTAGTTTCTGAAGCATTTATGAGACATGACAAGGTTCTTTCACGTTCTTCCAGTCTTCACCTTCTGGCGCCTAAATACATATTATCAAACACCGTCGTTATTATGTGTTGATATTTTTCACTTGACAGAAATACAACACTCTCTAAACCAGAAGTGCTTCAAAGCAAACCTGAATTAAATCCGTACAAATCAATTTTCGCCGGTTGATGGATTATCTCGCATCTTTATTTCCATAACATCCGGCAATGAATGTATTTCAACCCTGAAAGCAAATGACTCGGAACACAACTCATTTGCTTACATTTCGGAGAAATGTTTCGTTCATGATGATCACTTTAAGCACGTAAACGATTTTGCTAATGTTATTGTGTGCTTTTAAGATGGGATATTTTTGTATTTTACTTTGTATACTTTGTTATTGTTACTAGTTGTTATGTTATGCTTTTAATACCAGGTCCAAGATGCAAAACAGATTTGTTTCTGATCTTGTGTACCTGTATAAATATGTGTATATCAATAAAATAAATAAATATTTATATTATAAATATTTATGTATAATACATTATTAAATGACTGATCAACTTGATGATGTCTCTACATTGATTTATGTTAATAATTTCATGTTCATATATTCATTATCTATTGACTCTCTCATTTCATATTGTTATATCTTGTATTGTACGTGTAGTTATATTGAATATATCCTCATGTGTTTTTAACATTTATTTGAAAATTGTGATCAATTAAGAAAACGCACTGGCATTCACACATTGTAATGAACTTCGAATAAATATATTTAAACAAAAGTGATGAATAAATAAATGATTGATAGATAAACAACAACAATAAACTAGATTTTATTTTTAAAAAAACCCGTGACATTGAATAATGCTAAAGACAAAACTCGTTTCCTTATTCATCCCATGTGCGTTTCAAACACGAAAACCTCTTAGATATCCATTAGATTATTTTCCAAAAAGATTAGATATGAGTCCAAGATGAATGAAATTTAAATATAAAGTTAATTAGAGTTTTCCAAATCTCTGTTGGGTTAGTAATGGCAATATTTCTCGTTAGTATAATTTTGCTTTTTATCTAATAATAAAAAATTGTTTATTACAGAGGCAATAATATCAAGATCAATGAGATTAGACAGTGGTCCTCTGTAGTGCACAACAAAATACAGGAGATAAATCATTTGGGAAAGTAACTGCTTTATACTTTTTTCAAATGCGCATTGACTTAAAGAGTGGCTGTTGTGCTAAATCCTTTGCGCCAATTTGACGCCCTATAAGCCGTTAAACAAATAGTTTTCTCAGAAATTTGAATGGAATTGTCATTATAACTGTACAGAAACCCTAATCGATGGCATGTATACTCGACGTATTTATTCAAAGCTTTGTCTTTTGAAATATTTAAATAGAAAAAAATGAGCTTCGCATATAAAAGGGAGAGACACGTAGGTTTATTCATGCGATTAACACGTCTCAATGATAATAGTAATAATGGCTTCTTATAAAGCGCACATGTCCGTCACGTCGTGACGCTCCTGGCGCTGCCCCGGTTATTACCCTGGCTTCAGCAAGGCGGCCATTACGGCGCTCTAGCATTTCATGGAATTAATTCTTGCCAGGTACCCGTTATAAATCTGACTAGAGTCGGTCTTTCCACCAGCAAGGATTACTAAGATTCGGAACGTAGAGTTAAACCAATCGAATATATATAAACCAGTTCGTCTTGTCCAACTTTGGATAAGTCATTGTCTCTACAGTAATCGGCGAATTTTAGGGATTGTGGATTATCAAAATTAGGAATCAGACTGGAAATAAGAAGTAAGCCCAACATTGCCCACAGAGTATATGAAGCTTAGATATTGTGATGTAATTGAAGAAGGCGTAACCCATTACGGTCGTGAGGAATATACAATATGGACGAATACATCTCATATTTTAGCATACCTACACATTTTAGCATACCTACACTTGTGTTTTAGAGTGAGGTTCCCTTTAAAGGCAGGCTTTACTACTTCAGTCAGAAGGGATTAGACCACCCAGCGAGCCAGCGAGGTCACTGTGACAGGTGGCTATCTCATTAACTCGGCTCTCATTTAACATAAGAAAAAGAGGATCATGGGGGACCAACAGGCACCGATTGGGGAAGTTTTCTACATAGAGGGAGCAAGTAGCTACACGTAGGACAGTGTGCCTTTAAGTCTGCCCCGGGAAAAGGGCGATCGCTCTTTAGTAGACAAGGACTTAAATGAAATGTATCCAAAATGAAAGTTAATGATTGATTGTAATTACATTATACATTAAAATGTAAGCAATTGAAGACAGTAATACTGTCTGTTCCGTACTTTTTTGGTTGGGGAGGGGGGGGGGGGATGTACACTTCTACATGTCCTCTTTGTTATCCTCGACCTACTTATTATTTCCTTATTAACTTTTTAAACTAATTTTTTGATATATATTACAATTATACACATGGTGTATTATTGACACAATTTCGACAAAGTCTGGCTAAACCAAATGGCAATCACATAGCCATTAACGCAATCCTCTCTGATGTACTCGTTATCCTTTTATTTAAAAATGGATTCAGGTTGTTCGCACTGGCAATGCATGGCTGGAACCATGGACAGGCTCCCCAAGGGAAACCCCGCGGAAAATGACGAGTGTGAACGGGCCATGTAAGATATATGTCCAGGTTCTGTCATATCCTGATTCGGAATGATAATCACGCGCTAACATAACCTCCTTTATTTACTAGCACGACAAGATGAAAAGTGCACGGCATGGAAATGAATACCATTCTCAACTCGCTGGTGCTGACACCCATGTACCCCAAGTGGCCCGCCTATCATGTTCGAGTCAGAGACGTGTAAACAGAGCAATGTATGGATTACCTCCCCACCAAGCCCTGGTAGAATATAACCTTAATTCCTGGGGACTATACCTGCAATTACACGACTCGACCCCCTTCCATCGCTGTCTCTCTGTACCCATGAAACCCATCATCCTTTATCTCCATCTCTGTCTCCCTCTCACCCTTTCCCTCTCTTTCTCCCTCTTTCTCTCTCTTTCTCTCGTTTTTCTCTTTCTCTCTCTTTTCTCTCTTTCTCTACCTCTTTCTCTCTTAATAACCTCCCCCTCTCTTTCTCTTACTTTCTATACAATCCTCTCTTTATATCTCTTTCCTTCTCTCTACGTCTTTCTCTCTCTCTCTCTCTCTCTCTCTCTGTGTCTTTATCCCTCCCCCTCTCTCTAGCCCCCCCTCTCTACCTCTTTTTCTCTCTCTCCCTCCCTCTTTTTCTCTATCTTTCTCTCTCTTTTTCTAGTGCTCTCTCTCTCTCTCTCTCTCTCTCTCTCTCTCTCCCTCTCTTCCCCTTTCTCTTCCTCTGTATATCTGTATACATAATATACATGTATATATTTCTGTCTCTCATACACACTTCTCCACTTCCGCCTCCCGCAGGCCAGTCTCTGATATAATATGCGCCGAAACGGAAGTTATCTCCACTCGGTAATGTCAAAAATCACGCCAATTTGAATATTATATTACTCTGATAATATCGGTTATGATGGTAATATCTCTATGTATTCTGCTGAGGAAAACATATATTAGAAAGGAATCCTTCGATAGTTTGTATCTTGTATTTGTTAGAAAATTTCATTCACATATGGTACATGAATATTTTGTTTTCCAATGAATTTGTATAATAATCACTACAAATATGGAGAAATCCTTTAAAAGATACATGGAAACAGTATAAATAAATGAACAAATGTGATTTTATGCTTTACTTCAAATAAGGTTAAATGTTTAAAAAAAATGACAAATGGTAATTCATATCAAATCTTGTAAGTTCATAATGAACCTACTTGTGCATTGCTTTAATGATGGCCAATAATACATGGACAAATCTGATAGCAATAGTTATGACGAAAATAACGGTTCAACTTTTTGAGAGGTAGAGTTCGACTGGTCATGAAATTCATTCTCTGATTGTCACTTTAATTCAGTTTATGTCCTCTATTAAGGGCATCGTTTAACAATGCCAAATCTGAGATGCATGGCCCTACGTGTTTACAGCGTTTGTGATATGGTGTAATATTAAAGCTCTTAAAAAAAAAAATGCGCTTCAAAATGATGATGAAGTACCTCCCAAAAGTAAAAAATCTTTGAGTGACCGGTTTCCATAGTCATGTTCCCAAATAGACTGTAGTGTTATAGAAACCGTTGGAAAAACGGTTTTTGACATTTCGAATTCCAACCATAAATATCTTGATAATCAGACAGGTTTGTTAACGTCATGGGATTTCTGACTGACCTAAAGTTTATGATTATGATTACTGCATGAGCTAAATCCAGGATTTTTTTTAGAATCTGGGACTAAGATACCCAATCCCTTTAATACCAGATTGCTGGGGATGAAATTGCTTCAACATATATTGCAAGTGTAAACTTAAGACAATTAACCCTTTGTCTCCTGGATCCTCATGTTCCCCATGGGCTGTATACAGGAGCCAATCGGTTCCAGCATGTAAAGGGTCGATATACACAGATACAAAAATAGCAAATCATATAACGGAAAAAGATATTCCCTCGAACTAGAAATGTCATTATACGAGACATTACAGCTTGAAAAGGCACTTTTAGTTTTAGTCGTTTCGATGTGACTCTTCGTAAATATAAATACCTTTTATTCTTTAAACTGATTTAGGAAGCCTTTGTTCGACGCTCGAAACCGTCATGTGGTTTATAAAAGTGCCGCTCAATCTAATGGAACACGAAATATAAAAAAATATTTTCCGGCCCCTTTCGACATAAATTCCCAAATTATCAAAAGTGTTGGAACTCAAGTCTGCTTAAACTTAGTAAGAAAGAAATGGTGTGTGATGAAAGTCATATTTTTTCATAGTGGTTGTCCTATTTTGTTCATACTCTCTCTAATCAGCTTCTCTTTTTTCTGCTTTCTCCCAAATTGCTATTACCGTTAATTTCCCTTTAAGTACACAAACAAAATGTATAGACCTACACACTTGAAAATGCGATACCACTATATATCCTCGCCTGCTTGTCAGCGAGTATTTCTTTTTAAAACTTGTTTCATTTTACCCTCACCTTGCACAATGTTGGAGTCGCTACACTGACTTTTTTAAATTTAAAATCCCTAGAACGTATAATGCCAAATCTATTAATAACAACATTTTACATATTATAAATGCTGAATTGAAATGAATTATATGGACAATTATTTTCAAAATCACATCAATATAATACACAAATAATAGAAGTATATCATAACAGAACAAAAATATTAAATTTTCATGTAAATTGGCAAAATTACATACAAAATATGAAAGTATGAGCCATAGTTTATAGTACAATTAAAATTAATACTCAATGTATTGAATATAGGATTGTTTGTTCAGGTTATTCGCAATGAAATCATATTATCGTGTACACGACATACAAAACTGCTGTCAATTTTCCGTGGTAGGAAAATATGGTATTATATGACAAAAAGTAGTCATTGCCTTATTTCTTCGTCATTGAAGTCACATATGGCAATTTTCTTTTTCAAAAGAAGATAAACAAAAATAGGATGGTCAATATTCCCATCGGTGAACTTATACACAACGGAATCATCCCTTATCCTCGGTTGAATATTTAACAGAGGTATGACGCACGCGAAGACTAAATCTAGCTTAAAACTATAATACCACCTAAATTTATTAAAAACCCATCTCAAAACACACCCACTTGAATCACATTCTCTTTTCTGTCATTCTTTGTCTAGATTCGATACAAACAACGGTGACATGGCCTGCCAGATCGCAGCCCTTCACTTAAAGTGTCCCCCAACTCATGCTCACATTCAACGTCTTCCAGTATTTTGGTGGTTTCTTTTTGGACAGCGCCCGCCCACGTTTGCCGATGTCCAAGAGAAAGGGCGTTTTGTTCTTTTTCTCGTTTATATGGCGCAACTCGCAACTCCTCCGCTGCAAATCAAAAACGGAGGATAGATCGACTTGAGAAGAAACGCGCATGACGGCGTCGGAGACTTTCTGAGTTTGATGCACATACTTGAGCCAAAGTTTGAAGGCGTACTAACTCATGCGTATGGGTGGGATAAGCAAAACGAAACTCTATAGATGGTGCGAGAGCGACACAAGTTAGCAACATTCTTTATCTCGTTTTCTTTGGTTAGGTGATGTGACCAAAGAGACGGTTTTGTTTAGATGAGAAAGAATTCGCCGACGCCTTCGTGAAGAGCGATCAAAGAATTGAAGGGCAACGAATCCGGAGGAGAGATCTGAGGGTTGACGGGTGAACTAACGTCTTGAAAGTGTGGTGGGATTTGAGGAAATTGCCCTGTAACAACAGAATTAGCTCAAACCTAAGGTAAATACAAAAATAATATTTCTTGTGATGTGATTGCGACTTCTTTTCATTACATTTATATTCATGATGTGAATTATTTATTCATTCAAGCTTGCCACGAGTGTTCTATCTGCAAAGATCATGACTTTTTGTTATGATACCAGTCCAGGAAGGCCACAGTTTTCATTGAAAACTAAAATGTTGGAGCGCCAGGAGAGTAAATGTTTTGTTTTTAAATTTTTGTACCACGCATCAAATAACTGGACACGAGTAAAAAATGAATATATCTTTTACTTGTAAAAAACAGGATAATGGAACAGATTATTTAGAGTGATATCCCTCAGATTATTGTTTTTAAGAGCTCCATTTTGCGATGATAACGCACAAACATTTTAAACCGCGATGAGGTTCTGCTTCTTAGGCCAACTAATGTGAATTATTTATTCATTCAAGCTTGCCACGAGTGTTCTATCTGCAAAGATCATGACTTTTTGTTATGATACCAGTCCAGGAAGGCCACAGTTTTCATTGAAAACTAAAATGTTGGAGCGCCAGGAGAGTAAATGTTTTGTTTTTAAATTTTTGTACCACGCATCAAATAACTGGACACGAGTAAAAAATGAATATATCTTTTACTTGTAAAAAACAGGATAATGGAACAGATTATTTAGAGTGATATCCCTCAGATTATTGTTTTTAAGAGCTCCATTTTGCGATGATAACGCACAAACATTTTAAACCGCGATGAGGTTCTGCTTCTTAGGCCAACTAAACTGAGTGCGTGATATATTTGTATACCCTACATAATTATTTAGCAGTTCCATATGGCATGACGACCCTACATGTATAATGTACTTCTATTACCATCTCGGTAGGTGAAGTGCTATTTATGAAAGATCAATTTTCAATTTAACTCCTTTTTTCTTGAAGATGACAACTTTTCAAAAATATTGTAGCGGTAATCTTTTCTCTTCTTCACCATTTTGACCATTTTCCTTTATCACGGTGTGCTTGATGTACAGGTATTCGAGATCCACGCATCACACTGCGGTGATACGTGAGAAAGGTTCCCATAAATATCGATTCGATGCTATTCTGTGGCATGCACCAATATATACTTTCTTGACGTAATCAATTAATTTCTTTATTTTTGTCTTATTTGTAATGGTTTTGATCAATATAATGACTTCTTCCGTTTTGATAACAAATGCGTATTTTCTTGCCCCGTGCATTACGTACATTTCATGACGAGTCTCGAAGATCCTGCCACTTGTTACAATTAATCCTCCTACATCCAAACTAGACACGCTGTTTAACGATTCGTGTCGTTTTCGTTATTCAAACGTTTCTATTTACACACGCCTACTACCACCATCAATGCAACCCCTACTTATATATAATATAATTAGACTAATCTGTCATGAGGCGTAAAGAGCATTGACGGAATAATTTGTTAACACACATGGCCACTTTCTACACTTGGATCGAGAGCGGCAAATTTAAGTTACTACCTTATCAAAGGAATATAGTCCCGGACTGTCCCGTAACTAATGCCACGGTCACAAAGGTTCGTACGAACGATAATTTCGTATGAATCTCCCTGTTTTTCCATTGTCTTCCCGAATTTCCATTGTTTGAAAATCGTTTGTACGGCGTTCGTGCAGTTCGTAATAGCATTTGTGACCGAGGCTTTACCCTCAACTTTTCGATTGAACATAAAGGAAACCAACCGCTTTATTATCATCCATAGCACAGGATCGGCAAGAAAGAGCAAAGAAAGAATCTGTTTTCAAACAAAATATCCAACGAATGCATCACAAATGTAACATTCCCTATATTCCCATTTAAAAAAAGAGAGACTTTTCCGTTCTATGGGATGAGCGACCAGTTTAATTAAAGCTTGATACTTTTCAATACTTCTGCCTTGGTAAGGTTCGCTTGCGTGTCAAAAGAGCCCCACAGGACGAACGAAAGTCAAATGAAAATAAACGGTTAAATAGATGTGAGACGCAGCGAAATGCAATTTATGATCTCATGGGTCTATGGTTAAAAGCTAATGTCATTTTGATTGATAAGATTTAAAGTCATATTCACGTTGTTTCCGGCGAAGCCACTTTGCGTTTAGAATATAGGACAAAGGAGTAAATGTCGATAACAAATGGAATACGAAATAAATTATAATGATTACTCATACCGATATTTTTTCGTAATAATGACGACAGGGACAAAATATCTTTTGTAAATGATGATATGATAGAAGAAAAAAAACACAAAACAAAACAAAATAATTTTTCCTTTGAGCATTGGAACAAGATACCGTCTGCTTTGTACATATGGGTTCTTTGTAGATCGACGAAATAAAGTAAAATAAATCGAAAACTTCAACCCACATATGTATGAAGCCTTCGACTTCAAGTTCAGTTGCATATATATAACTGTATAGATGTGTTTACAAATATAAGAAATAATGAAACAACCGTAGGAGATACAAATTACACGAATGTTCGGCTTTAAGCCTTTGCCTATGCATGTGTATATACATATACATAAGGATTGGGCAAAACAACTTTTTGCTGCAAAGCATCGTAAAAATGAAAACATTATTGAACTGACTTGAATTGGATAGATGCTTTTTCTATTCCAGACATTTGAAGTTTTTACTTCCGTTTTTTTATATGTACCACGCAAAAGAGAAAAGCAAAAAAAGCTGTCCGTCTCGAAGTTTTGCAGACAAGATGAGATATAATATTCAAATTTCACACCAAACCCACCTACACCGGATTACCCTATACAGACGCTGATAAAAAGGATAATCATTATCAACTGGAGCGGAGGATTTTTATATCACCTAATTCAAAAACATGTACGCTTTTACCCAAACTCACAGCCAGACATATGCCCTATATATAGGCATAAGCATATTTCATGAAAAGGTATTTTTATATACTTTTTAAATATTTCTAGTAAAGCCAATATTTTGCAGCGCCTTGTTGCCATAGCGATGCCATTTGTAACCAAGTATATCATGCAATCTAATTTCATGCGTATAAAGCCTTAAAACCACTGTTCATCAAAGGCGAAAAAAACAGAACCGCCATATTAGACCTATGGATAACAAATGGGATCAGTTTGAAATGTCAACCATCTTCTTCTTCTTCTAAAAAACAGTTCTAAATATTGCAAAATATATATCATATATATATATATATATATATATATATATATATATATAAATAATTATGTTTATGTCTAATGTATATTTTCATTAATTCATTGATTCAGAATTTGAGGACATCTGTACCACTGACGGATGTATATTTCATTATTCCCTACCTTAGATTAAAAAAATACTTAATCAATATGATATGAATTTATTTTAATGAACTTATTCCGTTACCGGTTAAATAGAATGCAGTGTCGTTGAATACTCTTACGTATCTAGTTATTAGGTTGTATTAACGTTTCATCCACAAAGTTAATAAAACTGTGGAAATATAAACTTACCCATAAACGCCATATGAAACTGGAAAAAAACGCCATTTTGAACATGTCGGAGTTTTGACGATCGTACTGATATGATATGATATCATTTTAATTATTCATCACATCAATCATTCAATGAAATAGGCCTTACTTCCCACGTCTTAAAAATAAATAAAGTGCTGTTCGTGTACATTTCCTTTATCTATTGTCATCATGTTAATGGCTGAGCGACTGAATAGAGAATTTAATGACGAAAACAATAACAAATATAGCAAAACTCAAAATGTGCAGAAGAGATTGTCTGTGAGATAATTCTCTGTACAAGAAACTCGTCGATTCTACCCAGATAAATTAATTCAAGTCAATTTGTTGAAGCACCATTGAGTGTATGCCTTTAACTAGACAACACTTGAAAGAAATTAGGGCAAGAAACTTGCAGTGTCAATACATTCAATCTCCATCATTGGTAAAGAATGTGGTTTTATTACACTGATAAGAGTTATAACGTCAATTAATTTTTAAATAATAATAATGTTTAACTCTTACATAGCGCATATTATTGTATTGTTGTCTCTATGCGCTTAGATACGAGAGAGAGAAAAGAGAGAGAGAGAGAGAGAGAGAGAGGGAGGGAGAGAGAGAGAGAGAGAGAGAGAGAGGAGAGAGAGAGAGAGAGAGAGAGAGAGAGAAAGAGAGAGAGAAGGGGGGGGGGACACATGACAAATATTGCGCTTTCACCGTTCATCACTCACAATTATCAAATCAATTACAAAATCCACATGTTTACTTTATGAGTAAAGCCTGTCATGATCGAGACAGATATGTTTGTCACACCACCGTTGAGTGCATTATTAAAATATGTAATTTGCGATCATTTTTCATTTTTTCATGTTTCATGAAGAAGGAAAAAATCCGTTTCTTCACCGGGGAGGTGTCGTGGTATAGTGATTCATTCACTTGACTTTCAATCCAACGGTTTAGGGTTCGAATCCCAGCCCGACAGTAACCTCTTTTTGCAAGACATTAATCCACATTTGCACTAATTGTAACAGATATTTTTTGGTCGAAAGATGCAGGTTCAAAATTCCAATCGCAAACTGATCATATAGCAGGTATGACTGCAATCTAGATATTTAATCGCATCGAAAATCAGTCAGTCCACAGTTATATATAGCACAATTTCGTCCTATTCAACACAAAATGTGACGAGTTTAACACCTTTTGGGACGTCAAATTATCTAGCGTCAAACGTTATTCGTCTATTAAAGCCCACTGCTTCTATGGCGGCATTTGCCTGAGGTGGTACGGCGTCAGTGACCGGTTTAGGCACTATGGCCACGCGCCGTGTTAGAATGATAACGTGCAAAAAGCGACTGCAGAATGCACAATGCTCTTTTAAAAACTTAATTGTTAGCTCATTGCTTTGACAGCCTTGATTGGCGCAGGGAAAATAACGCAAGTATAATGACGCCTCGTGTGTAGCGTGTGTCTGGATTTCTCTGTCTCTCTCTGTCTGTTTCTCTGTCTCTCTCTGTCTCTCTGTCTCTCTCTCTCTCTCTCTCTATCTATGTATATATAATGTATATCTCGCTCTGTCTCTCTCTCCCCCTCTGTCTCTATCTCCCTCCCCTTTCTCTCTCTCTCCCGTCATCCTCTCACTGCCTCTCTCTCTCTCTTCCTTCTCTCTCTCTCTCTCTCCCTTCCTTTTCCTTCTTCTTTGGGTTTAGTCTACCTCCTTCACAGTTGAAGATTCTTGCAGACTGATGAGTGTGTGTGTGTGTGTGTGTGTGTGTGTGTGCTTACGAGAGCCAGGTGCATGGCGCAATGCCCCCTCTCTCCCTCTCTCTCTCTCTCTCTTCCTCTGTCTAAATAAATAAATGAATAAATATGTCGCGCATATACACTCCTTATCGAATCCACGGTCTCCCTTTCCAGGTCCAACACTCTATCCATTAAGCCACTCCAACTCAATACGTGCACCATTGATTGAACAAGGTACCTGACTCACCTACTGCCATATTTTCCACGGTCCTACTGATTTCTTCTTTGCCTTTTTGTTTATTGTTCGTGATATTTTATCATGAACATGGAATATCAAGGGTTTAAATTTTAATGGACGCAAGACATTAGTACTCGTACATGTACCTTGTATATAGTCACATGTCCTGGCCGAAACTACCCCTTAAAGAAGAAAGGAAAGGGAGAAAAAGCATGTTATTCAAATTGATCATCTTTATTGCATTTTGGGTTCCGATAGCTACTATAATGGCACTTCGAAAGCCTTTTCCTTGTTTTTGAAGGATTAAAAAAAAATACAGTATCAAAACATCAATCGAAAACAATAGCTTTAACGGTAATATTCATTCAAAGAATTAAAGCTATCTTTTTGTCAATGAACATATTAATGTTATCAGCATTCAACTATGTACCTAGTATAGTAACATATATATCTGTTACATCTTCACTGATTTGATGTTGTCATGACTCGACATTTTTGTTTTGTTATTCTTTTTTTCCCCCCTGCTATACTACCTTTTTTATATTATTTATTAGGCTTAATGACATGTGTTTTACCCGCAACATGCGTATATTTTTAAAAGAGGACTTACTTGACAAGGACTTTGTGGCCCTTTTAAAAAGTTTTCTTTTCATCATTTTCAATTTAGTTATATGAATTCATTATTTCACAGTTGCTTTGATAATTATAGGCGTCATTCTTGTGTGTAAGAACAGGGTGTCTCTATCTTGATGTATTGCACTGTATATAAATATATTTTTTAAAATCTGAAATGGACAAAATAGGGTTTACTTGAATTTTTTTTCTTCTGATTTCCATAATCACGCCGAACCCGATTCGATATTAAAATGTGTTTTTTCTGACTCTTTCGTCAAAACCTTTTATTTTACTTTATCAGACACTGCTTCATAACAAGTTTCCGCAATATTAGAGAAGTACCAGGGGTACTATAAAAAACAAAATACATGAAAGAAAATTGAATTCATGAATAAAATATTCATTGCCAGTGGTCGATGACCTTACAATTTCTGAGTACAGAATTGGAATTGACTTCATAGACAATAGGGTGAATTAGAAATTAGATAAAATGAGACGGTTTTGATAGGTTAATAACAGATCATAAGATCACCTCTCAGCTTGGGGAGTTCAGAGACATAAACATTATTATATTGTTGCCATGGTAACTTTTATTTTCTTTGTTTTCATCAGACAAATGTAATACTTTAAGATCTAACATAATACGATTTTCTCCTTAGAACTGATGTGTTTTTATTCCATACTCTGAAACTAAGTAAATGCACTTTATAGTCAAATGAAAATTACTAGCAAGGAAGACCTCGTTTCTTTTACATATATAATATTCTGAGAATGATATAGTCACAATCTTAGATGCTTGGAATTAGATTTCGTTATTGCCTTGTTAAAAGATGAACCGAGAATTACCAAACAAGTCGTTCTCTCGTATTGAGTGTAACTAGCTTAACAAGATGAAATAGCGAGTTAATTAACATTTGCATTTGCCGACCAGTACAAGAGGGCTTGTCCAACTGAAGGGGCTTCCAAATAAATGGCACATCGATGCAAAGTGGATTAGTGCATGCCTGCTAAGCAATGGGGGCATTTATGTGATAGTAGTTATTTAATTGCGAAGCTGTTCCCTATTATATTACGATGCACAGCTTTATGTGGAGAAGCGATGGCTGAGTGATAGAGCAGTGGTCTAGTAACCGTCAGGTACCGGGTTCGAAACCAAGACGATGCCCTATTCCCCTTTGGTAAGGTATTTTCCTTATTATCAAGTCCTTGAAGAGGCATAAAGCCGTCGGTTCCCTGGTTGCTTACTTAATAATAATAATAATAATACATTTATAGAGCGCAGAAACTATCCAACATTAAGTATATATTCTACTGCGCTACAAGCGCTCGTGATATTTTTAGATTCACATTCAATTAAAAAGATGTGTTTTCAGTTTCGATTTAAAGACATTTACAGATGGTGATTTCTTTACTTCAAATGGCAAGTTATTCCAGAGTTTTGGGGCTGCACAAGCAAATGCTTGAGCACCTAGCGTTATTTTTGTTTTGATAGATGGGATCTGCAGCAACAAAGTATCTCGGGAACTGCGCAAGTTGCGATTGTGTTGATTAAGTTTAAAATTCAACAGTTCTTTGATATAAGTGGGAGCTTGCCCAAGCAGTGCTTTTTATACAATCAGCAAGATTTAGAATGTTACTCTCTGGCGTACTGCTAACCAATGTAGATTTCTTAAAATTGGGGTGATCCGTGTGAATTTGGATCAACCACAGATCAGCCTTGCACAGGTGTTTTGAACCCGTTGTAATCTCACTATTTGAGAGTCAGGGATCCCACACAGTAGACCATTACAAGAGTCCAACTTATTGGAGATACATGCATGAACAATGTCTTTCGCAATGTCCTTATCTAAATATTTACGAATACGTCTGAGATTATAGATCATGTCGTATGCTGATTTACAAACATTTGTGATGTGCTCTCTAATTTTCAAATTCGAATCGAACTGTACTCTGAGATTTCTTGCACTAACAGATGGTTCTATTACAGAGTCTCCAATTGATACACTGTTTAAGTTGATTTTGGATGTAATTAGCACTTTTCAAGGATGTTAAAAGCCTTTATGTGAGTCCTATTAAAGGTACTATGTCCCATTTGCAGGCCCAAAAAATGAAAAAGTTAAATTTGAAAGATAATACTAATTTAGAACTTCCCTAAAAAAGGTGGGGCTTTAAAATGTCTTCAAGTGGGAAAATAGCGACTATTAGTTGTCAAATCGACTTCAGGGCTATAGAGCCCAAAAGTAATAGTCTTGATTTTCAGACAAATGTACCGAATGGTCATACGTTTTATGCTGCGCAAAGATTCAATCAGTTTAATCTTGGCCATCACAAGAAGTGGGTTATTGATGTAGACAAATGCTCATGTATCCTTTACAACTCTTTTCATGTATTTTATTACCAAAGAAGGAAAAAAGCCCGTCAGTCACTCAATAGTGTCTGACAGTGAAGTCTAGCAAGTAAACGGGTTTCCTTGCATAATTTGAATATGCTAACGTTTAAATTTCACAGATAGGATATACATGACATATTAATAATTCCTGCAAAGTTCTACAGAATTTGAGGTTGGCTGCAAAAGGGACATAGAACCTTTAATGTATAAACGCATGTAAATAAATTAGATTTGTTATATTTGATTTTGTTTTACAAGCATCGATTCTTCAAATTTAATCATTCAACTTCGTCAACATTTTTTAAGGAAATGAGTCGTAGGAGAAGTTTTGATTATCATTAGTACGTGGCGCTTCTCACGAGAATAGGGACTTTTAGATTTGCGTGGACTGATACGTGTGACGTCCATTCAAGGCAGTGCATTAAAAGGACGTCGACCGTAGCAATCCACATTGTCTTCGTGCAAATCTAAAAGTCCCTATTATCTTAAAAATAGAACGCTGTTAGGCAGCTATGTTCACTAACAAGTTTATCAATAACGCCTTGTTGCTTCTCCCTTGATTATCAGATTTCTAAAAGTCATATCGCATATTTTTAATCTTACTGTCTCTTCTTTTTCTCAAGAGTTTGATTAAGAACTTTCAATTTAAATCAAAAAGGATTCTAGGTCTTACTACACCTCGGAATACGAACGATTATTTGATTCAATTTGTGCTGTCCTCTTGGTGTACACAAGGATGTCTAACAGCATTACTCATCGGGTATCCTTTAACATACTAATGCAGGCACACATCCGCTATACCTTCAATCAAATGATTAACGTTGGAGTACGTGAACTAATTTCACTTGAATGAATTTACTTTTCAGGCAGCGAAGACGTTGACTAAGATTGAAATTTAATCCACACAGAGACATTTGAGCGTAACAGACATTCCGAAAATGAAGCTTCATATAATTCTATTCAATTGGTATATATTTTCGATAAAATTACGTGTTTTTCAAGCATTTTTTGGTTTCATTGTCATCAATACAAGGCTGTGTGTTTCATTATACTCATTTCTTGTTTCATCCCTTCGGGAATTCTTTCTAAGATATAAAATTCTTCACAACAATGAAGATTGTGCTTTCTTCGGATAATACTGAAACCGCAATCAAATCAAATACTGAAATTGACTAACAAGTTGGATTCGAAGGATTGCGATTCACCGTTATCTAATTTGTCTTAAACTCTCTTGGGATTTGCTTCGTATCTAATTTAATTCGTTAAAATGATAATTTTTCACTCCGTTAACGTCTAAACTACGTGGCTCTACAGGATACCTTCTTTCTGTGCAGTTTGGTCATGATTTATGGAGTGCAGTTAATGTACTGAGAAAATTGGATTAAAAGAAATCAATCTTGTTCGCCGCGCTTGTCTTGTCGAAGCAACTCGTCGTGAAAGTGAAATTCTTCGTTAAAGATTTACATGTATCATGATCAATATGAATTAGGATCGGAAACATGTAGCATGAAGCTATCAGGATTTCTGAGAATTAACAGGGCATCGGAAAATGACAGCAATTTTGACAAATTCTACTTGGAACGTATCCTCCCACATCATTGCAGAATCATTGTAAGAATAGAACACGTACGTGACGTGCAATATTTCTGATGTTTGAAAAAATGAACATTTCAATTTTCTGGGAGGGATAGAAACTGACATTATCTAAAAGATAAACATTCGTTATGATAGTATTCTAGGGAACTATTAATATATATATATATATTTTTAATGACCATCCCCAAACAAAAATACTATTTTAAAAACATTTCTCAACAGTTTAATTACAAATGTTAACTTCACAGAACTAACATTTTGACAAAGTAAATATATTTACACTAGGCTATAACCGAAAAATGACAAGTCCTTGTGATGTCTCGATATATTAAAAAAAGATTGAATATCAATAACACCAATTTTCATGGTATCATCTGTTAAAAGTCAGAAGGGGATCAATCGTTTATAGCATGTATTGCTTCAAATCCCTGCTGACTCTCAGCAGATAAAAAATACTTCAAATATTAAATTAGGCAAGAATAAAGCAAAGCAAAGAGGGGCAAAATGAAACAATGGCGTATTTGATCAAGCACCGGGGACGTGTTTCGTCGTCAATCCGGAGAGGAAGAAAATCGCCGGTTGAACATGCAGCGACCTTTTTATCCTATCAACGTTACGTCCGAAACCAATACTTCAAATATGACAAGACTTCGTCTAAAATGTGCTAACATGTGTATCATATAGCACTTATACTTTGAAAAAAGAAAGAAAAAAAGCTGTAGGAGTCACGAAGCCTGCATTCGTAATAGGCTTAATAAGTAAATAATGAATTGATGGAAGTTTATTAACATTCACACCGTATTAACGCTCATTTTGGATCCATTGTACGCTTTTATATTTTCATGAAGCTGGTTGGGTCTGGTAGGAGCATTTATTCTTGATAACCATTTAAAATATTAATGTCCAATTACATGTCGGTACGATAAGAATGCGTTATTTCTGCTCGTCTGCACATTCAAAGTGGGGACGCCATGTGGTATTGGCATAAAATCACAACCTTGTCTACGTTTCGTACTAATGAGCACGTGAGCGTATTATAGCAACAATAGAGATTAAGCTTTCAATCAAGGCCGATAAATTGGGTTTAAAGGGGGACTCTAGACACACACAATTCATCGTATAGCTATCCTGAAACGGTGTAACTATACCATTTTGGGATAGCCATACGATGAAATTGTGTGTGTGTACGCTTACTAACGATACGTCGTATACAGAAACGTCGTATAACGAAACTAGGGTCTGGGCATCGTTACCAACTAGCACTCGATAAAGAATCATGGAATGTCTTGTGTGTGGACGTATGGTCGAACTATAACGGTAAAACTGGGCGGGGCTTAACGTGACCGCACACTCATGATTGACCGGCTGTCACGTCAACCGATCTCGTCAAAATCTAGCTATACGATGATTCTTTATACCACGTTTCTTTATAGAGTTTTGGGATAATTTTTGTGTGTGTGGACATGCTGTATAATAATAATAATAATATTTAATTTGTTATATGTCTCTGGACTGTAAATCACGAGTTTCGGAGTTCGTATCCCTGTCGCAGCAATTGTCTTATGCCAAGACATTAATCTACACTTGCCACTCTCTACCCATGTGAGGCAAATGTGTACCTGTCAGGAAAAAAGATCTTTGAAATGATCTGTTATGGCAGCCGTGTACAATCCAGGGTACTAATAATGGAGCGTCAGGAGTGACAGTGGGTCAGACATGAGCGCCATAAAAGCCCCCACAATTAGTATTATTATTGATCTCCCTCTGTCATATTGCATTTATTGTGGCATGTAACATGCGAAGGTCTTGCAGACTATTTAACAAAAATTTATATCAACCTAGGCTATCTCTATCTCTCTGTTATTGTGTGCAAAAATACACGTGCAGCAAACAAGCGATCATGTAGAGGCAATCGAAGTTTTTTCGCGTTTGGGAAGGTGTAATTTTTGCCGCTCTATAGACTTTGTTGGGAAATGATTGGTAGAAGATTAAATTGCTATATTCCCCAGAATAATCTTAAACTGCGTCATACACCAATTCAAATGTGTCACGAAGAGGAAGAAATCGAAAAGTAAGGTATTCTTACAAACTGAGATTTACATAGTGAGAAAGATCGCAAAATATACTTTTCCTTTACCGAAACTTAATATTCTCTTAAATGGTATATATGGGTCAGACGTATGTTATGTGAACCCTAAATGGAGATAAAAATAACCGCATGTCATAAGGAAGAATTCATGAAACTAGCTATTGCTCAAGCAAATGCTAAAAAGCGAGAACATTAATCATGATTGTGTGACGAGTCACTGCTGCATACAGTAGAGAACTAGGACGGTGGCTCAACTGCAGAGAGCCAGAAGGGCATTAAATCATAATCTTTTACACAAAAATAATTCCCTTCTGGCGCTCAATAGACGGTATGTAGTCAAAGGCATACTATATATAGCCTCCTCCAATCTGCGAACGCGCTTCAAGGCGTGGTGTCGTCAAACTGCTCTTAAAACAAAATAAATGTTTCTTTTTTAATCATGTCATTTAAGTGACGTGTAAGCTTTCGAACAGCCCTAAAAATGCTCACATAATAAGAGAGAAAGAGAAGATACAAACTCGTGGGTTGATTCTCTTTGATGAATACGGTTGACGTAAAAGCCATGCTAACCTACATTACAGAATCTTGAAATTATCGAGCAATGCTTGGCGATGAAAATAAGTTCTTCTTAGTCCACCTGATAATTGCTGGACTTCGGGAATCCTTCGGCGATATTTTTGTTTGTTGGCAGTTGCTCAGCTTTTGACAGATTTCATGGATTTCAAATTGTCGCACAGAAGTTTTGCAGCAGTATACAGTCCATTTATACTTCAGCAACTTGATAAGATGTTTTCAATGGCTTCTGGTAATACACAGAGCAGTAAATAGCTTTAATTGAATGCTTAACATTAACAAATATATTATTTTCCATGGTTCTCGTATTCATAGGAAATTGAATTGTGTTTGATGCTTCACATGGAAATAGATTATTTCTAATCGGTTTTTGCTCGGTTTGGTTTCGGTCTCGTCGGTGTGAATGTGTCGGTTTGGAATCGGTCTGGAGTCGGATTTTGACCGCGGTAAGACACACCTCCAGCTGTTATATCAATTATTTGTCCCTCCAAACGACCGTTCATCTGCTCGTCATCTTATCCAGTGCCTGGAGACTGGAGTCTGTTCCTTGGCATTATGTTGCTAATGTATTTTGTTGGCCGAAGATGGACATAAAACCACTTACGCCCTGCAATTAAGGAGTATGATAAGCAGTAGTCACCGAGGGACGAGGAAGGGTGACATATGAAGTGCCAGTTGAGTACCAGAATTCATCCAGAGCACTCGAGCTGTTTCCCGGAAACTCACGGTCTGATCTCCAACCTGCCATTCGTTCATGACACACTAGACCTAGAGCAGATTGGTATTTCATTTAAAAAGTGTATATGCTTTTTATCTTTTTATCGGGGGTGGGGGGGGGGCGGCGGCTGGTGGCTTGTTTGAAAGCTTCAATGTGTCGGCCATGAATGATGACTTGTAACCAGAGAAAATATTCGTAACAAGTATTCATAACATTTGTCTATTTACAGATTATGGTGGGGGTAGGGATGGAGTTGATAGTTCAGAGTCGACTGGTGGGCGTCATAAAATGAATAAGACTATTTTTTAGTTTCAGCGGTAGCACCAGCTCTAGTCCTCTAATGAGCTAGTCCATTCCACCGACGCTTCACGAAATTCGGTTTATAGATCTGACTTAAATAAACTATTCCACAACATACACCGTCAGAAAGGAAAGTAAAAGGTCATGAAGATTAAATTTGAATGCAACTCTGTTCGTATGAGTTGACACAAGGATCAATAATGCTAACATGAATGTTTTGACAGTATACAAATGTTATTACTTTTTTGTGTATATTTTTGACCAGTTTCAATTTGAAGAGACGATGGATACCTTCGCGTATACCGCATGAAATAGGTTTTGTCAATACAAAGAAGAGGCCATTTTTTAACCTTATACGAAGATCACAAAATAAATATACATTCCAAAAGATAATTCAGCGACCACTCTCGAGGCCATGCATGTAAGAAGTGCAATTTACTTTTCCCTGTTTAAATGATTCGGAAATTTGCAACGTGATTTTTTTTGTCATTAGTTTTTGCTAAACACTGAACTGTCGGCCTTAAATTACAGACGCCATCTTAGATTTCAAGAAACATTTGAAGCGGGATTTAAATTTTTTTTTTTACACTTCTTGTTCCTAGACCTATCCTCAAAGCTTCAGCTTATATATCACCTGTAGTTCAAGCTAACACCCTTAACATACTAAATGATTGGGATTTTAAAAATATAGCTAAAGAATTTTCGTACAGAATGGAAACATGGAAACACTGAATGAATCAACTAGTCACCGAAATAAAATATGATTATTTCTTTTGAGAGAAACACTCTTGAAAACAGGATTTGCATGGTTAGGAGATTACGATGAAGCAATCCGATTTTCCTAAATTGAAATCCCACTCGGGGAATAGAAATCATGATCTCTTATTATGTTTAAGATGATTTAAACCCTAAACTGTATAACGCACATATACTGATAGATAAAGGACGTCTGTACCTCTGTCAAATGAGCATAGCGTAAGCCTTCATGACGTTGAAAGTAGAGCATTCATTAAATTCCTTTTTTTTTGGTTTACTAGTCGGGTGCGTCATTGACGCAACAATGGTCTAAAAATAACAAAGGTTACGAGCCCCTTTCTTCAGTGATTCCAAATCTCCTAATGCTTATTATTCCATTTGTTGACGGTGAACAAATTGGATCAATTTTGCGAGTCAATATGGGGTTCAATTTCTAACAGGCATTCATCAATGTCACAGAACACGGAAAACGGACACCCGTGCCTTTCAGAAAGTCCCGAAGCGATCACTTTGCCAATGAGAAATGACGGTTTTGGTCCCAAAACGGGAAATCTACCCCCGGCTCCGTATGACATTTATGAAGGGAAAAATCTTTACGTTATGAAGGATCGCGTGTTTACCGTCATTGAGAAAAAGAATGCGCTGTTTACCCCAAAAATGGAGATAAGAAAAAGCACAATCGATTCAAGTTTTCCGTCAGGAAACCCCGGCTCGTAATAAATCAGGAGCCGCCGAACAAATTCAAACCTGACATGAACCTTCCGTGTGCATGCTATCAGCAATAAACGCTAATCATTTTGTCAACTTTAAGCATGTAATGCAAGTTTTAGAAGAAAGCATTATACCCTTGGAGAAAGGCATAGCGTTTATTATTTAAGAGATTACAGGTTTACGCTTAAATTAGCATGATTATTCAGAAACTGCACGAACAAATACTTAACCCTAGGAATTATTCATACCTGCAAATGGCCTAACTCTTTGGGTTGTTGATCCCCTTCGATCCGGGTCCAGTGTTGCCATGGAAACTAATCTTGATCCTTGTTGATCCTTATCACATATTTAGTTTAACCGTACTTTTCATTTCACTTGTTTTGTAAAGCGCTTAGAAACTGTACTTGTATACCAGCGCTATATAAATCTTAAATATTATTATTTTTTTTTTAATCTTTCTCTCTTCAATTATAGAAATGAAAATGATCCAATCTCGTTAGGTCTTCGCTATACAAAATGAACGAACCTTTAAAGAAGCCTTTAATCTGTATGCACACACAATTTTCGATTGCGCGATGCTAAACGGGAGTTTTAAGTACCCGTTAAAAGCTTTCCAAGCTATTTTCGTGACTGTTGCTTTTGCTGTATCGTGACTTCAGAACCAGAAGGACGTTATGTGTGTGTTAAAATATGAGATAATGCACTTCTGGCTCCAAACAAAAGGAATGCCTTGAGTAAGTGTTTGCAGCTTTGTTTTATAAACTAAATTTTCTTGGAAATATATGCAGTTTTTTAATGCAGCTTTTACCTATATCCAGGTGCATTTTCCGTGAAAATTCATTTCAAACCTTCATTCCGTTTAAATTATGCAAACATTATGTCCAAAAGTATGGCAGAAGGATTTTCCTGCTCCTAATATCAATTTACATTCGATTTTCAAACATGAAGGTGTTTTTAAGGCACAAAGGCACGAAGAGAAAAAAATGCGAAGACAAATCATAGTACACATATCCATTATTCGCGTCATGAATGAGGCCTAATGGATCTTCGTTTATACATATTAAAATAAACCTCAAGTATAAAGAAGAGTACACCCACAATATCTCTGAGATTACAGAGATAATGGTTTGCCTTCTCAATTCATCATACATGCACATCCATGAGAAACCGGTGCTGTATTCAAACCGTTTCAAGGGTATACGTGGGTTCTGTTCTTGCGATGTGACTGTGAAAGACACTAGGGGCGTTCACACATACAAACAAAAACAATTGAGATTTAAAAATCGAAAATCAAAAATCTTTTTTTCCCGTTTGTGGATAGAAATTTTTTCACTAATCTTCGCGACTCGCATCGCGATCCAGTTCGCAGTTAGTCTTGCGATTTTTTTTAGAATAATCGGAATAGTTTGCCGGGCGCTGTGTGTGTGGATGGTATTGAGAATCAAAAATCGATTTATTCCATCCCATGATTCAAAGCGCGCAAACACCATCGAGATTCACGCATGTGCAGTTAGGGCATTCTTGCCGTCGAGCGAGAATTGACCCTGTGTGTGAATGGTCGCCTCCGTAAACAAAAATCAATCTTTGCATCGCGATCTAATTTGCACTAAATTGACATGTGTGAACAGTCGCAAAAAAGAGTTGTTCTATGCATCGCGATCCAAATCGCACTAATTGTTATGTTTGAACGGGCCTTATGTATATAATTATGAAGTGATGAAGATATGTGAGTAATGCATATTGTAAGGCTTTGGAATTGTAAAGGTGTCAAATCTTTGACACTTGCTGAAATAGCATACAGTGTAAAGCATTGCGCAATATGGGTAGTTTTTTGTTGTTGTTGGGGGGGGGGGAACTAAATTTTCACCAGACGTTTAGTGCTTTTTCTAGATGAATGCTGTCATTACATATTAAAGGGGAAAGCGGAATAGAGACTGTCATTTTGACTTTAACGGTTTAATTTCATCTCATCCAATAGGTTTTTTTTTAATGCTTAATTTCAATTTTTGTGATAGAAATGTTTGTATAGCAATTGTTAGATACTCTCTCAACCCTTTCGCTCAAACAACTTCCCTTTTTCTTCACCATTCTCTCCTTACCACCGTCTTGGTCTTTCAACATGAAAGTATATTATTACATTTAACTTATAACTTTGTTTTGCAATTTCGATTTCATACCAATGCTAAATAATTTCTGCAAAGGTTGGCTTACAATATGTATTTTAGTTTTGTAAATGTTTTTATCTCTCTATATTTTTAACTTGTTTGTAAATTGAACATTTTCAGCCTACGAGCTGCTTGTTTAATGTGATTTCTCAATACACCAAACCAATTCAATTCAATTCAATTTCTTGTCATGTTGAGAGAATATTTACCAAAGATAGTGGGTGCAACAAGTGGGTCAAAGGATTCACAAGATTGAAGTTAACGGATGTCGTGCTCCCACACACGACTACTCAAAGTTCATCTCTATTTAAGGAATAATCCACATTGCATCTTATTTTTAGTTTGCATTTATCAGGATAATAAACGATTTTTCCCGTGTATCATTATGCTTTTTTCACAAAATAATCTCACTCTTTACATATGTATTTGCAAAAACCATTGTCATTTTGTATACGCATATTTGAAGAAGAAAAACGTGGACATTTCAAGTAAACAATCTAGTGAATAGTAAACATGGTAAAGCACAATTTTGAAGGAGAGTAGCAAGTAATCAGGTAAAGTGGACTTCAAGGTTGACAGCCCACGTTTGCAACTATTTTCTTGATCAACAATGACCAATATCGGATAATTTAATTAAATGAATCTGCCAAAATATGCGCCAAATATCACTTTTGACCGCAGCACATTCTGAACGTTCCCCCTCCATTATTGACCGTGATTTAAAACAAAGAAAAAGCACGCTTACGAATTAGGACAGCTGAGATAGTTAGAGAGAAACGTAGATAGGAAGACAAAATGGAGGAAAACGAGATACATGAACTTGAAAGTAAATGATATGTAAAGTAAAGTAAAGAAATTGAAAGTAAACTAACACACGCCCGAATACGCACGTATCACACCCATTCCTTCCATCCTTCCTGTTTTTCACCGTTCTCCTTCTCTTTCATTATTGTATATCATATTTACTTTCTTTTCCCCTCTCTGTCCTTGGACTAAACTCGTTATGTTTCCCCCTTTTTCATTCTTGAATACAATTTTGCTTTTGTTTTCCCTAAAAGGGGACCTAAAGCTTCACAAACTCTGCATCTTTTCTAGGTTCCTCCACTTTTTGTCAAATTAAGATGTAATTAAGAATGATTATATTTTCTACAATTTGTTGATAATGATGCAATGTATTATGTTCAATAAAGATGTACATCATTCGATAATTGCAACATTTTTATTGTAGCGATTTTGGTAATGCACTGCTTTGTTTTGTTTATGTTTTATTATATATGTAATATGATAAAGTTGAAATAGATTTGAACCATTGAAAAAGAGATATATTAAAATAGAGATATAGCGGGGTAGGGGAGAGATGGGGGTCAGAAGGAGAGAGAAACAGAGATATAGAGAGAGAAAGAGAGAAAGATGGGAGATGACAGAAAGGGCAAGAGATGGAGAGAGAGAGAGAGAGAGAGAGACAGGAGATTCATTGCTATGTTTCATTGCAAATTGCACAGCGGTTTCGTCGCATTCAGATTGGTAAAATGTACACAAAATCAAGGGAGTTTCTACCTTTTCCAATCAATTTTGAGAACCAAATTTGACCGCGGTCGCGTCCTTTTTCATTCATCTAACTGATTCTACTCATATTGATTTTTAATGTTACAAAAATATTTGCCCAAATATTGAATATTACATTGTAGGGACAAAAACAGTTTGCAGCATACTCGTCATAAAAAAAAAAAATATTTCGTCTTTGAAATATTAAATATAAAGTCATGGGACGTCGGGTATAAAAGACGACAGTAAAACATGTAAAAAGTCAAAGTAACATGACAATATCAACCGGGAATTAATGACGCGTTATTTGTCTTGTTTCTACAAACTGGTATGCCATCTATACATATATTTATCTTGAACACAGAACATCACATACTTGTGCCATGAGTAAAATTATATCCTGCGAAAATCAAGGCGTTATTTCAGATTTCAGTGGTGCCGTCTGTAGTCTGACTTAATTGAACTATTACTGTTTTCCATTTGTTAGAGTGTGTATTCCTGTTTTTGTTGGAGAAGCCGCATTGCCATGTTTTTTTAAAATGTATTTTTAAATTTGACATTGGAGGTGCGCTAATGCTCTGTTCAGAACCCGCCATGCGTTCTTATGGATCGTGCGTGTCTACAGCGGCGATAACCCCTCAGTTAAACTCGCATACCCCCGTGCTGGTGCCTTGCAACTGCCGTGCGATGTCCAACGGCTACGTATGGATATGTACTGCGCCATGCAGCTCCGTAGACCACCGGAAGAAGCTCTTTGGAGGTTTGCAAACAAGTACAACGGCTTCACGTATCACGTGCCTTCTTTAATACAAAATAAAAACAAATATATATTTATAAAATGTAGCCACACGCAGAGATTATTGGTAATGTTGAAACACATCCTGCGCCCGCCGCTTGCGTGTTCTACGTTCCTTTAACAAACATGTAGACCCGCTTGTCCTACGCAAGGACTATGGCATCCGTCGTAGAGAAGACGCAGAGCGGTGCACGGCCGGTTGTGACCACGGCTTGCGGACATATGAAAAACTGTGTCGGTTAAGTGATGCTGCCACCAGCAAACAACATAATATAGGGTCAGAGGTCACCATGGGCGTGTCTTCTAACCTTTCTGC
This sequence comes from Strongylocentrotus purpuratus, assembly GCF_000002235.5. Classification (NCBI taxonomy): domain Eukaryota; kingdom Metazoa; phylum Echinodermata; class Echinoidea; order Camarodonta; family Strongylocentrotidae; genus Strongylocentrotus; species Strongylocentrotus purpuratus. Next base: position 25,939,534 of record NW_022145597.1, read on the forward strand.
TTATTAAGCAGAAAGGTTAGAAGACACGCCCATGGTGACCTCTGACCCTATATTATATTATCTACACACTAAACTTGAGATTTTAAAAAAAATCTAGAAATTAGGAAAATATCGTAAACGTGTTAATAACACGTTTACGATATTTTCCTAATTTCTAGATTTTTTTTAAAATCTCAAGTTTAGTGTGTAGATGTTTAATGATGAAGCTGTCTTTTTTATATTGCTTCCTGGTGTTTAGAATTATGGTAGTCGAAAAGGTCAGTGTTCTTAAGGCACGTTTCCATAACTTTCAATATTGTTGCGTCTTGCATGGAGGCATAACTTTTAGGTAATTAAACACACTTTATCTTCTAGCGATGCCGTTCCCCTCCCACGTTTAATCTTACGACGAATTGAAAGTCAACATGCGTACAAGCTTTCATAAATGATTGAATAAAGCACGATAGCTTTATTTTAAAGACACGTAGTAGTAGGCTCTCATGGGGAATTCGACACCATTCGAGTGTTTACCCAATAACATATTTTGTCAATCACCAGGATTAGCCTCCAGTTTTTATGGCCAACAGGTACATACTGTAAAGTCATTTTTTTCTTCAAATTCTCCTCACCTAAAGTCTCTGCGAGAGACGAGGGGGTCATTTCTTGATGGGACTACAGGTTTGCTGTGTTCGAAACTCGAACACCAAGTCTGGTGTCAGCGAATTACGACCTTCTGCACATGGAAACTGACGAACATTTCCCTTTGAGAGACGAGCTATAGATATCTGACAATACATTTGTGTTCAGGGAAAGGGTGGAAAGAGAAAGCAGGGATAATTCTGCCCAAAATGAACTGCAATTCTACTTTACACACAAATACTCACCCTCTCTGCCTTTTCCAAGAAATTGCACCTTCGGTATATTTGCAGTAAAGGTGAATAGGATGTTTGAGTGTGTAAAAATAGCTGTTTAAAGGGAGGGGGTGACGCATAAGCGGACGTAAAATACTCAGTGGTCAAATAATTTTGTGTTAAATGTACAGTGTCTAAATTAATTCTGTTTAATCACGAGCGTGTCAGGTTTTTTTTATGGAGATGTACATCGCAAAGAGGGAATGAACGGTATGGATACAAATGTCATGAGTGGGGGCGGAATGGTGGTGCCAAAATAGCAATGGCAGGCGATGTTACGATTTTCTGTGAATGGTTGTTTATTTTCACACCCTGACCCTCTAAGTTCATTCATCTCCTTCAAAAATCACATTAAAGGAGACTTTCATACCCCGTGTGACGATCCTGCTCTCTGTCTCTCTCTTCGTTTGACTTTCCACCGTTTCTTCCTTCACTCCTCTCCAATTTATTTTAAATTGGGAGGTGAGTCTGATTGGAAATCAAACCTTCGCGTGCCACTCCCGGCCCGATCGTAACCCCATTGAGGGTTAGGCCTGGATGCTGAGTGGTCAAACGTATACCTTTCATCAAGATATGAAACCCTAAGGATCGAAGAGCCAGGTATCGAATGCAATCACTCGACTACTATTGATCTTCTTCTTTCTGAACGGGAGTTCATTCTTTAGAAAATGTTTGTGAACGTAGACGATGAAGCTAGAGAGTGAGAGAAATAGAATTAGCTTTTTACTCGCCCTTTCCCCCATCGTTTTTATGGCAATGATATATAAACGTGAATTCAACAGTTGTTTTAAATACCCTTAAAAGAATCAGGTATTTAACGTTCAATTATTTTGGACGTCTGAACTACCCCAATACATGTCAAAAATTGCCAGAAGCCTTTTTTTCGAATAATAAGTGGAAAAAAGTATTAAAAAATGGGTCACAAAATCATGTAAATGTCGCGACTAATGAATACGGTGAGCTAAGGCTACAGTCGTGACATTTGAAAACATGAATGTTATCAATATTCCAGCGCAGACATTCGAAAATCAAATTTCTTATTCAAATTGTTCAAAGAACTATATTTTCTGCTACTTAATCAATAGAATGTGCAATTATAGAGAAACCAATACAATAATATTCAGGCCAATTTTTCTCTTTCATCGGAATCCCGAACAATGGAAAACAAGTTTTTGGTCCACATCTGCATTATGAAAATAAAATTTGAAACTTAATAACGCGGAGGTCAGATATTAGTTTGATTGATATTTTTCATCGCGGATGGTTATGTCACTGACTGACAAATTTTTCCGAATGAATCGTTTTCAAGCTTAACACGACAATGGTATGGGCAATATTCCACGTTTGATCGTGGCCGCAGACAACAGAAGAGCAAGAATTGATTGGACTATGTATGCTTTTTCAAAGTAAACTCGTAGCAAATACGCACAGACATTAAGAAAGAATCTGGTGACATGTTGAGATATTAGGCAGAAGCGAACACAAACTATTTGCGTATTTGCAACGTATACCATTCGTGATTCTTTTCTTAAATACCTTTCAAATGTGAAATGAAGAACAACGAAATAACATGTGGAAAAGGTTTTTAAAAAGGCTGGGATGAAAGAAAAGTGTACAAAGCGGTGATTATGCGCATATTTGACCTGCTAGGTTGGTTGTGAATGCTGTCATGAAATCCCTTTTGATGAGACTGTCAGACCTTGTTATTTAGGATATTATCACCACAGTATCTTCTCATCTCCATCTAAAAGGGAATATGTGAAATCAAATACGAGAAGCCGATTCCCGAGAATGATATATTGGTCATTTAACTGTGTCAGACAGTGCGTGTGTGGGTGTATGTTTAAGGGGCTTTATGAATAGTACAAGGTCCCCCTCTCTCACAGACGCGCTCTTATAATTTATGGTTTATGCCATGCGTTTTCAATTAAAATCGATTGTAGAGCACAGTTAGAAAAGTCATTTTATTTAAGTGTGACCGAAAAGTGTCGAAAATGTTTAAGGTTTAATCAAGTTGATTGCAGCAGGAAAAAAACCCGTGATACTTCCCGCGTGTAATAGAACGTTAGAATTTATCAAAATATAACAAAAAAACAGAACATTTGTTCATATTGCAAAGTCTTTTCTTGATTAGGACGGGTCATTAACAATTTCCCGTTATTTATGTTATAGTATGGTAATAGTCCTTTATGATTGGGGTGATTCGTTAAAAAAAGGGGGAAAAAAGTAACAATTCTCTAAATAAAAAATCGAGGTTGAGACTGAATAATAGCACTGTGAAAATGTAGTCTTACTGCGATTATTTCTTACGACTACTTTTGAGGCATATTATGTCAAAATACAACATCGTGCGCTTACAAACTAGTCTGATTTCGGCATTGATTATGAAGAGTGTGCAGGGTACACAGACATGATCATGCAGTATACTGATAGTCATTTGGTGGCTTGGATATGAAGACAGACTATATTCTACAAAATATTGACTGCTTGAAGGGGTATTCGTTGAAACTATTGCCCGAGGCGATCTCGACTGCGATACATGCCCTAGACGAAGTCAAGAGATAAATGTATAGAACAATGTCGAAACTGTGCTATGCCCGAGATGAAGTCGAGAGGCGTCGTACAGTCTTGAGATCACAGAGGGGTCACAATTTTTACCATGACCCCGAAAATACTATACATAATTAAAGTTTTATGTAACAATTCGCGCACGTATATCATGAATAAAGGAATACTAGATAGAATGTACCTGTGAAATCGATACTGTACGGTCCAAACGCGGTAAAACCGTAATTTGGGGCAGTAAATTGGCCTCTTTACCAAACATTCTAACCCTTGTCAGTAAGTTGTGACGTAATATCACTTGTGCATTTTATGACGTCACATGCATAACATCTTAAACATACACTAGATGGAGTGAGAGGCGGCTGCAATAGCTCTAGATATGTAAAAAATCCTGTTGAGTCGCCGTTAATTAACCCATATATTTATTGGCATAAGCTGCCGTCGGCATCTGACTTCTAAATAATGCTCAAATATCACGGCGTAGCGGATGGTTGTGACAGTAAGATGATTGATATAAGAAATACGATAATGATAAAATGTTCACTTGCTTCACTCTTGACACCCCAACAATCAGTATTATGCTTGAACCTTTAAATGCAACCTTTTCTCATGATGGCCTCATGGTCGACTTGCATGTTCCATTATATCAGAAGTTCCTCTCGTATCACTTGCTTAATCTTGATGTTGCTGGTAGATTCAGGTCAATCATAAAACGCAAGCCATGCTAGACACGCAACGACTCTATTATTTGACAAATTGCCTCTTTTTGACATCCATTTTAAAATGTTAAAATGACTTTTTTTTTAATAACACGGATAGGTTAATACTAGTAGGCCGACATTCTTGAGATTGACTTTCACAACACGCGGTATTACAGTAAGATATATATGGTAATAACTGGGGAGGGGTACCTGTAGCTCACCCAGGCATGATATGATTACTATTGGAACGTTTAAATCTTCTATCCATAGCGTATTGAACCATTGTTGTGTTTTTACGTTGTTGTTGTTGTTGTTGTTATTGCTATTCCTCCGAATAACGAGGTTGTGTTTGTAACGCGTACTTTTACAATTTCCGCTTCAATTTAATGAAGCTAACTCTTATGCATGTGATTATCTTGATGATGATCTCACAGGACCAACGCTCATCTTACTCGAAATCAATCAAGACAATCTGCCCTCTCCTTCTTTACATTTTAATTTAATTCCAATTCCTCTCCGCTGTTCTCTAAATTTCTTGTGCAAGACTTCATCTTATTCTGTTCAGATTTTCCACAAAGTGCATGGCCACGATTGGAAATTCCCAAGTTGTGATAAACGGTTCCCCATGCGACAACCAGAAAACAAACAAGCCTAATACTGAGAAATCTAGCTTGAATTGTGACGTTACTCAGGAAAGGGACTTTTAAGTGCAAGGAAACTCTTGCTTCAGCAGTTTAATTAGGAAAAGACGTCGAATATAGTTCCATTAAAGTATTTCCCAGCTGGGAATATAGACGCATTTACTTAGCCGACTCTGTCTTTAGAAAAACGAATTCAATTTCTCTCTGAATTCGCCCTTTTTGACGATTAATTTTGGTTTATCTTAAATGTGTTTGTTTGACTGTGCTCATCGTCTGTAGGTGTTTACTTAAATATGTTTATTATATTCCTAAAAGTATAAAGTTACGAGAATATTGTAGAACAAAATCAAACAAAGCTTACAAAGAGGAGAACTATCGTAAGTTAATAAAAAAATACCCATAATTAAGTAGTTCTTTACAAAAACAGCAAGTAATTTTCACTATGAAATAACATCTTTTGTATTCACTGGGGACGTATACGCTCGATACCCTTTTCCCTGAACGATGAAATCAATAGCTTCTCATTAGGATAATTACGCGAGCGTGAAGCTGGCGGTGATATGATATTTTTTTTAAAGGCAAGAATAGATACGTGTCGTTCGTTTTACTACCGATTCTCATCAGGTAGCAAGATATGCATGCCCAATATAACATGATCGTCATATAGTCATTGTGCCAATGGTCTCACTTGACGTTAATCGACAACCGGGTACTTTGTGGGGATTTGCAGGAAGAAGATCGGAAGCAATTTACAGAGATTACAGAAGAAAAAAAAAGAGAATAACACTGAAGAAACGATGTGAAAATAAAGGATAATCATTCAGAAGGGAGGATTGAATATAATGAAATAAAAGGAAAATAAAGAGTGAGAGATTGATAGTTAGATGGAGAGAGAGGGAGAGAGAGGGGGAGAGAGAGAGAGAGAGAGAGAGGGAGAGAGAGAGAGAGACGCGCGAGTAATTGACAGCGGGGTAAGAGAGATAAAAAGAGAGGAGGTATTATATATAGAGAGAGAGGGAGAGAGAGAGAGAGTGAGAGAGAGAGAGAAGTAAGATATGCGGGGGAATAAATGAGTGAGAGAGAAAGAGAGAAAGGAAAAGGGGTATTGTACTGACATATCAACCGATACATACGTCTTCCGGTCATAACGTTGATGATGAAATAGAAATGATGGTGTTTGAGAGTTATTTTTTGATCTCAATACAAAATCTTTGCTTCGGGAAATTTTCAACCCTTTAGCTAATGCCTTCTCCAGCGAATGATATCTTTCATACATTTGTTTCGCCAAAACAGAGGAACTTTCGAAATCATAAGAAATAATGTTGTTTTCAGGATTTTAAAAATTGCAACCATTGTAAAGAAGATCATATGAGCATCAGGCATTCGTTTATCTAAGAAAAATTGAAACTTTGATGTTTCGATACTTAAAGTACATTTCAACATTTCTTCCGCACCTAATGTAACAAGTCATTTTCTTGGACAAATACAAATATGTATGATTGATTCATTTGGTAGAAAGATGAATTACAGCGGATGCTTCTTTAAAACATTCGTCACAGGGAATTCGCGCGCAAAGAGCCCCATTTCTGTGCTCGCAATACAAATTATTGTATTTTGTATAAGACATGAAGCTTTTTGACTCGAAATGAGATCACAATTAGATTACACTTTATGAAAATGAGGGCAATGCTGAAATCGTTCGCACATGTATTTTTAAAAAACCATACCTGTTTCACAAAGCTTTTCCAATAGATATATCGTTTAAATAGCTATGGGAAGATAAATGGCACGTATACCCGCTGTCAATCGAATGACAAAAAAAGAATGACAAAGGACAACCAATCAATAAAATGAAAAACAAAAACAAAAAACAAAGCGATAACAACAACAAAAACAACGACCGAAGAAAAGAAGGTAAATGAAGATTGAACAAAATAAAGATACAAGCCTCTTTCACACTCTCCCCTCTCGCTTGCCTTGTTCCCTCGCACTTCATTTACACTGTGAATCATTTTGAACCCACCCAAATACTCAAACACACGCGTCAACACACACCCTTCATACACATGCACACCCTCACAACACACAATTTCTCCCTGATGAATGAACGTTACGCCACGCGGCACCTCTGTTCATTTTTTCCTTATGAAGAAACAATTTCGCCAAAATTCGGTCTTATTCAATTTACGATGTTTTCAATCTTCCTGCTCCTACTATGGAAAAAGCTTAGACAAAGCTCAAGTAGAATTATATGATGCATTAGTTAAACGAGCACAATTTAATCCCCCCTTATATTATAACAAAGCCATTGTGTTATTGCTGTCTATATTAAACAGGTACAGACGTAAGCAGGATGCTGTCAGACAAATTTGCAACTTGAACTTTTTTAGATATGCACGCCTACGGGCATGAATGCAAATCATATAAACCATTTTAAAAACACGTACTATAATTCAAAATAAGTTTATAATCGAATGCGGAAGGGATAGTCAGAAATTACTAACTTATTTGTCGTCGACTATCCCCAGACCAACCTTGCTGGTTTTAATTGTTCCTTGGAGAAAACATTAACAAAATCTGTAAATTAATGATTTCTCCGTCGTTTATTATGCATTGCTGTCATCTCGGAAAACCATTTGAATGATCAAGTCAAACATCATCGGCCGTTTGCTAAATGGAGCGTGAGGAAAGAGGACGGCTCAAGGGATGGGATTTTTATAATGCAAGCAAGTGTAGTTTGGAATGGTCTTGGCGGACATGTGCTCATTTGATGGATCATTGAGTTTAATCCTCGTGGGTGAGTTTAATGATGATCGCCTCATTCACTCTGATTTTCATTCTGGGCAAAAAACAATTTCGTGAATCTTGCAACTGAGTTCATGAGTGTTTTGTATTTTGATTTTGCTCATGGGTGTTGCCTTCCCTTTTTGTGGGTACTTCTTTATAATGAAATGGGAGATGCGACTCGAAAAAAGTCACCCGCATCCATCATTGATTTCTCCACCGGAGCAATGATATAAATTAATTAAACAATGTATAGATTTGGAGAGGGTTGATATATTTAAGAACACCCTATAGCTTATAGTACACCTATTTGTCCACTATTGCCGTGGTATTTATAGTGCGTTTTATGTCATGAACTTCACTGTATTATTTAAAAATGTTAACATTTTAATACACCATATCCACCCCCTTCACACGCCCACGACCACTATGGGGGTGGGGGGGGGGGACGCCCAAATATTAGAGAATCAATTTTATAGAGCGAGTACGCTGCATTAAACGGTGGTTGGGGAAAAATGCCTGAAAATTCTTGAAAATTAATACGACGGTTGAATATCCGTACATAGACATTTAGGAATTGATTCCTTTAAATGCTAGAGCGCTTTAACCATAATGGTAGCCATATGCTAAAGCCGGGGTGATAATCGAGTGTCAAATCTGACAAACATGAGCAATATACGAAAACCCACTCTAAGTTTTATTATTGTTGTTTCACTTACAGAAAAATCTAGATGACCAATTACAGATGACAACAACAACAACAAAACAAAAACACGAAAAGTATATCTCTTTTCTATCTTCAACATTTGTGACAATTGTTGCCTCTAAGAATTAGTTTTCTTCATATACTATAGATAGAATCATTCATTGTCATATATACTATTTCATTCACCACTTGTATCTATTCTTTCAGCGAAATTATTTAATATATAATACATAATCCTGACCTAGCTTTATTGACTTAAAATTGAAACATTGATTAAGTAGAATGAATCTATACATCTGACAATATAAACAGTGTGAGGGAGTGGATGGAATAACAAATAATGCGTCACAAAGAATGTTTTATTCTACAATTTTCAGTAGAGACAAGTAACTAACACAAGATGTGCAAATTGCTTGAAATCTATAGCTCCACGCCATTCATTAAGCATTCATGGGACTCTATACTGATACGTATATAGTACCCACTTTGTATTTATTCATGCCTCAGTCACACCGCAAAACCGTCTCCAACACGACCTATTCTTGGCCATTTGAGATAATGTTATTTCTTGTTCGGTCTGATTGACAATCTGGTGACGGTCTAGTTAGTGTGACTGACGGGTCAGACGCCTAACCAAGATACGTTCCATCAAGAACTAAGACCTCACACGCCAGTCGTCGACTCCAAACCGAAATATTATGTTGGCAATGTGGGGGCAATGTAATGCCTTTTCTTCGGTTTGTTATAGGACAGTTGCTAATGTCCTCGGTTTGACTGTGGTCAGTCACAACGACTAACAGACTCCAAATCCGACCGATTATTTGGCCATTCGGGGGTAATGTAATTCTTTGTTCGGTCTCGTGTCACTCCGGTGTCGTTCTGTTCGGTGTAATACCATGAAACCCTCAGACACCACCAATTCGACCCCCAATAGACCGATAACTTGGCAGTGTGGGGTAATGTAATTCATTGTTCCGTCGTGTGTCGGTCTGCTCTTTTGGTCTTTCCGGTGAGACTGACACTATATACAATTGCGAGAGAGTGATCATAAAATCAGATTGGGAACAGTGCAAACAGACTTCTGACAGACTCGGTTGATTGGATGCGATCATGAGCCATCATTCCAATCCATAATCTATGATGGCAATCCATTCTCTCACCTTTTGCGGCACCGTTTCACCCTATTCACCCGCCTACGAAAATGAATTAAGAAGCAGGGGGAAAATTTCGGAATGAATCTTGTACTTTATTTTGATTCTCTGATCAGGCTGATTGGCAATTTCTTTTTTATGAACGTGGTTTCTCCAGAGATGAGGCAAGAACATGTGAGGGGGGGGGGGGGGGGGGGGGGCTAGAGAGCATAGATGCCCACATATAGCAGACACATATATTAAAGATGGAAGGCATCCTATTCGGTTTATTTTCATCTCAGTAGGGAATGAAGAATATATAGTCGTCCTGTATATATGGACATCCACCTATCTTACATAATATTGTGGCAGTGTATAAGCGTTGCTCGAATATGCAACAGACTAAAAGTAATAAATAACTTCCGATTTCAAGATCAGGCAATCTTTTGGTCAAGAAACTGGCTGAAGTTTATGATGTATTATTGTCGTATCAATATGAGCTTTACATCTAACTCAATTTTCAATGTTACATATGGTTATATCCAGGACTATTTACTATCTTCCTGTTTGCCCCATTCACAGTAATAGTAATATTATATTCCCGTTCTAATATCTATGCTTGTTTTTCTTGTTGGTCTTATCATAATTCTATTTTGATCTCTGGAAGCAGTACTTCTATGTCTTATGCATATTTTGCTGACGTGATGCAATTACATTACTTTCTATTTGACTGGAATTTGTACAGTAAATATAATCATATCCACTAAATGGGAAAAGGGCGAGGAAAGATTTGTGCGTATTAAGTACGGTTGTTATGTGTCAGCTATTGCTGTGTTCTAAATAGAGGTAAAGAGAGTCAAAGTAAAGTCTTATACCTAGGTCACACCCGCGCAACAGACACCAGGGGGGTGTTTCACAAAGATCCTAAGTCGAACTTAACTCTAAGTTGGACTTAAAAATTATGGAGAGCCATTTGTACCCTTAAAATAAAATATTTTCAAATGCAAAAGTTCTAGTTTTTTAGACTTTTTATAGATTCCACATCAAGAACATGAAATTTCCATGATAATAGACAATATAAATGACTTGAATCAACATTTTATGCCATTTAAAATAACTTTCACAAAATATTTTCATAGATGCTAATGGCCCTCCATAATTTTTAAGTCCAACTTAGAGATAAGTTCAACTTAGAATCTTTGTGAAACACCCCCCAGGCCGACACCAAACCGAACGAAAAATTACATTACATCTATGGCCAAGAATCAGGCAGTTTGGAGTCGGTATACAATTAGTTTGGCGGTGTGACAAGGGTATTATGCTAAGTCTTGCTTTAAATGCTCGTATTGTTTCATTATAGCAATTCATGCATCGGGCACCTAAACAATAAATTTAGTCATTGAAATGCCACATGTAGGGCTTTCTTGAAAACTAGGTTCATTAGTTGCCAGTTGAACTGTATAAAACTACCCCCTTGAAAGAAATCATGAATGAATAAATAAATATATATGTGAGGTATGTTACTCCTATGCGGCTCTTGAGAATCAGAGCGTTACAATGAAGCACGTTTGAAATTATTTAATCTCTTTTCCTCCTTAGGGCTATCTTTAAAATAATCATAACCCTACCTTTCCTCTGTTATCATCTTTGCTCCATCTTTGATTAAATGCCTTGGGAAAGGCTTCGCACAAGGTTTGAAGTATATTAATATCGGCATCAAATATCATACTATCATAACATTAGGACAAAGGTTACGCGTTAAAGGATTTTTTTCTCGTGCATATATAGTTTATAAATATAGTTTGTTGATGAGAAGGCTATATTGCCTGAAGCGAGGGCATATGAATTCAATATATATTCAAGAAAACCCCATGTGGTGTTGTTTAGATTCCCGCCACGTTCTGTAAGTAAGTTTTAAGTCAGCGCTACCATTTAGAAGGATTTATTCGACCGTCTGTTCTGATCCAAGGAAAGTATTCATTCGGAGAGGCTCTAGCTGGTTTTAATTATTGTGTTATTAACATTTTCAATAGTAGATATTGCATCGCAAACAGAAAAATAGGGCAAACCAAGCAGTGCATGGAAATAATGTCTATGCTAAATAACTGTACAAAACGGTAATCAGTACGAGGAGAATGACAGACCTAGAGTGACGAAGAGATGAAAAAGAAGAACAGATAACACAAGCTGTAAAAGAGAAGAGGAAGACAATAGATAGATAGATAGATAGACAGCGAAGGAAAGAGACAGACAGAGGCAGAGGCAGAGAAGAGACAGAAGTACAGAACAGACTGGTACAGCATTGGAAGAAGAGAATGATAGAGATACTAGCGAAACTGTCTCGCAAAGGAAAAAGAAAGGGACAGAAACAGACATACAGACAGAGATAACGGGAAAAGCAACACAACTTTTAAAAATACGGTTAAGTTTGCTTAGTTTTGGATGAGGATTAGGTTTAGGTTAGGGTACGGTATTATTAGTTTAAGGCCGACGTTAAGAATTCATTTAGCCTGGTTAGTGTAGGTAATTGACCACGAACCAAATGTCGCAGGAGTAAGCGTGTCATCCAAGCAATGATGAGCAAAAGGTAACGCGTACTTTTTATCTCGAAATGAAACCTGATCATACCAACTGAGCTTCGATCTTTTAATTAGGTTTAGTATATTTGTATCAAGGTTGGAGCTTACTACAATATTTCATTCAAGTAAGATGGCAAATTGTCTTTCAGCCCCATTAAAGAATCTTGATCTGGATTCCTATTTTTTCAACGAACCTCCTTCAAGTGGATACAGAACGATTTTGTTATGAGGGGGGGGGGGGGGGTGGGTATACATGCTATATATATATATATATATATATATATATATATATATATATATATATATATATAGATGAGGTATTTATAATTCTCAGGGTGATTATCATTGTGGAAGTTATAGTCAGATGGTTGATCATCAAAGAGGAGTAATTGCGAGAGTTCGCGTCAAGGGTTTCGGTAAAGGTTAGGTTTATGAAAGGGACGGGATTGTCCGAAACCCAACTCATATCCTTCGGCAGAGTGTCATACAGATAGTTGTATCACCTTAGTGTAGGACCGGTGATGCATAGGACCAGTTGTGTGACTCCGCCCTGAACCACTATGTCCTGTAGCAAGACATTTATCTACGTGTAGCCACTCTCCATCCAGGAGTCTCTCGGAAGTCAATTACCTCTTCATATCCGATTGCCTTTTACGTGTGATAAATATTCCACAGGGACAAAGTATAGCAAAAATAATTTGAAAAGAGATTTATTTTAGGCAATTTAATATAAATCAAAATTATAGGGGTATTTATACACACATGTTGCTTATATAGTTCTTTAAATGAAAAACAATAAAAATGTGGCTGCTTTTTCCCATTCATTATGTTTGTCAGCCATACCATAGGGAATATTTGTGACGTGTTGTTTTGATGTGCTTAATGCAATTTATTTTGCATCAATTACACGGCTATCGCTGTCTCAAAGTCTCTTGGGACTTCCATGTTTTTCTTCAATTATTTGAAATATTAAAAAAAAAAAAAGCGCAGGATGCTGCACGCTACCTTTGAAAGGCCGTTGTGAAAAGTGCCATTTTTTGTGTGTGGTCACAAAGCCGGTTCGTTTCTCCCTGCCATTCTGAAGACTCTATAATACCGAGCCTTTGACAACTATATCTTTTGTATGCAACACGAACATTGCAGTGGAATCGTTGGTTTGTTAGTTTGACGTAAATAATAACTGTAGTCATAAAAGATTTCCTATTAGCGCTTTGATGTTCTATGGAATTTGAATTTGCCATGTGAGCTATAACATATTAGGTCAACCTAGTCTATGCTTCCGATTTAATGGATTAATGCCATAATATTCTTTTTCACATCTGAGAAATCAAATATAAAATGAACGATTTGTTTTTTCCGCATTTTACCGACGTTAGGTTTAAGGTAAGATCGAGCGTATAAATTCCAGAATTTATTTGACAGGAAAAGGTAATGCCTGATTGCATGTTCACATGACTTTACTCGAACAATGATATCGCTTGCATGTAGTAAGAAAAACATGCTTTTATCGTCATTTTTTAATCCTCATATGAATCAGTTATTCAAACGTATAACGCCCTTTTGCACACCTCTCTGATATTTTATCAAGAAAAATGTTGAGAAAAATATATGCACGATTCTGTTGAATGATAGATGGACATCCCACTCGTGTGATTATTTGACGTCTGCCTGGTGAGGGAGGGTGTAAATATTTAAAGACAGGTGTTGCTCTTATCTAACACTTTTCATTTGATTCTTCTTCGTAAGCCAAAGAGAGGGAAGATCAAATGTAAATTGCAGTTTTATTGTAGACAAGGAGCTTTTTGTATGGAAAACTCGATAATAATTGTATGGGGGAGTGGAAATATTTCGGTTGAAAATAAGAAAATGCAATTATCGATTGCAAGAAAGCCGCACACTTTCTGTTGTTTGATGGAAAATTGGATTTAAACAGAAAACTTAAAGCTTGTGTACGGGGGAAAAAGAAGAAAGACGGTTTGCTAAGAAGGAGTGACGGAGGCAAAAATCGCGATGGAAACGTAGTGCGACGCGAAACTAAATTTACTCGATAAACTCAATATCCTCAATTTGGTCAGAATCAGATTTGTCAATAAGATTTTCCCCAAATCATTTCGTATCAATAATACGAGAACTACAATCATTATGAGGAATTACCCAGCGGCGTCCACTCTCCACTCCACGCCGTAGACGAGCGATTGATGCCGCTGATCTGATTATGAGGGGGAAAATTTGTAAGATTGCTCCGACAAAATTCGATTAAACGTCTAAACAGAACTGTTCTCCCGAGGACCGTGAAGAGCACCATATCTGGTTTCAGCTTATTTTCCGACGTCAGGGCATTTCTAATAGAACGCGGGAAAGCAGGGACTTGAACACTTATTGATTAGAAGACGATGTACTTATGATACCATCTGCGATGCTCAAGATGCTATCATCTGCCCCTATTACCTTTTATCTCTTGGAATTAGGGGGTTGGCGATTGTCCTCCTATGTGATTGGCGGTTGAATAAATTTACGAATTTCTTTCGATTTTCTTGCATTCAAAAGGGACGTTTTTCTTTTGCTTTTTTGATTTTCTAGTTGGCCAGGCGTTTTGATAACTCAACCAAAATATTTGTGGTGGTTGTCGTGTCCTAAGATGAGAGAGTTAAGCAATTGGACGAAGGAGATCCAAACTATAAAACAAAATTTTTAATCTGTGATAGTTAAAACAATGACATAAAATCTTCCTATTTGATGTTCGATGTCAACCATTTTTAAGTGTTGTCAAATTGGAGTTTTGTGCGCGCACCTGTAGAAAACCTTAATGACTTTCTTTTATCTACATTGGATGAAACTAATGATCCTTAAATAATTAACCTTTTAAGATCATTATGAACACCTACTTTCATAAACAGGGTTGTCGACTAACAGACCATGATATACGTTTGTTATTCATGCAGACAAAAATACATCAATCTAGTACCACAGATATGTAAGATATGGCTGTTCATACCCGCACAGAAGCTAGGCATTACTAAATCAGTACTCCCCCTAGTTTAAGCTGATGTGTAGTATAGAGCTGTTGTGGTCCAATGGATAACTCACCGGACTATGAACCACAGGGTACGGGGTTCGAATCTCTCTCCCAGCGTTAAAGTCTTTGAGACAAAACATTAATCTACATTTGTCACGCTCGACCCAGGTGAGGTAAATGGATACCTTGCATTCCTTAACAATTCTAGCGCGCCATTATGACTTCCATCCTAAAGCCAGTGTAATAATTAAAAAGCGCCAGGAGTGTACAGCCTGACAGACATGAATGCGATTCAAATACCCACTATTATTATTATTATTATTATTATTATTATACCATTAATGTCAAAAGCTATCATATATCGGTAATATGACATCGAAAACCAATTTAAAATGTAATTTCCTTCCAGTGATGTGTGTTTCCATCTCCCCTCTATGTAGGCCAAGCTAATCGGAGTGATACATCACTTGTCTTTCTCGTCTAGGTTCCGTATGCAAATCTGAATTATTTCCAATCAGTTGGACTGTCTGGCGCAATTTATTGCAAAATTACCCCTCTCGCCATGTCCTTATTTTGTCTTTTGGAAGGTAAATATAGCAATTTCTAACAGACCATTGATGAACAGACACTTCCAATTTCCTTTTCTTGCGAAAGTAGAAGAATGAATTGACACCAAGGCAGTTATTTTTGTTCTATATAAATACACGAAGCACTGTCTGAATAGAACCGTAAATATCTCGAGTAATCAAAAGTGAATCACATTTTAAGGCTTTCCAAACAGATGTTTGACATTTGTGCAAATCAGACAGTAGTAGATTTTGACGCAGTTCCTTTAATTAGATACAAACACCCATGTTCAGTAAGTTCAGATAAAAGATAGAGTTGAGTTCTGGTCATGCGATTGCATCGTGAAAGAAACGTGGTGGAATTGATCAGAAAAAGGTTGATCATCTAGCATATAAATATTAGTGTGTACTGCAAGGTTCTGGAATCATCAAAATGATAAGAAATTTGGCCCAGTCTTGGTAAAGATACAAGCACTGTTCACAGAATGATGTATATGGGACTACACGAACATGTGGCATAAAAATCCGTCCCGACTTTTATGATGTTACATGCCATAATTAGAATATTAAGGCATTTTTTTACTCTGATCGTGCATGATAGTAAGTTTTAATATGTTCTTTGTTTTTGTTCTGTTCTTTTGTTCTTGTTTTCCTGTATGTGTGTTTTTAGGGGTAGGCTTTTATATAAGGAACTTCCCTCCTTTCTGCCTATTCCAAATGCTCTTATAAATTGCCATTTTATTTGTTATCACTTTCTTGTGTTTAAAAAAAATAAAAAATTATAACTCCATTCTGTACTTGTATGTTTTAAATGTTTTTATGAAGAGTGTTGAATAAACTTTGAATTGAATTGAATTTGAAGAGCCATGCTTTTCAGGAAACACTTTTTTTATCTGATGTTTTTCCACACTTGCATAATACAATGATAACGCTCCCAAATTATATTTCACCTCTTCCCAGAACTCAACTTCTCTTTAAAGATCTAGAATTAAAGGAAAAATAATAATGATTCTTATTTTTTTTCTCTTCAATACACTATTATTGCTCCCGTCTCATTACATTACTATTAAGTATTTATACATGTACATTTGATATGTGCATGAGTAGAGTCACGTGATCATGACACAGGTCTCCGTCCATACTGTGTTGAATGCCAACAACACACGTTGGACCCGTTTTACAAAGCCTTTTTTCAATGACAAATGACACAAATCAATGACAAATCTGCTGATAACCAATCAGAAGCAAGGATTTCAGTAGCTTATAACAGAACCTGTAATTTGTCACTGATCACAATTTTTGTGAAACGTCCTCCTGGTATTAGATAAACATGTCCTTTATAACAACCAGGGATAACAGGGAATGTAATTAAAGGGAAACCCTACCTTGATAGCAAACTAGGAAGAAAGCTGGGGAGACACCAGAGAAGTTGACTGGGGAAAGTTTCAAATGAAATCCGACAATAAATGATAAAGTTATGAATCTTTGAAAGTTGTTTAAGTATATAAATGGTCTCGACAAACTTGACGAATGGGTCATTATCTCTGTGATGTAGTTGCGGAAAACTCACCTACTTGTTTCAAGGCAAAAAATGACAAAAATTTAAATGATTAAAGGTGTATGAGGATATATTAATAGTATGCTATCCATCATATATTTTGAGTAGTGCGGAAAAAGCACTAAGGACAAAAACAGAAATTAATGATAATTTTGTACACGCGACAAACGGGAGAGTTATCAGCGACAACGTCACAATCATTTGATCAAACTGCCAATTTGAGATTCGCATAGACTTATTAAAAACATTTATAACTTTCTTATTAATGGTCCGATATATTTCAAACTTTTGCGAATCTGTTTACCTTATTCTTTTGCTATCATTTAAATGAACTCATTTAAAGGGCCGGATTGCCCTTTAAGGAATGCGACATTACATTCATACAATGAACTATATATTAAGATAAAACAAAGATAACGGAAGGTAGTTTTTCTCGCAAAGAACTTCTATCGAATAACACACGAGCAGTCCAAAACCTTTCCTCTTTAGATATCAAAGAAATTCAATTACTATTTTTTTTAATTAAATGTGGTTTGAAAGCCATAATTAGTTACTAATGTCTGTTCTTTAAAGCAAAGAATAAAAACAATGCCTATAAACCATGCAAAGTTTAGATACCCAAAACGGTCTTAAATTGCAATAAGATGGATGTACACGATGTGGTATAGGGGTTCTTTCAATTTGATTTAAGATTATAAGAAGGAAAATTGAGTGTTAGAGCCCAACTTGCCATCTATATATGTCCTTCTGTATTAGGCATTCTATCTGCTGATTTTCCTCTCGATCCCAGTTTAATACATGGGTACCTGGAAGGATTTATTCCTTGAAATACTCCAGTGTGCAGTCTAGGCATAATCAATTTTGCCGTTGTATAAGAGTGCCGCATACCATATCTACAATCCGTACTTAATGTAAAAATCTACGTAGGGTTGACAAAAGATTAATAGTAAGGCCATGACAGACAAGATATACGAGGGTCGTATTGAATTAATCCTTTCCTCATTTCCCACCTATGGAACTATTGTACAGTATGGTTCAAAGTGCCATGACCGTTTTTGAAGATGAATTAGTGAGAGATGCAAGGAATATTCATGAACTTTGGTTCTTGAGATTCAGTGATCCTTATGAGGGTGTTCTCACTGTCTTATAACAAGTACAGTAGAACAAGAAAGACCCTCCATACTGCAGGACCGTGTTATGCACGGATCCACTGTAAGACTGAAAGTTTGGAAAAGACAAGACAGCTGCGCCAAGATCTTAACGTAACGATATTACGGCTACACACGAGGCGCCATTTCGCTTGCGTTATTATATGCGCTAAATAATTAAAAAAAAAGAATTTCAGTAGCGTATACGCTAATAAACAATATTGATGAGCTCGAATGTTGACACAGTGAAATAAAAAAGATGGATATATATTTTATAACTACAAGGGTATGCTGATGACGTGTGAATGGGTACGCGGTGTGCGATTGTGGATGTGCGTGAATCACACAATTTGAGAGAGAGTGATAAGCAGAGAATGCAGACAAAAACAAAAAAAAGATTGCAATACGTATACTATACGTAATCAAGGATACGCTATAAGCCACTTTGTCATACGTTGTAAATATTTTGAAATATTTTGTAAAACATAAGGCGAATGTACAGTGTAGGCAGTTTGATGCGAATTCTCAGATTCAAATTCCTCCTCGACACCCCTTCATATTTATGAGGCAAAACACGTCGTATGAAAGGGGGAATGGGGGGGGGGGGGGGTGGAGGAGGGGGCAGGTCGAGGAAGTGAAGCCTATATTGTATGATATATTGGGCGACGGTAATGATCATCTGCAGTATTTTCAAGGCCCATTTATTCTTCTCCCTCCGATAGGGCATGCTTACCAAAATATAAATCTATTATCTTAAATTGTTCTATCAAGTTTCCGCGACGCCTGGCTCGCCATAAAGCACTTCATGCACTGCGACACGAATAAAATAAATCTTTTACGACTTTGGCTATTTTCGATGCATTTTACCGCTCTTTGATGTGATTGTCTGATTATCATGCAATGTGCAGCAACATGCCGCTAGTTTTGCGACTCGAGTTTCACGAAGTCTATGAAGTGCAGAGAAAGTAGGACTTTATTTCTCCCCGATGACGTATAACCACGGAATCACAAATTAGAGAATATTGAAAGAGAGTGATAATGATTTTCAACTTCACTTGACTCAATGTCTCTTCACAACCCGCGATCAGCAAACATATTATGGTAATTTACGAATCCATAAGGTGCACCAATACCAGTTCTTAGTTAAGTCTAGGCTCTGTGACAAAAGAGTTACGATTAATCTTTACTGTATCTCCTTCAATCGACCGTTACTTTAAAATACATGGTTACTGCTATAAATGTTATGTTCGCAGATAAATACAATGCATACTAAGATATATGATGTAATAGATTGTTGCGATTGGTTGTATGTCGGTTTAATGTTACAGCTACCTGTACTGTATGTAGTTCAACGATTTATGGAGCGCCAAAATCGGTAATGATTACTGAAAATCTTTAATAAAATGGTCATTTGAAATGAACCCAGTCTTTCAATAAAACGGAGTGATTTGTAACAGCGCGATTTTTAAGATATTTTTTTTATTTATTCACAGAATTATTGTGATTTTTACAGTATGAAGTAGTTTTGACACTTTGATACTCTAAAATTATTATAATTCAGTGTACTGAATCCACCCACATAGTCGAAGCTTAAACCAGCCCTACCAAAAGATGCTTATGTGATTACGTCAATGTGCTAGATAAATTGCGACGATAATGGGGCGTCAAACCAATCACATTTTTACATTATCAGGTTATGCAGGTATGTTGCTCTCTTTTCTATAAAGTGACCAAACGACAAACTTGGTCTCCAATTTGAAACATTCTAGCAGGTTCAGCCTACATGTCCTTGGTTTTATAGTATCAGTTTCAAATACATATAGGCTTGGTATATCACCAGGCTATCACAACAGGTTCTTGACTCTAAAATGCCTAACAGTGCTGAAACTTTGATTTAAAGTGAGACACTATTACATGTATACCTTGGTCTGAAACAAACATTGGTGACATTTTGGTTAGGACGACTGTTTACCTGTAACCACGACCCCGGATGTCTGAAGCCATTGACTTTAGACGTTATTTGTCAGCGAATTGTCTCGACAGGAATAAAGAAAGTACTTTTTATGTGGGAAACAAAGCCTTGCTACTAAAACGGTCAAAATGTCGACAAAACATCTGCTCATCTATAAGTGCACGACCATGACGTCATTTGGCATTTCAAAGTTTTGTGCTATTTTTCTATTTTCCAATTCGTTTTTATCATAACAATCTAGCACGTTTGTAGGTTAGTTTGAGAATTTAATTAGTGACCTCTACAAAATTTGATTAGATTCCTTTTTTGTTTTCGCTTTGGACTTTCGTGAAACTGCGAAATGTTGCTTACCATTTCATCGAGTCTGCAATGTGTTTACTTTGTAATTCTTTTCACTGGTCTTGTTTTCTAAATTTACAATATTTTGTCCATTACGTGTTCTCATTATTTTCTATTATTAATTGTTTTTGTCTTTTTGTTTTTCCTGATATTGGTGTTCAATTGTTTTTCGTTTTGTTTTGCGTTATCTTCTCGAAATAAACTCATATAAACAAAAGTGGAGTTTAATTTTAGATGTTCAATAAACGTCCAGTGAAAAAAGTAAATTTATTTTCTTTCAATTGAATAAGTATAGATAGAAATAT
This sequence comes from Strongylocentrotus purpuratus, assembly GCF_000002235.5. NCBI lineage: Eukaryota > Metazoa > Echinodermata > Echinoidea > Camarodonta > Strongylocentrotidae > Strongylocentrotus > Strongylocentrotus purpuratus. The sequence goes on from NW_022145597.1 coordinate 25,960,434, forward strand.
CGGCCTCGACCATCAATCATTTTTTTTATACAGTGTAGAATATTAGGGTGAAGATGTAATCATTGTATTAGTAGGGATATCTCCAGTGTAGGGCTGTGCCACATCCAGTGCCGAGCTTAATAATAACTATATCTATTATGCATTTGGCAGCCAGCCTGTCCCCATATTGTGTGTGAAAAAAGTTTACAAAAGGAGCAACAAAGAGCTTGAAAAAACCAAGGTAAATATCCTCAGGCTGCTTTAGGCAAGATATGGTTTTCATCGGGCACTCAGACTCGGAGGTTAATGCCACATCACAGTGAGTGTCATCTTGATGGAAGCAATAATTGATTTCTACCATATCGTTGTCATATTTGATTCAAAGTATATGGGTTTCGCCCTCAGCGAGCGATCTGTGATTTGCATTTATAATTTGGAAGAATTGGAAAGTGATCACAAACTTTGGACTGATATAGCTGGTAGATTAATAAGAAGAGACATAGTGGCGCATTCGGAGTATAAATCTATATATCCTTACCCGGAGGGCATTTAAAAAAAAAAAATTGAATTGTTTGAGCGTTTACCTTTTATTTTGTAACTTAAGTTCATGCAATCATCAGATATTATCTTCGACAATCATTTTGTTTGTTTTGTTTGGGGTCGTCTGTTAGGTTCATTGAGGAGCGTGAAATCACAACAATAACAAAACTCGTACTTCACGATTTAAAGGAGAACAAAAAAAAAAAAAACACACACACACACACACACGCACGCACGCACACACAAGAAAACACCACACAGTGGCCTGTAAGTCGTTGCCCTCATACTAACAAAAGTCCCGCATGCGCAGTTCTTACTTGTTACAACACGATGGCAGAGACATTAACATGAATCATCATAATACAATTTTAATAGCTTTGCGCGTCCTCTATATATTAAAATCTGCGAGTATGACAATAGTATTACGCAATGCGAACATGATTTATAAACGCAGTACATTTGGGTATTAGAGTTACCCTTAAGTTGACTACTTGTAAGTCTTCGCGATGTTTTCATCGTACGATAAAAACACGAATTTGCCGCTGTTGAATTCAGTTCAAAAAATTGTACAGTCTTGTCGTTGGTTTTGATCCATCTGCATGCATAAAATGTATTTATCATGCCGTTCCCATTTTCAAATTCTCGAAAGCTGGAATCCAATGTGGATTATTTCGAGCATACCGTGTCGTTAAAGCATTAATTCCGTAGAAGAATGTGTAACGAAATAAATCACATGCATGTGGCGAACATTTTCTTTACAACAGTAACAACGTGCAATTGTCATTAATTCTACAAAAAACTAATTATGTAGTGGAATGATTACTTCTAATTCATCCACTTAATTGTGAATTTCGAAATATTTGTGCCCCACGGCATCTCGTTTTCTTTAGTAATTATTAATACCACATTTGCTATCAAAACTAACATATACCTAATCGCTTGGATAATTGTTGACTTTGATTTAACAATTTCCAACACCTTTGTGTATGAGGGAAGATGTCAATGTCTTCCCAGCTGTGATATAGATTATTTCTTGCTCATCTGTTTTTCCTCGCGGAGTAAAATATTATACGATAAAATCTTCGGGCGTTTCTGAGAATGCGATGCGGGATTGTTATTCGAAAATTATAGGCTTATTCCCCTGGGAGCAAGGAGATTTTATTAACGGCATTGATTTCTATTTTCCCTGATTAAAGTTAAATTATTTTTCCATAAAGGATACTTTATCTATAAGGTAAAACCAACAACCGCCAGAAGTAAAAATATCAAAAGGTATAATGATGAAACACTTGCTTTGCTACTGACCGATCCGCTAATTCTGTGAAAATGTTGAAAAAGAGGGTTACATTTTTTGACAGTTTCTGAAAAGTAAAAAAAAATAGCTTACGAAAGTCTCAATAAAGGTATATTTCCTCTTCAAAATGCAGTGTACATGTTGATTAAAGAGTCGCAAGACTTTATTAAAACAAAATATTCAGCCCTACTATTGCTTCTATGCAAATGATATATTTTTGATAAAAATAACGGGAATATACTTGTGTCGCGCCGCATCATCAACTAAAATAAGTTTATTTCACGTAAACAAAAAAACAAATTTTCCTGAGTGAACATGTGTGATCATAGGCTACAAAAGCAATGTTTGTTATGAATAGGACTCCTACCCACTGCCTCTCATTGGGGGAGGGGTGGGGTCGTATGACGCCCTTTTTTATTGTGCAATTCCACAATGAGCAGACGGCATAGAATATAAACATAACATATACATTGGAAGCGGCGGTGCCTTTTTTTCATCTCCCCTTCTTGATTACATGTCCTGAATATGCCCCTGAGTTTGAACCGCCTCATTTCTCGTTCACAGCCTCGCATGCTTTGATAACATTTCGCCCAAGAAGGTCTGTGGTAACCCCACTTAATGTAAATTTCTGTTGGTGTAGTATCAAAGCTAGATTTTCGCCCTTAGGCAAAACCGATGCGTAGACTGATCTGTTTTATTTAAAGAGAAGGATTGAGACGTTTTGTAAACCGTGTATCTTTCTTAGCTCAACAGAGCTCGAACGTGGATCCGCAACAATTTGTTAATGCAGTTTTTAATTATTTTATTGTCTCCTACAATGGGGCGAAGAATGAGAATTGCTAGTACATAATACAGTGAACGTTGGAGATTGAATTAGAAAAAGTTAGCACCATTCTAAAGTGTAAAATCAGTCCAAACTAATTAGTTTATCCTCTGCGGTGTAAAAGAGCAACGTGAATGAATAAATGTATTACATGATAGCGGTGTTTCCTTCCTTTTCAATGCAAATATATTTTGTTCTTTGCAGTTTTCGGTTCTCCAGATCGATGAAGAGCAGGCAAGGCAATGATTAAAAACAGTGTGATTTGTTTTCTTTAGGTAGAGGAAGTTCTCTTGAAGAATATTGCCCTAGAAAAACGCACATGTCTTCGGAAACAATTGATCTATATATTCCCAAAGTCATCGGTCATTCAAGCTACCTACATGACATGACATACATTGTATCATTACCTCTCCCCCGACAAACCAAATATCAACCAATCAAAATATAAACTTTAAGCCCCCCCCCCCTCCAAAGAAAAATAAATTGAGAACGTTTCCATGCGTGTTTAACTTCATTTCTCTTCCTTTATTCACTGACTGCGCATGCGCGCACATTATATAAATTACGAAATTTGGTCTAATTTACTATCCATTCCCACTGTCTACTCACTAAGAAACCAATTTAGTTCATGAAACTAATTAAGTTCTCCATTTTAGATTTATCTTCCTTCTTAGAGACTAACAATTATTGTATCCTCTACTTCGTACCCATACAGCCATTTATAATCGTTGCACCAACTTAATTGAACAATCTTCCCTTACAAATCAGTCCTGTCACATCTCTCGTGTCATTCATATCACACCCAATTGGTAGTACCCTACCTTTGGAAGGGGTTATTGCCTTACGTCATGGAGTTATGCTTATTATATTATTACGAAACGGTTTACCTTGATATTTAACATATGAAAGTAATTGTAATATGTATTTTACTCAGTCGTGTTACTATTGTACAGCGTTTTCTAATCCTAAAATGTGCTTCTTAAATGGTATTTTTATGAGTATTACGACTTGTTGTACTCCACGTTTTGTATAATGATATACAGCCTGCTAAACCGAATGAAGAAAGTTATATCATATTTGTTTTGGCACTGAGTTATATACATGTATTTGCCTTGCAAATATGATTATTTTCAGGGGAATGTTATATCAGGAAAAGATCTAATTGTTTTTAATACGACTTTAAAGATTAGTGATGTAGTATGATAGCTCGTCTCTTTTGAAAGATACCATGGATACTACAACGTCTGAAAGGTATTTAAAAAAAAACATTTGCCCTCGTGCATTTTTAAGGTATACTTGAACTTATCTTTAATACCTAAATAAATGTTTTTAAGGAGTAAGATTGATTGTTTTGAAAATAAAGGTGGATGTCCTTTTGAATTTTCGGATGTTTACGCTTCAAGTGGGACATCTCGTAATTGCCTATACTGTTTCTGGTTGTATTGCTTCCTCCCAAGTCATTCGCCGCTGGATTTAATTAAATTTGCTCTTTTGTGGTTTCAATCATCCGAAAGTGGCTGCAATCTTTCGAAAACGTTTCGATTCCTGCCGTTTCATTACTCGATAAGATGAATGAAGATGGGTTTAATGTCTTCCAGCATTGTAGCTGATAGCCAGTCAACATCGTACCTCTCTAAAGGAAAGTACAAACTAGATGGTAATGACCCAGGAAACAAGAGGCTCGTCGCCAAGGTTTCCCGTTAAGGCATCGGAGAAGGATTGCCGCTTCCCAGCAAAGGGACACAACTAGAGAATAATCTTTTGATTGCTTACAAACGGGAAAGATTATCGTTTAATTTACTCAACCGAAATAGCTCAGCTAAAAAGAGTGAATGATTTTCTTGCTGCCGACGCGGATCATGAGGAAGTTCTAGTCTTACTTGATTACACCGCTTCGTTCGAAACCATTGATCACGTCAATTTGGTGGATATCATTGAACATGAATACGGCATCAAAGGTCTCGCGCTAAAGTGGCCGGCCAGTATTAAAGGCGGGAATTGTTATACACGCAAATGACACTATCACGAAGTCATTTCCGCTGCCTTGCGGCGTTCCCCAGGTATCGGTCATCGGCCCTGTCAAGCTCATACTGCACAAGTGCCCATTGACAGCTGAACATCAAAAATACTAACGCCATTCAGCATACGTTGAATGTTTATTTTTTATTGAGTATTCATGCTACGGCAGGGAAATAATTTTGGTCTTGTGAGATTAAAGATTACACCGTCGCCATACAAGTTTCTGTTAACTCCAGAAAAATCTAAAGCTTATTGACTGAATTTCTAAATATCATTCCTCGGTTGCCTTTTAATATTCAGTGATGTAATAGTCAAGTTTCCTAGACAATAGTGTTTTTCAGCGATTGTCATAAAGAATTGGCTCAAAATTTCATTTGGTTCACAAATACGTCACACACGGTGTTATAAAAACGACTTCGTGAAAACTCCCCCCTATCATCTCGGTTATCATGAACCTCATTTAGAGCTGATAGAAAAGAAATTGCATGTATATTGTTCAACTAGGTATATTGCAAACTTTGGAATATTCTGGGACAGGACAACGACATTGGCATTCCATTTAACTGTTTATCGTCAACGCCAAGCGTTGTATTTTCTCCATTGATTTTGAAATTATGAAACTTAAATACAAAAGCAAAATCCAAAAATGATGTACACCGGCAGTCCCTGTGCAGCTGAATGCCTTAGGTTCATTGGGTGTGTCGGATTACTGTGAAGCTGTCTCTTTGTATCTGCCATACCTTTGGAAATTAATTCCATACCTGTTCCTTGAAAAAAACAAATCGATTGGCAACTGCGATAAAGCATTCTGCCTAGCCCACTTTACTGACTAAATCGCCATGAAAATAATAATAATAATAATAATAATAGCCTAATTGTCCACTCCAAATTTTATTAAACCGAAACGGAAATTCTTTTTGCCCAATTGATCGTGAGCCCGGCAGCCACTGAGCAGCGCCAGATCGACGTTGCTCTGTCCCTTATTGTTGAACGCCAAACAAGGAAACAAAGATGAAAACTCTGTACTGCTTGGTTCATACCCGAACTTAACTTATATTCTGCGAGTGAAATAACTACTTTTACAGAGAAATATTGCAAAACTTGAAAGAAAACTCAATTTAAAATTATTCGCATCTATAAAAAATGCATTATTTTAACGGAAGAATAATGACTTTCCAAGAAACCAATTATAAAGGCAGACATTGTGTCTTATATGCGGTATTACAACTGGAGCAGCCTCTTACATGGGGATAAACCGACAACTCTTATGACTTATCCTCGTTGCTTGAAAATTGGTTTACCAAACGGCATTAATGCAAATTTCTAGTCGGTATCCTTTGAATCTCTCTCAATTTGTTTTCTTTATCATCTTCTTGGAGTCGCCATTTCCGGCTCGTCTGCTATATCTGGTTTTGTAAACAACCTGAGATTTTATAAGAGCAAATTGTAAGTTCCTTCTGAACTCAGGGTAGATGTGCCTCAGGCAGTTAAGTTGAAAAGGTATCAATTGACACTTATAAATTGTTGGTGTTAAAACCATATGCTGCCACGCGTAGATCATTACGTCAGCAAACAGACAAACATGATTCAATACAGATGTCAACACATGCCATTCTTCCCTGGTAAAACAGTCTGTCGTCATCAGAGCGAAGTGTTTGTTTCTTTTCAAGCATGCCAAGAAAAACATCCCCGACTAAACAGACAAACTATTACACAATGTACAATTATGTGTAGACCAATTCAGGTGAGCATGTTCTCAAAACATAAACAAGTGGTTTATTCATGACGTATGTGCATAGTTACACAAGTTACACAAGTTACACAGTTTTAGTCTAAATCATGCAATCATGTTCTGAAATATAGCCACGCAGTTTCGTAAGACGTACATTTTTCTTTGAGGTCGTGTCCTTGTCTTTCTTATCGTGAATATGAAGTCCGTACAAACTAAAATCTTGCCTTAACATAGCAAATTTACAGACTTCATATTCTTACAAAATTATCATATTGCAAACAAAATTCATAAAATAAGAAGGTAAGAAAGAATAATATGAAAGAAGAAATGAGACAACAAAGCGAACAGAGAGAGAAAGAGAGAGAGATAGAGTGAGATAGACATGTTTGCAAAGTTAAAAATTACATCAGATTAAAGTTGAAATATGCAAAACCAATAATGAAACAAGGCTGCTTAATAATTATCTTCCAATTTACCCATTCTTTCCTCCCAGGGTGTGATTTTTAAAGGGTGGCTGCAAAGCTTACCTGGATTGTGTAGATGCCCAATTATGTCAACGGTCAGGTGTTAATAAGTGTTAACACGACCCTTTCATTACCAAGCAAGGGTAATTTAGAACAGTTTTAGGTTATGGGAGGTAGGTATCTTAAAGAGCATAACCTTCAACTTGCAAAAACAAAACACGAGTTGGATTCTACTTAATGGCAGTAGCAGATATTCTAGATAACCTCGATTTATTTTGTACTTTGCAGCCTTTATACACAACGATTTGAATGAGATTTGTCAGATATTGAACTTCATTTACCTTGGTGTATTTTTTAGTATTCGTCCTATAAAGGAGAAGTTGGACTAACACAATCGGAACTTCTTTACAAAAAGCAAATTATCCACCACTTTTTTTTAATGAGAGAACATTACAATGACGCCTGAGCCGAACATGATTTCTAGGAAATGTCAATTAATACGGTATTGAAATCGCCTTGAGTAGATTCTACGAAAGTAGTTCCGAGCGTGTTGACTGCACCTTTAACTGCATAGCGTTGGAAATATGAATGCATGGTCAAGTAGGCATCGGATCATTAAGGTTCAGCCCTTTACAAGATGAAGAGAGGCGTGAGTAATGGCACCCACAAGTCTTAATTTAAAAAAGCTCTACAGTTCAAGTCCTTCGCGAGTCATATTCGGGAAATTCTACGGGTTCTCCACTTCAGTAGCCGGTCAATATCTCTGGAATTAAAGATCAAGCTGTCCCTTTAACCTTATTTACCTACTCTCTTACTACGGACTTCTCGTTAAAGCCGTTACTTGTAGTTTTACAAATGATACAGTCAGGTGTTGTTAACTTGTTAAAACGGAAGAGACAACTTTTATTACGTGATGATTCCAAGTGCACACGATCACTATTAGGAATGGTGGATGATTTTGTTTTCCAGTGGGAAATATTCTAAAACAGTTTACAACAATAACGTCCTATACAGTAGGCTTGCGGGTGCACCATGTGTGAGAGAGAGAGAGAGAGAGAGAGGGTTGAGGAGTCCTATATTTACAACCGAAACCATACACATTATCTAGAATCTAAACCGATAAAGGCGGGACAAAAAGCGTCTACAAAATAATTATCAAAATCTGACTTGAAGTGTTTAAAGGGATCCGATAACTTTTTCTTAGGTCCTTTAGAAATATTCCTTGATTTAGCTCATGCTGCAATGATAATTATAAACCTTTAGGTCAGTCAGGAACTCCAAGACTTTTACAAGCCGATCGCCTGTCTGATTATCAAGATATTAATGATTGGAATTACAAATTTTGAAAACCGTTCGCCGAACGGTTTTCATAACACTACAGTCTATTGGGGAAAACGAGTATGGTACAACCGGTCACTCAAAGATTTTTACTTTTTTGAGGCACTTCTTGATCATTTTGAAGCTCGATTTTTTTTAGGGCTTCAATATTACACCATATCACAGACACTGGTAACATGTAGGACCGTGTATCTCAGATATAACAATGTTAAACGATCCCTTTAATGACGACGTCTACTATTTGTGAATATTGAATTTGTGCATAAACTTCTTAATCGTCTCTACGGGTTCTCATTGTCATTTAAAAGTATTTCCCTAGTTTCTGAATATTTTATATATTTGACTTTCCTTAAAGTCTCTGTCGCAATGAGTGTGTCAAAACGTAGAATTTCTTAAATTATCATTTTATACTAAAACCCTCAGATACATGACTTTAACAATTGCTCGTTAAAGAGCAGGCAGTACACAATCACGAATTTCGTTCCTTTTTTTCTCGATCGACGTTAAGCGTAATTACCGCGAATCAATATTCGGTAATTAACCTTTACGTAGTGATTTGGTAAGACCCTCAAGTGTTTCGAGAAACACGAGTAAACATCCAGGTTATTGTTTTCTCTTGAAGTTCAGACATTTCATTTTCCCAATACCCGGGCTAATTCAAAGGGCGGAGAGTAGTGAATGAATTCTGACAACTAACCGAGGAAATCGTCGGAGAAAAGGTTTATTCCGCACCCGGGGACCCCGACCATAAGACATTGGTCTCGCGACTCAAGAGTCAATTTATTTGATGTCTCCGAGGGATTCGAGAGCCGTTTCGAGATCTGTGTAAACTGAACGGACCTTAATTAAGTGTACGCTTTTATGCCTTCGCATACACATCTAATTGCGAGAGAATCTCGAAGCCAGCTGTTCGTTGCAACCTAGGGTGCATAATTACCATCTTTACTGTTGGGTAATGGATGTTAATATTTAATTTTTTTCGACAAAACTGCTAAGTGATTTTCCTGCTGGAAATCATACAGTGATGTTTCTTTTCATTATTTGTTGAACTTCTTTACGATAAATCCAACTCATCTCACTTCCTTTTTAAGTGCACGAATGTTCCTTTTTTGATTAAAAATAGTCATTATATTCTAGCCAGTGTTTGCATAGAAGACTTTACATTTAATATTACTAAATTTTTAAAATGTGGAATAATAACTTTTTGCCTTTCTTTGATAGCAAAGTTCGTGCCAGGATTTCTGGATAATAAAGCACGTAGGTGTTTCAGTGCAATATATTGTTTAATTACTAACTTACCGTCACAGGAAGGACTTAATTTGTTCGAAAGGCCAAAAATAACTCAAGAAATATCGAACAATGTCTGTCAACAATATAGTCAGAATCCATTTCTAACCGACTGCATAATGCAGCTCTGAGTTGATAAGATCATAATTTGCCTTTCCGTGTATGCTTCGGACGTAAATTTCATGTGATAAGATAATGGAAAGTTGAATACACATTTCATCTAAAAAATGAAAAAAAATGTTTTTGTGTTTGCTTATTGGTGTTTTCCACAAGGGCATGTCACTTTAGCCACTCCGCCATTGTGTCTAAGAACTGCGGCACAATTTTGTTTTAGTTTAATTCATTTTATCTCGTTTTCTATTGCCATAATACACATTTTACTGTATTTTTACACAGCAGAGGTAATATCACGAAGAAGGTTGTGCTTAAGTGGAACATTATCAAATAAATTTTGATATAATGCAGTTACATCAATGCAGGCAGGAGATATATTGGAAGCCAAGGTGAAAGTTATGCTTGTCTTTTTCACTCCGAATGATAACATAATGTATGTAGTCTTGCAAAACCGCGGGAAGAAACAAATAAAATGTCATTTAAAACTAAAGAACGTCAAGATAAAAAAAGGATTTAAAAAATAACTGGAATGTTTTCATTTACGTCACCTGTATGCGATAACAATCCTAGTGACTGTTGCTTCACAAACTGTAATTCTTTTGTATTTTCTTTTATTTGTTTAAACGTGAACCGGTATAATTCATGTCAACATACTCGTTACGCCAAACACTCAGCTGCATGTTAAATGTTGTGTGAACACTAAAGTGGAGTATATACGAACTCTATCCACAAATAGGAGTAACAGTCATGCCATTGCAAAACCTTTTGATATAAATAAACAAGACACTTATGGGCGTAACTAAAATAGAAATCTTAACCTGTTTATCATTTGAAAAATGCAATTTATTGTCGTTGATGTTGTTGAGTATACGTCGACCCATAACTGTGACTAATGATCCTCTTCAGGATTTTGAAGAGCTAGCTGCCACGTGTCACTCTTCTGTATGTTTATCACATATCGCGAAGTTAAAGTCAGAAACCGGGTCATTTAGCATTCTTTTAAGACAATTCGTGGTATGGGGTATGATAATCCATTTTCCTTGGCCATGTGAGGCAATTAACACGTACGCTTCTGATATCCATTGTGTCAGCGAAACTCATTTTTCACATTTTTCTCTACAGTGTTTACATATCTACAGTAGATTAGCATTCATGTCAGGATAGCCACGGCGGCAAGGCTCCCGGCACTGGCTTATATTTCATCCTTTTATTTTTGCCACAGGTTTATTTTTATTTATTTAAATTTTCATCTTTCTTCGGACTTATTTTCCTAAGAAGAGAATGTACTTTAGCCGACGAAAGGCAACAATTGAATAAGCGCATTGAAATATTATACGGCATGTCAGTACAACTATTATACCATCTCAGTGTGCATGTCGACAAAGAGCGACACAGAGAGAGAGAATGGTGATACGATAGCCCCTGTTTTCATGCCCTGTAGGGATATTGTTTTAAGTGATAAAAACTGATACCTGAGATGCGAAAATCGGATTCTGAAAAGTACTTTGATTCAACTATCCGCCACTCTACATCATACACCAAAGCGCTAAGTACCCCTGTTCCCATGACCTCAGTCTTACGAATCTTGGTTAAATTTAAAGCAGCGATCTACACTAACCTCGGCCATCTGAACGCTCTCTTCATTCAGGGCTAATACGCCTAAGTGATGTACGGAATATCATGTAGAAAATACTCTTAGCCCTGATCAAAATTAAATACAATGCTGGTGCGTACCGCATTACTCTTTATACAGTCATTTTCTCCTAACAGGTCAACCAACACCTTTAAAAGGATACATTTTTCTTTAGAAAGTGTTTATATTTATAGAGCGGGATTTCCACTTCACAAGCTTTAACCTACCTGACTAACTAACGATGAACAGATCGCTCATTTTTTTTTTTTTTACATCTACACGATAAACAGACGCTCTAACACATGCTCTATAATTGCACTCTAAGAACACGTGCTTGTGAACATCTTTCCCCTTTCTTCCCTGAAGCGAATTATGAGCCCGATATTCATAAGATCTTCTGAATTCGACCGTAGTTTTTTGGATGATATTGCTGACTCGTACGTGCATAAATCGAAGGTCACCTCATCTTTAACATGCAGAGAGTAAAACATCATATATTAGGTGGCCCTGAAGGAAGACTCTGTTTAAAGCGAACTATTGTAGTCATCTTTCATCCGTTGAGCCATCTTCATTCTAACTCAAATACATGTATATCGTGAAATATAGCTCAATGTAGAAAAAACTAATTGCTTAGTACATGTAACTAAAGTCGATGGTATTAGATTCTTCAAGTTTAATGTCAGCTTCCATATAGAATTATTCAAGCCGGTAAAAGAAAAAAAAAAGGATAAATGAGGCGGGATGTGCTCTCAATTTGTGTTTTCACAAGCGGGTTCAAGGCATTGTTACTTTGCCACTCTATTTTATCGTCTTTTGTCCATAAGGGCAAACGCACTCGAGTTTTTAGCTTTTAAGTTGAATTTATATTCGACTGAAAAAAGAAGAAAAGGTTGTTTGCAATTTATACTAACATTTTAAGAACACACGAATGATCGACATTGAAATATCGTCCACAGGGACGGATGGACGTAAAACGCCTTTTAATTTGAATTGAACTCAAATACAATGTCTCTTGGGATATGCATTCACCCAAAATATATATTTGCACCGAATGCATTCGCAAGTTAATATATAAATATTAGGAAAATGTTTTTATAGAAAGGAGAGAATAAAAGAGGAATGAACATATGTTTGATGTAGGGCATGTGCGAATAATGTGTACTCAAATCCATTAAATGCCCTACATTTCGTTCAGTATACATACATGCCATAACATGCTTTTTCGAATGCCAAGGACTTTGTGGTAATTCATGCCTAAGAGGATAAGATAAAGTAATGAATCTACAGGGTTACAACTTCATGCGTAGGTAGTTTTGTTGATTTTCCTTTACACTTTAACAACTCGTTGTGGGTGTGCGTGTGGATGTGTGTGTGTGTGTTACACATCAAAGGGTAAACGGAAACGAAATCGTCTTGGTTACCACGACGATCAGAATGTTTCAAAAAGTTTTCGAATATAATTGAAAATAGAATATTACATGAATGGAAATCGTATCACATTCGTACCAATCCATCAAGGGTAATTGCTAGGATAGTAATTGCAATTGCAATCGCAATTTGCAAGGTATCATTGATTTTCCTTGATGTTCCCAGTGAATAATGTAACCGAGGCTTTCTCTGACACCACGGATAATCATTTCATATATAAAACCAGAAATCCAAGGATTTGTTTTCTTCCTAGCTCGATTCATCAGGGAGATGGAGATAGAAACACAACACATTTCCGCATCCATTATGTTTGTCAGGTTCAAATTTTTTGTGTATGACTTTTCTCAGATTTTATCCATCAATCTAAGAGTAGTCCCGGTAGGATTCTGTAGTTCATTCTTGGAGCACGTGGTATACATATGATATTGATTTATTGCATTCATTTTCTTTGCCAGGATAAACAGATTAAACAGAAAATTGAACGATGCATAGAGAGTAAGAAAAATACAAGGGGAAAGACAGTGAACCCAAAAGCCCAGCCATTGATACGTCTCTGGCGTCCTGATAGTGATAGCACCGGAAATATTGAGTGAATCTTATGAGAAAGAACATGGCTATTGAGTATAAGAATGCTGCGGGAGGGGTCGTATCGTTACCTCGCCGCTAAAAGGACCTTACAATCAGTGACAGCACATGGCGGTAGTGTTCTTTTTGCAGAAAGATGACGGTATCATGTTCTTTTCGAGTTTCCTTCTGATAGCCTCTTCATTCTCGTTCTTTCGCCACTTTTCACCTTTCGTAGGCGGAGGGGGAAAGTTCCATGCACCCCTGTAGCTGTAAATACCACATCTGATAACCATGTTTGGAATATCATCTGAGGATAGAGCTATTTAAAGAAGTTGATACCATTGATACCCTTCTCACCCTTTTCAATGTAAAGAGTACATGGAACTCAAGACTATTTTCATGATCCTGCCCATATTCAAGAGATACTTTTTCTGGTTATACATGACAGAATATTGCTTTAATATATTTCTCAAAATTGCAGTAATATGTATGACAAGAATATGTACCTCGTGTACTGTCTGTTCTGCTCTACTTCTGTATCAACAGGATCCCCCCTCTAATTTATGTGTGTATGTTTTCAACTGCATGTCAGGGGTCACAAAGCATCAAGCCCCCCTTATCTTGTAGCCTTGGCCGGTTCTGTTTTCTAAAGTTAATATGTATTTTTTCATATATCTTCAATGTAAATTGATTTCATATGTACACATTCTGAACTGAATAAACTAAAGAAATAAAATGTAAAAATACAGAATCCCAGCATGCGACATGTCATTTAAACAAATATATAGATGTTAAGATGACTATACACTGTCCATTAGTAATGGTATTAGAGCTCTTCTCATATTCATGCATATGGGGAATGCCATCGTAATTCTAGGTTCACATATTATCTTGTGAGAATAGTTCAGCATCGAGGCAAATTTCATTTAAATGTAATATTAATTTGATTTAGACACGGCCGATGACATGGTCCCAGATGGCAGACAGGAGGGAGACCTTTGATGATAAGACACCTACCCTATATCTTTCGCCCATTAATTTAACTGCTAAAATCCCTCCCTTAAAAGTGAAAGGGTAATGCACTTGCTCGTAAGCTATGATTGCCGTATGTCTGATGTATAGGGACACAAATTAAAAAGGGTGAATTCTTGGAACACTTTTCTTTAAAGATGACTGCAGTCATAATGGTTATAAACCTATCAGATGCCTAAAAAATATATTCTCAAAACTTATGTTACTTATCTTTTTGTTTCCTAATTTTAATCTTTATTTCACTGAGTAATTGATCTCCTTAAAGATGAAGTTGAATTCTGGTCATGCGATTGCATTGTGAAAGAAACGGTGTGGAACCGACAAGAAAGGGTTGATCATCTAGCATATAAGAATTTGTGTGTATTGCAAGGTTCTGGAATCATCAAAATGATAAGAAATTTGGCCAAGTCTTGGTAAAGTTACAAACACTGCACAGAAAGATGTATACGGGACTACACGAACACGTGGCGTAAAAAGCCGGCCCCCCGATTTTTACGATGTTACATGCATATTTAGAATATGAAGGCATTTGAAGAGCCATGCTTTTCAGGGAGCATGTCTTATCTGATGTTCTTCCACACTTGCATAATAAGAATGAGTAATGCTCACAAATTATTTTTCACCTCTTCCCAGAACTCAACCTTCTCTTTAAGGGTTCTTTTCCTTTACTTCTTTTTATTTTTTTGTTTTACTTTTGACTTATCCTCCATCTCATTCACACTCACTCATCATTCAGGTGTATCATCCCATAGATTGTAATTATCACCCAAGAGGGGGGGGGGGGGGAAGAGGAAATAATGCAACATATTTTCATTATCCTATTCCATAATTTTAACATTGTTATTCTGTATAGCCATGTAGGACACACAATAACCTGTGTAAGCTATTCAACAGTCAAAAGCAGGACATAACAACTATCATTTGGCGTTTCCAGGTCTGTTTTTGTTATGTAATGAAAAGTTTTTTCCCCACACCATTGTTTCCCTCATTCCTTTTAATGATTAGCTAGCACCCCATTAAAACCGAATCGCCAGAGCAACGCAACCGCACCAGCCCACCCGCCTTATCCCCTCCGAGTGCGTTTACAAAGCTTCCATCGACGTCTTGTACAATTAGTATACCATTGCAGCTGTAAGTGTTGTTTTTCTGTCGGATAACTACTGTGGTGCCTTTAATTAGTGGAGATCTTGCTTTGTATACACCTGATCCCAAGTCAAAAACAAGCGATGGTCAGTTTCTGCTGCATATCATTATTTCTGACGTCACGATGGTATCGTATCAATCAAAGTCAGTCATAGGAGTTGTGCTGAGCCATCGTTGAAAAATTATCACAATAATTATGATGTGGTCGTAATGTACGTATAATGTCTCATGAATATAGAAATAATATCATCAACAAATTTGATTTATGGATTCTACCAATTATCGAATGATGAATACGGTGAATAAGAACAGAAGATAATCATACAAGTGATGATAAAATTAGAGCTTAAGCCCTAATAATTGTAGTTTATACTGACTTTGTTTTGGGGTATATTGTTTATTCATTCTATAATGGCTTGTACGGAGCATCCATATGCTTTGGTATTGGTATTGACGTTCCAAATATCTCTCAAAATCGAGAGAGTATTACAAAGCGATTCTTCCGCTACGGAATATGAAAATTGGAATTAAGTATCCAAATAGGGATAGGAGAAGATGAGCGTGTAATATGTGCGTTTGATTATCAGATTTTTTGTCAAATGATGCCAAAGATTTTGGCTGTATCATACACCATGTTCAATCGGAGATTGCCTTAAAGGTACTATGTCCCTTTTGCAGCCAACCTCAAATTCTGTAGAACTTTGCAGGAATTATGAATATGTCATGTATGTCCTATCTGTGAAATTTAAACGTTAGCAGTGTCCTCATATTCAAGTTATGCAAGGAAACCCGTTTACTTGCTAGACTTCACTGTCAGACACTATTAAGTGACTGACTGGCTTTTTTCTTCTTTGGTAATAACATACATGAAAAGAGTTGTAAAGGGTACATGAGCATTTGTCTACATCAATAACCCACTTCTTGTGATGGCCAAGATTAAACTGATTGAATCTTTACGCAGCATAAAACGTATGACCATTCGGTACAATTGTCTGAAAATCAAGACTATTACTTTTGGGCTCTATAGCCCTAAAGTCGATTTGACAGCTAATAGTCATTATTTTCCCACTTGAAGACATTTTCAAGCCCCACCTTTTTTAGGGAAGTTCTAAATAAGTATTATCTTTCAAATGCAGTTGGAATTTAACTTTTTCATTTTTTTGGCCTGCAAATGGGACATAGTTTCTCTCGGAAGAGTTGAAGCCATTCACTTCTTTGAAACAAAAATACGTGAATTAAGATAACACATGAATAGTGTGAATGAGACATCGACTTTAGTTTAAGAACAGTGAGAAGCGCCCATCCTTCAAATAAGCCGCCATCGAATACAACTTGTAATCCTTACAACCGATGTGACTATACATGAATTATTGAAGAATGATGATGAAGATAAAGAAGGTTGGTTGGACTTGAAAGGCTAAGCTGACTCGAGATTTTCTTTAAAACATGGATTATAAAATATTAATTTTTAGCCTCGAGGCACTGTGAATACATATTGGATATTATTAAAATATGGGAGAGGATTGGGTAATAACACACATGAAATCGTCAAAGCCTGTAGGTACATCTATATAGTATATATTTTCTGCAAGAAACAATGTAACTGCATACAAGTAACCAGTCGCCATGATTTACAAAAGATTTAAAAGGCATATGGACTTTTAGAGGTTTCGTAGTCGAGTGACTTAAGTACTTGAAATGGGATGCAGAGTTTTTGGGTTCGATCCCCGGCCCGCGGCAAGTATGTCTTCAAGAAAGGTATACCATGTATATTGTTTTTCTCCGGGTAGGGTGCGAAAGTCATTACGTTTGCTCAGCATTGTGAACGTCTGAAACATGACGCTTGGCTGGAACGCTCACCAGGGAGTGGAGAATGTGCATACATCGTCTGTGGGTAAGCCTTAAGTAAATCATATGACCGGCATAATGATCATGCGCTTTAATAGAGACATCGTCGATGGATTGCGCGCTATATAAACCCTATATATTACTATATTAATTTTCACTGCCTTTTTCTCTGAATTTAATCTAATTAATTACTTTTATTTTCATTGCAGGAAAGATTCCATAATGAGTTTTGTCAAATTAACACGATAATATTTTGCAAATCTTGTATTAATTTAACATTTTTTTTGCCAAATACATGCCGGTGTGGCTGTAGGAGTGTATGTATACGGAATGAAAGGGACTACCGTGGTTCACTCAAAGTACATTTACTTAGGTGAATGAACATTTGACAAATTACAGAGCTTCAGCAATTAATTCGGCTTTCCCTTGATGACTTGTATTAAATTCAGACTCATTTGGAGGTATTACAGGATCAATTGATGTGTGTTGTGGGCTGACATTCACAAGTACAACATTTAGAATCTGAAACTGACGTAAACCAAAAACCCACTCGAATTATCTCAAAACGGGTAGTGGGATTGTGAATGTCATTGCACTAGTAGGAACGTCACTGCATGTATACTGCCACTTTTCGAAGCCCGTGGGGGGGGGGGGGGGGGGGGGGGGGGTTACTTGTAATTCCTAGTTAGGAACTGGGTGCTAAAATCAATTTAGAGGAAGATAAATGATAAGGCTTGGTATAAACTGATTAATCTAATTTTACTCTCTTTTTTTGGTTGAACGAAATCATTTATTTATATAAAAAAGTACTGTTTGATGTATGCGCGCATAACCGTCCTTGTGGTAGTTACGATAACGCAAAGTGGTAATAACGAGCGTGTCCGTATATGCTTCATTTTAATTGATGATAATGGGATTGGTCGATAAGTATTAAGCTGATATAACAGCTAGTGAATGTGGATGGGAGGTATTGCGCGACCCAAAGTCTTTTTGCACACGAGGGGTCATTTTGTTGACGTAGCACTGCGTCACTGATTGACGCAGTGGTGTTTGACCTGCGAGGTGAAAGTGAAATCGTAACCAAAGTGAATGCAGTATGAACAGCTACTAATGTATTGGCTGTTTACCTCCAGAAGCTCAATTGGCGAAACATATTGATTGTAATTACGCGATCGAAAGGACGCCTCTTGTACAACGAGTTTTAATCAACTTTTAGAAGGAAGTGCCTTTTGCGCCATTTCCCCTTTAAAGAGGCTGTAGCAAGGCAAATACTGGTTATAGCCGTTTATTACTTCGTTTGGACAACTGCACGCAAATGAATGAACTTGATTAAATGGTTCAGAGCGCTAGCGTTCGCGAGAGGGCACGAAACAGACAGAAGTTCTCCTCACGCTTCGGTTTCGCGTATGTTGAACGCGCGTGAATACTGCGGTTGCGTCGTCCGTAGTCGTATTATACCCGATTGGCCCCGAGTCAGGCCACGTAAAAGACATGTGCTCTCGTCATGATACAGCCCCTTTAAAATACAAAGACAATTTTCTTATGAAAGACTTAAGGTTTTAATCTAATGTAAAATGGTAAGCATTTTCTGATTAAATGTTCAATATAACCTTTGGTGTCCAAACATTTTTAGTTTATAGGCGTTTTGCACAATTTAAAAAATAAAATAAAAATCGTTGATAATACTTGCAACCTTTCCTCAAAAGTAGGGCAGAAGACTATATTAACCCAACTGGTTTCAAGTGTAATCATTTCATATGAAGGAGGGTTTTAGATTAATCTAAGTTAAAAGGTTCCTACCATCATTGCCGGAGTATTCAGACTTCATCGATCAAACATGACCTTTGATGCCGACTCCTTGCTGAAGATTACATCTAGAAGCCACTTCAGATTTCGTCCACCTTAACAAAGAGAGTCAATTAGACATGGCGGAATCCGTCGGATTAAGCCCTCGATTAAAGCATTTCTTACATTTTTTCATTTCCACTTTTCGTGGGAAAGTTTAGTCGCATTTGTATGGATATATTTTTAATCTCCCGCATCGCCAATGGCATTCACAAGGGTGGATTAGGGGTTATATCGGTCGCCCCCACCCCCTGAAGCGTGGTCAACATTTACAATCTGTCATAAATTATGTACCGCCCCTTCAAACCATCCTACCTCCGTCTTTTTATTAAGGAATATACGTCCTGGCAATGTATACCTTGAAAAATATTGGATGAGAATATTGTCATGTCATGAAGTTGAAAGGCTCATGCCGCAACCACGTTCTATGAATATAACCGACGCCAGGTGCAACAAACCAGAATGAAGTTATACGACTCTTAACCCATTGCTTACTGGAACCTGGGGGTCCCTGTGTTAAGCCTATGGGAATTAAACAATTCAGTAGCCAACGGGTTAACTTGATTTTTTTTTAGGGGGGGAGGGGTCTTTTTTCCTGGTCGCTAAAATTAGATCTTATCGCAAAAATTAAAATTGTCAGCACAACTAAATATATTCAAATTTAATTTACTTAACAACTGTGCCCATTACAAGGATACCCCCCCCCCCAAAAAAAAATAAAAATAAAAAAAAATAAAAAATAATAATAATAACACGTACACTGTATTGCTAGTAAGCTCCTTTTTCCTAACGTTCCTTGATCTTAAAATAAAAAATACAAGATTGTCAAGCGCATAGTTGTGTTTATTATTCAATATAAATTTTTTTTTTTAGGAAGGACACCACCTTCCCTATGTTGACAATGTTGCTATGTTAAATTGCTTATGTAATAACATATCATTATGTCTGTACATATGTATTACTTTTGTTGATATGGAAAAAGAAAAGGAGGAAAATAAATGTTACTTTTAATTGAATTGAATTGACTCATCATCGTTAATGTTGTATTTTTGCGGTAAAATTGAAAAAAGGTTAACAACTTTTGTTAAAGAGGAAACGATTTAAGAATGCCATCATCGGGGTAATATTATATTATCGGGGTAATAGTGTATTTGTAAAGCGCTTAGAGACATTTGTATTAAGCGCTTTATACAAATTAAATATTATTATTATTATTATTATAATCTTTTTGGCTTATCTGAAAATTGGTAGACATTGTGTGGATGAAATTTTATATCCATCAATACTCAAATACACTCTTCATCTAATCTATTTTTCAAAGTCTTCTCTGAAAGGCATATTCACCGCAAGTGGCAAAATGAAGGCTGGGTTAAACATTAAATATGTTTTCTTTATTTGGTTGCTGTTGTTTCAGTCGTGAATACAGCTAAGAGTGAGCTAAAATGGAAGTCGATGGATAACTGTTGGTATTTCTTTCGAACATTCTTCTGACAGGGCAATTCTCTTCCCGACTCAGTATTATCGATTACGACCTGTTAGAGAGTGTTTTGTAGGAGGCAGCTTGGGTCCGTATGTAATCGGCGGCGGTGTAAATTTATCTTCCCTGAATCCTGCTGGGCTAAAAACACCATTTCAAGCAAGCGTCTCGGATTCAATTCCCTGTCGAAATCTTGCCCGAAATCTTCTTTCACTATCTCATGGCCTCTTTTTGAGTAATTTCAGGAGATGATATGACAAGGTTTCTTGTTCTCGACTGTAGGGGAGGGGAGGGGAGGAGGGAGGTACATGCTTGTATTGGCGACGGTTTGTGGAGCTCTTCACGTATGCCATTTGCAATTTGCTGTTTGAAGATACCGTAACGATTTTTCGAACGTCATCATACGCCTGCTTTCAAGGGACGAGCTCGCACCTGATGCGAGAGATAAATTGAATGGAATGAGGAGAAAATTGGTTAGGAGGAACGATGAGATTGATGAAAAATGAAACCTCATGAGAATTAAAGAGAATAACAGGAAATGAAAAGCAACGCTTGGTTAAAACTTATTCGATCTGTGCAGATTTGTTTAGAAGAAAACACAGGAAGGACCGTTCGGTATCATCTAAACAAATTTAAGAAAGACGACAATTATCTATATTTAAAGTAAAGTGAGTAATCGGATACGTAGTGAAATTACTTTGAGGAAGAATTTTTTTATCTTTTCTTCTTCAGACATTTTTAGAAAGTCTTGTCGTCTTTTCATTATGATTATTTGCATTTGCTAGTAACCTGACCAGTTTTTATTTTCGATAGGGATAGCATTTATAAATATATCAGATATCACAAATTATCCTTTATCATGATCGCGGTAATATTGGGCTCTTCAATTTCGAGACAAATTTCTCCAGCGCTGAAGGAAAACGAGTAGGCTAGCTTTGAATGAACGACGTAGATTTTAATCTGCGGCAATTTAGAGAGTTATGACCGTGTTGATTAATCACGCGCTGGCATATGGATTCATACTTTCGATAAAAATAAATACAAGGAGTTCTTGCAGACGATTGATATCAAACGATTCAGCAAACGGATTATTGCATTTATTCCACGAGTTCTAAATCCAGAAGCACTGGCTGTGTTTTGATATTACTTAATCCATCAGGGTTTACGAATACCGCAAATATGTCGTCATCTTAATCTCTTACAGTACGAGTCTTACGTTGATGAAATAATAACAAGTCTCTTGAAACGCCTGGATACGTAAAAGGTACTTGTAAGACAAAAAAAAAACTATTTTAGAATGATGTAAGGATTATCTCTAAAAATAAAATGCGTCGTAAATCAGTGATCGAATATCCGGCGATCACGGGGATGAAATAGAACGGTCTCCCTTGGTAAGACGTTCATTGATAAATTTTCTATAGGGAAACAACATGCTGGTGAATACACAGAGTCCTATTATTTGTTGTCATGTTTGTGGAACTTCTCTGTCAGGTACCTATGTTTATATATGTTATGAATTAATTAGTGCATTACATTCATAATGAGTTAAATTGTACATCGCGGGTTTTTTCATACAGCATTCTTTCTATTCCTTTATCAGCTGTAAAATGACAATTGCTCAATATTTCCCAATTCTGTTCGATGTTTTTTGGTTGACGTCACAAAAGATCTCACGAGATTATTTTTTACTTTTTTTTAAACAAATTTTTTTATCGTTATTCTGCGCCATGACAAGTGCAGCTTGGGATGAAATGACATTCGTAAATAAAAAAAATAACCAGTTCATGTTGTTCTGATATTAATCCTCATGAACCGCATGTTTTGAAATGTCTTTTGGCGGTATGTTTATTTGAAATCACTATACATAGTCTTTCCGGTGTAAAGTGAATTCTATTTGGCGATATTATGAATTGTAGCAGCTTTACTTTCTATAAGTGCATTTTCGAACACAAGTTGCTTATAACGAGGAAAATCTTATGAACCTGCCGGCAAACGTTGATGAATTTCAGAGGTGAATGTTACTTGATATTCTTAGGTTTGTTGCCTGAGTGCATCATTATCACCATTAAAAAGGGTTCAGGTTCTTGAAAGGGAACTCAATAGCTACAATAATTAAATTAATATAACTCTAATGATACCCAATATTGTAAATGAAAATGCCCGGCAGGTGTTATGGAGTATATTTACGAACTAACTTCCTGTTGTTGTCGGTAGGTCTGTGATTATAGAACGGAATATTGGCTGATCTCAATTTAAACAAAATGTTGTTATCCCCACTTAGAGTAGTATACGGGATTTTCCCTCCTTTCATACTCATTGATTTTCTACATTCATTTTGCAAACGTAGTTATGGTAATAGAACAAGTGCCTCCCAGGATATAACTCCGTACAACTATACCACCGAAACATACACCACCCCCAAATTTCACACCCCTACCCCCCCCCCCCAAAAAAGGGGGGCAAACGTACCCCTCACAATGCCAAGGAAAACTTCCACAAGGGCGATTGCAACCATTATTTGTTAGTACTTATTGAATTGAATCTGAATTGAATTTATTCACTACTTTAATTTAAAAAGAAAATCAAATGATACAATTTAAAGATTTCTTACAAATATGAATATGACAATGAAATGGAAAATCAACTAAAGGAAACACCGAAGTGATTGGATCATCAACAAGTTACAGGAACGAATAGAAAGATGAACATACTCAAAATACAAAAACTAACACTAAGAAGAGACAAAGAAATAATACAATTCTAATTCAAACATAAAAGGGGGGTTGTCACATTCAAAGCTTCTTATGCTTAATTTTTTTTAATGATGTACAGTTTTAAAGTTTGGGTGGAAGTTTGTTCCAGTTAATTGGGTCCTTTGCATAAAAAGATATTATTTGAAGAAAGAAGAATGACCATATATTACACAAGTGTAATACGAGTATACTAATATTTAAGGGATTATGAAGAATCCGAGAAAAGGAAATCTCGATTCATCCCGCAAGTGTGTTATCGCATCATCATTAAGATTGACCATATGTAATCAATCATATGGTCAATCTTGATAATGATGTAATAACTTACGTGCGGGGTGAATCAAGTGTTCCCTTTTCCGGATTCTTCATCTTCTCTTGAAGATTTGTTGAGATTTTTGTTTAAATGCGATATAGGTAACAACACTCGGGCTGATATTAAAGACAACATAGAAATGATTCTCAAATCCTGTAATCCCCTACTTGCTAAGTATTTTAAAGAGCAGTAATATATTCAGTTTAGGGTAAATTCAATACCTACCTCTCCTCCTTTGTCTGGTAAGAAGTCCCCCCCCCATGAAATAACATTTGGATACGCCAAAGAAGAGCCCTCTCACATTATATGAAATCACCCAAATAAATTGGGAATAAAGTGTTTCTTCTGAGGTTAGTAATAATTACGAGTCATACAATTTGTTCATGAAGCAAAGAAAGCTTATCGATCAAATTTATCATTTCTTGAGCTGGCGACGCATTTTTAACCCATTGCCTACTGGAACCTGGTGGCTCCTGTATTAAACCTATGAGAATGAGATAATTCAGTAGTCAACAAGTTAAAGGGGATTGTGACCTACTTTGAAGAGGTAAAGTGTGACACTTAGCGATCCCATTGCGTTATCTAGCTACAGCTTTCATCAGATAAAAGTAAGTCGGGTGATTTGTAGTCTAGTCTTCAAATAGTTTGATTTTTTTTCCTTCTACTCGTCTTACATGTGAATTACTTATCGGAAGAGGCCAGGTTTATTAACGCAACATATGATAACAGGAAGTTGGATTAGAGAGAGAGAGAGAGAGAGAGAGAGAGAGAAAGAGAGGTGTTTGGTAGGGATCGATATTAAAAAGGGTTAGAGTGAGAGGAGAGGGAAGGAAGAAAGAAGGAGGGGGTAGAGAGACAAAGAGAGATAGAGAAGAAGAAGAAAGAAAAAGAAAAAAGAAAAAGAAAAGGAAGAAAAGACAGAGAGAGAGAGAGAGAGAGACAGATGGGGAGGGGGATTTGTGGTTAAAAAATAGGGGGTGGACTTTTTTCATCTCAGATCTCACTTCATAAAGTCATACTTTGATTTAAGGCGAACGTTATGAAACATTCCATGATTTAAAAAGTAAAAAATACCAACAACCAGAAAATTCAAAACAAAACATCTAATATTTCAAAACTTAATATTAAAGATCGAAAAGATCTTTAATGTACACTTAACATGTTAACAAACCCTATGCGATTTGATTCAAGAAATGCCGCATAAATCATCGAACACCTAAGCCCAGACGCCCTGATTTTAAGTGGTTCTATCATAGGAAAGCCTTGCTATCCTACTTGGGAGAACGCATATCACTACTTGACAACATGCCCGAGGGTAAATGATGGTACTTGTGAAATAGATCGTTTGTGATTTACCATCAGGCCTTTTTTTTCCTATTCGTCTTCCACGGAATATAGTTTCTGTGGCGTTTGCCAAGCGGACTGAGGATGGATGTATCATTTGAGGTAAAAGTCACTTCTCGTTACCCTGAGATGATCCGTCAGTTGTGCTTGTTTGGTGAGTGGATCTGTCTAATAGGGTATCGCTCCCATTAGACACGTCAGACAGGTAGCATCGGGAGAGATGGGCATATTTAAGCAGGGAAGGCAAGGCGTCTGCAGCTTGATGGTTGTAGTTGGATGTTCGCCACTTTTGATATCAAAATGCACACTCACACAAACCCGTAACCTACAGGCACACATTTATTTTAAGACACACCTACCACACTTAATAATAATGATAGTGACAATAGTAATGATAATGATAATGATAATAATAATAACAATAATAACAATAATAATGATAATAACAATAATACTGATGACAATAATATATAACAATATTGATACTAATAATAATAATGATTATAATGATAATAACATTTTAACAACTAAAGTGATTATAATGATAATACTAATGAAACTAATAATATATATAATAATATCGATTTTAATAATACAAAAGATAATAATAATATTAATAACATTAACAATAACAGCAACAATGATAATAATAATAATAACATTAACAATAACAGCAACAAGAATGACGACAACAACAACAACAACAAAGATGATTGTGAAAGCAGTAGTATATATAGTGCCACAAGTCTCTTTAATTTTCCGATTTTGACCGTCCTCCTGAACTTCTCAATAGGAAACCATCCACTCCCTTTTAAAGGTGTTGATTATAGTATGGCATAATCCATTTATCACAGACACAGTAAGATTTGAAATATCGGACATGCATAAATATAGCGCAAATAATATTCCGAGCCGGTTGCGTACACGTGAAAGCCGTTTTCATCTATATCCAGACAGAATTGTATATCCTGATATAAGTTCATATTCATATTATGCCCGCGGGACTTTGCTTATACCTCCCCCATTATAGAAATAGATTTTGCTGACACTTAGAACATGGAGCTCCTAAAATCTTAGCTCAAAACCTCGACAAATCTTAGTCGAGAAAACCCACCATTGATCATCGAGGCATCGTCAAAAGAATCCACAATCACCATCTCCCCATAATTATTTGCGTGTAAAAATCAAAATCAAGATAGCATCTTCGTATACGCACTCTTTGGAGGGGGAAATTTACTTAAGGTGCAAAGTCAAGGATGTGGTGTCCATTATTTTATGACATGTTACGAGGAATGATCGAAGAATTCATTATTCTAAGAGTTTCGCTGCACCCACACCCCGAGCTACGGGATAATTGCCGACGGAGGAGATCCTAATTTAGCTTCTTCTTCATTAAAAAAACACAGTGCAAAAGGGGAACAGGTATGTCGCCTATTGACTTCAGTCTTTTGATTTGTTCTTTTTTATCCTTTTTGTTGGAACTCCTATCGGGGAAGAAAATGAGATGGATAAGAGATGAGGAGTGTGAAAAATCCCTAAAAGCATGATCCATTATGTGTAATGGAAATTGCGTGATACACCAATGTTTGATCGCCCTAGCGCTGCTTGAGCAGGCATTGCTTTCAGTTGCACGATTTTATCATTTTGTTATTTCCTGTGAAAAGAATATCCATGCTTGGGAGGAAGTTGAATAGCCGAAGGGGAGGTCGATAACCTCGTAAGAATATCTTCAAAATGATTGAGCTGGGATGGAATTCACAAAAATATAGCATTTTCCGATTTTGATCGATGGTTGTCTGAGAAACGTTAAACCATGTTAAAAACTTTATAATAAAAAAAAAATTACGTCAACACTTATTCCGCCAAAGGATGGAAGCTTAGATCAACTTACATTTTTGTATGCGAGTAATACTACTTTTAGCCAGTTGAAGTCGTGTTCTATCAAAGATACAATTATTGCTGTTCTTTTAAAAGTTTTTTTTTAAAGGAAAGTCTCATATACCTTTGCATCGATGTATTTTACATAATGAGCTGTTGTATTTGATAAATCCTTTGCTTTAACTGTAAGGAACAGAATAACGTCTCTTTTCGAGATCGACGAAAATTCTCACGTAGGATATTGTTGAAATCCCCATATTATGAGGCAGAAGCGAAATGCAGTATAAATCATAATTTATTTCAAGCGGTTTGAAAAAAAATGTATCAAAATGTAGTTATGAATAAGTATAAGGCCTCAAAAGAGCTAACACTAGGCTTATGAGTAATATGAAAATGCACATTTATGTTCTGCAAGGCTTTATCATACGTACTACCTCGTATTTCCAAATATACTTGTAATTATTCAACGTGCATATGTCATGACCCGTGCATTTTTTCTCTTCTAAAAGAAGCATTATGCCGGCATAAGCATAATATAAATCTTAAATCCTTATTAGTTATCCCTTGACTTAATTAAAGATTGAAATATCTCATCGCTAAGTTTGTTAGAGGTGAATTCAACGTATTGAACTTGTCCTTTATCCATCACATACGTCATCCATTATGCATTCGTTAATGAGCAGAGATATATTTACTAAAGAACAAGAGATGTATCTCCCTCCGCCATTCCTTTACTATATATCTCTTTCTTTCCTGTTTTGATAAAGAAAACGAGTACATCAACGAACAAACGAGAAAACAAGAACAACCTGTAATATGACAAGGTGAAACCAGTAATCTATTTTGGAAGAAAATGCTCCAGTAACAATATCTCATTAATGATCCCCATTACCATAGTGCCCCCCCCCCACCTTCATTCCAAGACCTTAATACACCACTGTTCTTATGTACATACTTTGTCATAATGTCTGTTTAGAGGAAAAATAGAAAGTCCATGAAAAATACGATCGACAGACGGCAATGTTAGTGGTGGAAACACTTTCGGTCTCTTTCAACGTTGATTTGACGTAATGAATTAATGCCACCATTTATAAATGTGTCAAAGAAACTCTAAATGATGATGCGATGAAAATTCTGCTTTTAGACCGGCCAATGAAATCTATTTTAACAGCCAAATTCTGAACTTTTTTTTTCCTTTCAAAAAGTGCGCCGAGAGACGAGGGCTTTTGGTGAATTATGAGATAATTTAGAAAAGAGCACTTATTCATTTGTTTAGAAATAGGCATTGCGTAGGTTACTGCATCAAGCGTATGCTGTTTTTACTGGCGATTTGTCCTCCTACAAATTAAGTCTTATTTTATACCATGAAAAAGACCATTTCTAAAATAAAACTCCCCCTGATTTGACGTAATGAATTTATGCCACCATTTCTGAGCGGTGGAAGAGACATATTGGAACCTGGGCTACTATACAAATGAGTCGTAGAGTCGTAGGCTAAACGATGACGCGATGAAATGTTTACTTTTAGACCTGCCATTGTAATCTGATTTAACAGCCGAATTCGGAACTTTTTGTTTACTTTCGAAAAGGGCGTCTAAAGTCAAAGGTGGCGAAGCATTTTTCAAAGTGGGGGAGGGGGGGGGGGGGGGAAGTCAACTTCTGAAAAATAGGGGGCATCGACTTAAGGAAACCTCAAAGCGAAAATCTACAACTTATATACCCCTACATTGAGATTAAATTATCAGGTATGATTCAAATATTTGTTTCTCTTCTTACATGGTCCAACATACTTCTCAAGCATCATATTTTTCAACATGTTCATGCACACCTTGACCCTTGACCTCAAGTTTATGTATACCAAATATTGTAATTTTGTTATATTTTTAACGAGTTGTTAGGAAGATATGATTGATAATGCGATTTCACAAAATGGTGCCCAGATGACGTCACACTTGATTGATCTCATTGAGAGGAAGAGGTTTTCTATTCCTGACAAAGGGGAATTAGCAGTGAAAATTGATGGTAATTGGATGGTGCGTTCTTTTAATAGAAAAACTGATCATAACAAAACGCACAGAAAGATTAATAATTAAATTGAGAATAACGAATACAGATTCTGACGAAATCAAGAGGTGGTCTGCAAATCTGCTGTAGATCACCTTATTATATAAGACCATTTGTTCAACAACACAAAATGAAGTAATTATAAATGATCCTTGCCATTCTGAAAGAAATTAGAAGTTTTGAAGAAAGCAGATTATCATTGCTGCTATAGAAGAACTCGAAACCCATTAACTTAGCTCATTATTTGTATAGTTTTTATATTATTTAAAAATTCGAAAGAACGTTTAACGAAGGAAACGCCCAACAGGACCTTTCACATTCACTTTAATTAATTTGAGGTACAAAATACATTTTATCTTTCTTGTCAAGTTTTGTCAATGTTATGCATTCTTTACTGCCCCTTAATTAGGGTTAACTAGGTGAGAGAAAGAGAGAGAGAAAGAGAGAGAGGGGGAGAGAGAGAGAGAGAAAAGAGAGAGATGATGATATATAACTATATTTGTGACACTCAAGGGGCAGCCATTTTGATTTGACTTGATTCGATGGAATTTCCTACGTCATAAAGGAGGTGACATTGATTTGAATCTGATTTCTTTCTTTCATCATACCACCCTGTAGCTAATATCGAGGGACTGGCATTTGCACAACTACATCATAAACTTTGTCTCTCATTTTCGATCGATTTTAATCACTTAAAAACAACTTTGACTTTGTCCATGTGCAAACTCCCAAACGCAACAGGATATAAAGATGTTTGGACTATTGATTACAAATCGATACAGGACTTTGCGCATGCATTTAAAATGAGTATTTATGAACATTCGGCGTCTGTCATGCTGTTAGGCAGCCGATCATTGACGGAACAAAAACACGATCTACCCCTTTCACACTTTTAAACGCATTCTCAAGAGTGATCCTGCTGAGGAGATAATAATCGCCATGATGATAATAATAATAGTAATGATGATAAAAATGATAAAAATAATACTGTTGATAATGGGCTCTTATACATCGTTCATGTCTGTCACACTTGACACTCCTGGCTCTCCATCATATTAATTGACCTGGCTTTAGCACGCCTGCCATTATGGCGCTCTAGCAATACAAGGCATTATTTCCTGGCACACACCCATAACCTCACCTGGGTAAAGTGTGGCAAATGTAGATTATTGTCTTGACAAAGGATATGTTTGCCGCGGTGGGACTCGAACCGCGAACCTTGTGCTCCGTAGTTCGGTTAAGTTTCCACTAGATCTCGACACTTCCGAAGTTACTCTGTTCGCTTTCATACTTCAGTTTCTGTTGTTTTCTTGTGTACGACCTGGGGAGTGTTTCACAAAGATCCTAAGTAGAACTTAACACTAAGTTGGACTTAAAAAGTATGGACAGCCATTGGAGCCTTAAAATGAAATATATTCAAAAGCAAAAATTGGAGTATTTTAGACTTTTCATCAATTCCACATGAAGAACATGAAATCTCCCATGATAATAGAAAATATGAATGATTTGAATCAACATTTTATGCCTTCTAAAAAAAAAATTACAAAATGTTTTCAAGGATTCTATTGGCTTCCCATAAATTTTAAGTCCAACTTAGAGATAAGTTCAACTTAGGATCTTTGTGAAACACCCCCCTGGTCTGAATGTGCTTTTGTAATGTCTCGTGCCTCGTTACCAATTTATTTCTTCCACTTGTTACGAATTATCCTTACAAATCTCAATAGCCAAAATTCAAATTTCATACTTTTGTTGTTGCTAGGTAGGACAAGGTTCATGGTCATATCCTTTAACAAATTATCAGCCCATGGGTAGCCATCTAAGAAGATAATAATCGGCAAAGAGCATTCCTATTTCACGAATGTGAATAGTGTACAAGTTATTTCAATTGATTCACGGGAGGGCGTCCCAGGCGAGCTTTGTTGAAAGAACATGCCCTTCAATATCCGGAGCGATGGGACAAAGTCATAAGCATTACATCTCCCTGAGAAAGGTAAGAAAGGATGATATCAAAACAAGACAATGTTCCATCTTAAAATCTCTTTCCAAGACCCGTCTGTCATGCTGCTATCATAACATACCCTCTAGGCAAGGTCGAACCTTATCTTGAAAAACCCATCTTGATCAGGGGTACAAAGATTGCTCTGAGTGAAATGCGGAAATTTCTCGGATGTGTGGCGTATTGTTTTACAACGATGACTTTTAAATTCTCCCATTCCAATACGGGAATCATACGTGTTCCGCAGGCAACGGGTTAAGATTTATGCATCGTATTTACAAACGAATCCACCTTCGGAGGCGCTTGCTTTTTAAAATTAAATCATAACAAAAACCTAAAGATAGATGAAAATAAAATAGATTTTAAGTACACGTCAATTGGTTCCATACGTTTGTAATTAAAAGACAGAGCATACGTGTAGACTTCACTTTGTTTGTCTTTTTGCTCTTCAATACTTTCTCCGACCATACCGACGTAAAAATGGAAACATCTCAGCCATGTTGTATAATCAAAGCCGTCTTTTATGAATAGACAGTCCGTATGAATCTGTTTATACAGTAATTATGAAGCTATCACAATGCAATGATGTTTGTATTAAAATAGTCTTTTATATCGCAGCAGCATGTAAGACGACACACAAAGAAAAGCATTGTCAAAACCATTTCTCATTTTGACACCCCATCTCCATCCAATGTAGCTTTAGATTTCATCTTCGAGGCAAGACATACAGAGGGGGGAAAGAAACAGCGTGTCATGTACTATTCAAAGTACACGCTATTCATCAATTTGCAGCTTCGTTGAAGAGGTAGTATGTCAGGTTCTCCTCAAAATGTGTGTTTTTGGGCAAGAAATATGACGTAAATTATGAGTGGCATGCAAATGAGAAAGCCATTACCAAGTGGGCATTTCCGACGGTAAGATGAACGAGAATTTATTGAAGATGATAGGGGGTATTCGCTTTCGTGAAGGGCATGAATAGTTTCTGCATCTGATGGCGAAATGACATGGAGTACAAAACGGTAACGTTCATATACATTGGTATAAGGACACACACATTTATCGAGAGAGTGTACAAAGGGGATTGTTCAGATGAAGGTGAGATAAGGCGAATACACGAATCAGGGGAAGGAGAGGGAAAAAAGTATCGTGCTTTTGGTTCGGTAACTTCCAGAAAGGTTTCACCTTCTACTGCCACATTGCCCTGGATCATGCCTACTGGCGACCCAATAATCGTGATTAAGAACGCACATAGTCGTCCAATCACTGATCTTACCTTAGGTCACGTGATGCGTGTGATTTGACGTGTGGAAGGGCGCCATTTTGTCTTCCGCGGACGATGGGAATCACTATTACCCAGAGGATAGCATCCGGTTTGTCATGGTGGTGGAGAAGGAGACTGTTATGACAGCTCACAAAATGGATGCGTTGAGAGGGCGATCTCATTTATAGTTCAGAGAACGATTCTGTCTCCTTCACAGCGCAAGAAATCGAAGAAAACAAATATCTCCCGCTCAACATGGAAATAGAGTTGTAATATGGATCCCCATGATCAAATAGTAAACAGACCTAGGGAGTATGATGTCCCCAATCAATATGTGAGGTTCCATGTTGTCCGACAATCAGACACGTAGGCAAATACAAGTTTGTTTGGCACTTGAGAACTTAAAGATCAACAGGCACATAACATCTAAAGGAAACCATCATTCGATTGGATTATTATTGTACATATTTCTTCGTTAGTGGTGAAGTAGATGAAAATAAAACTAAGTGAATGAATGAACTTACGTGAAAGTTTGTAAACATCATTTAAAAAAAATTGGATAACGATGATTATCTAATCGGTCGAACCATGAATAAATATCGTCAGAGCTATGACTAGCAGAAAGTTGTATGCATTACAAAAAATAAAAATCTGACTTTCTGTTGTTTGAATGTAGAAATTCCATGAAATCCTATCTGTTTACTGTTTCATCGGTGAGTCAGTGAACACTTTGGTTGTTTTTTAACAATCCATGAAAACTGTGACGATTTCTTTCAGTTCTTGTCTTTTGCTCGTCTCTTAGTCTGACATCGCTAGGAATCACATATTGCGTGGTAGACTACCGCCTGATTTAGAATGAAATCGAAATTGGATCGACATAATTATGGAAGCTCGTAGTTATCATGGTAATGGCGGCTGTGAGGGTAGCACAGTTATTTTAGATATTCGATTTCGAGTGAGTTTGAATATCATTTCTTTCTGATGATATAAAAAACTCACAGTATACACCAAATTATTATGTACGCTATGTAAAGCTGTTATGGTCCAGTGGATAAGTCTCTGGATTGTGAACCACAAAGTACGGGGTTCGAATCCATGCCACAACACCAACTAATCTAAATTTGCCACACTCCAACCGGGTTGGTTAAATTGGTACCTGTTAGGATTGTTCCTTGAAATGCACTGTGCGTTGATAACGGCTGCCGGAGCTAAAGCTAGGGCAATAATTTCCAACGCTCTACGGAAGCGCATAGAGACGTTACATCGTAATGTTTTATGCGCAAAGAAGAACGAATTATTATTATTATTATCAAACCTCTCACATTTACATGGCTTGCTTCCAGACAGTTTCTTTCATAATGACACGAACTCGACATTACTTTATATCTTAAGGCCGCGGCCTTCAACCCTCTTAGCTTTGTCTTAAAAGTCGGCCTGAAGCTCGTCATCTTAACCGTGTTAACGCCGGCTAGAAATCGTGTCTCCGCACCGGTATATGCCTTTCACCAAACGTGCTCATCTTAGTGATCTACCAATCGTTAGCTATAAATGAGAAGTTTTAGCCTCACTTGAAGATTCGACCCAGAAAACATCACGAATGAATTTAGGTCACTCATTTATTTCGCTCTAATTTTAAACCGCTGAATGGCGCTTTCGTTTGCTCTCTCATTCTCTGTCTCCTTTAGCGGTTCTATTTTATAACTATTTGCGCTATATGACCTCTTAATTTCCCCCCAGATTAGTACAGACCAAGGGTAGTTTAGGAGGGAAAAAAAGTTAGATGGGTGTCACAAATTACTCCCAGCCGCCTTTAATAAATTGGTACTATCAAACGCTGGCAATATCAATCTTGTCTAATATGATTTCCGTCGAGGGATTACAAGTGCCCTGCTTGCAAATTTGGCAACCCAATGACCTCATTTATTCTTTCCAATGTGAGCATTTCACCCAAATACGTATAATTACCAGATTAGACGGTTTAAACGAAATTGAAGTGTTTCTGAGCTTTCCCGCGATGGCTCAGTCGGCCCTTTTAGGATACTACCAATCAATTTTAACCGACTAACGGGGTGGTATTGCGAATTACACGTTAATGAGGAGTTAACTCTTAAGCCAGGCAGGTTCAGCTTTAGTTACCATTCGTTTACTACACCAAACATGCCGAATGGGACACGTTGAAAGCCCACCGCTAACTATACGGTCAGTCTACGATGCGATTTTGGAAGAATTTGCAAGGCATTTAATACGTACATTAAAACATGAACAAATCGCAAAGACAGATGATCTGAATAGTCAAAGGATTGTGAATTCTCAATATCAAGGGATTTTATTCTTCCTTGTAAGAGACAAAGCTAGATCGGTTCAGAATCGTAGTGACGTCAGACCAGTAGTGTAATTGTCTACGATTTGAAGCCAATTCGGCTTTTATCCTGACTAGAAGAGTTCAGTGCACTTAAAGCCCAGTTGTTAGTATTTTCATCATTATTTAGAAGCTACATCAAGCACAAAGATGAAGTTTGCTAAGATTTATTATCAAATACAAACGCAATTTCTTCGAAAAATCGGATCGCTGGACGATCGTGTAGTGTGTGATATGATGCGGTAAAAACCGCCGCATCAAAACTGCCGCGGGTTATTTTTTTTATAACGTGTAAATGAACGGCAACTGCGCGCAACGAAGGCCTTGCGCATATCCACAGAGCTTTGTGTTGTAAGGTGTGACGCGTATGACACTTGACGTTATTATAAAAACCATCGCAGTTTTGTTGCGTCACACGAGGCCTTATCCAGCCAAAGTCTTGGGAGATTAATGAAGATTATAAAAAAGGAGACAACCATAGCCCCGATCTCTTTGCCATTATAGCGCGTCTCGATTGACAATTTCTCCTCTCCCCAGACTCTGAAAATGATGATTATTCTTCTCCTATGTAAGCATTCATGTTAGTTGATTTTGTAATCGTGTGATGATTTATTAGGAATCACAGGAACCAAGTAGTATTAATCATTTTAATATGTCAAAGGCAAGAAAAAGTCTGCGGACTTCACTTTTTAATTCTGAAGGCGTGAACATGGGGGAATTGCACCAAAGGGGACACTTATATTCTTTAATACTTCTTTTATTTCTGAAGTATATTCTAGGGAGCTTCAATGAAAAAGTGATTGAACAACCACACCATAATTACCTTTTTGTTGCCAGACTGCCCACCTCTTTATAATGTCATCATTTAACATTTATCTTAGTATCACCATGCAGCTTCATGGAATGATGCATGCCATCCAATGTCGCATTAATGGATTAAAGTGATGGGGGAAATTTGACAAATTAGAAAGAGAGAAAAAATGATTGTCAAATTGGCCACGGAGCGTAGATAACACAGCCGGAGGTAAAAATGTCAGTCAAAACATGATTATTTTTTTTTACATTAGC
Source organism: Strongylocentrotus purpuratus (assembly GCF_000002235.5). Taxonomy (NCBI): domain Eukaryota; kingdom Metazoa; phylum Echinodermata; class Echinoidea; order Camarodonta; family Strongylocentrotidae; genus Strongylocentrotus; species Strongylocentrotus purpuratus. The sequence continues at coordinate 25,996,033 of NW_022145597.1, forward strand.
TAGTGCCTGAACATGTCAAATGCAACTATTAATTCATAAATTACTGGGAGACATAGTTTGTTGTGTCATGAAATATTGTATTATTGCTTTGATACTTAATTACGCACATGGAAATCTACGGTAGATGTGTATGTACTCTGACAATATGAATGAATGATGGATGAGATTGAAATCGGGTCTCTCGTGAAATATTAATAATCAAAATTAGGGAAGTGTTTGGAGATGGGGAAACATTAGTTTTCCGTCTGACCGGTAACACTTTTCTATCTACTGAAAAGAAAAGAAGAAAAGAAGAAACAACAACAATAATATAATAATGATATTAATAATAATAACAATGATAATGATAACAATATTAACAATAATATTCATAATGTTGATAACAATATATAAATACTAAGAACAATAACATTTATATAGCACTCTAATGTTTCTAAGAGCATAATTATAATTACCCCGGAATTAGCCGAGCGCCCCCGATAACAAACGAAGGAAAAAGACCGAAATCTCTCAAAACACATGGGAATTCCAAAGACTGTTGTATTTGTATGGATTTCATGTATCTTGAAATTACTGCATTAACAAATCATATTTACAACACTATCGCACAAACCGTTTCAAAAGCCAATGTCACGCGGCCTTTTCCACCATCAAATATTGAAATATTAGAACATTTCAGTAATCCAACTCTGATTTCTAGAAGAAATACAAGAGGGTATTCAATTTGCCCTCAATTTGATTTTTTTCGAGCCTTCTTACGGTTTCATAACATTTTGAATCTTAAAGTAACAAGTAAGCATGGTAGTTGGCGGTACTTAGAAAAGGGAGTATATAGTTACGACGTTCATACAGAATATGAATAAAGGACTTCATTTTTCGGAATAAAGCACTTTAAAAATGGGAAGAGAGTTATTGTATATCTCACAAGAGTGTTTCATCATCAAATACGAGATTACACAATGTAAGATGTTATGCCACCTACTTCAAAACGCGTACACAACAAATTAGTATCATAAGTATCCATAGAGTGTGATTGTCGGGTTTTTCTTTTGTCCGGAAATAGAAAATCAAAGCCAGAAGTCCGTGCATGTTTTCCAGCACAATATGACAAATGTAAATTAGTCGTTTTGTTTCTTTTTATAATAATAGTGCTTTTTAAAAGAATAGAAAATGGCAATACTATATTTCATTTGTGTCTATCTTCATGTCAGATAAGTAGATGTGCACTTTGTTTAATCGTGGCTCCCTTGTTAGACTGTCAAACATTCCAAATGTTAGGTCACCTTGCCCTTTAGTTGTATATTATTGTAAGTACTAGTCTGTTAATCACGTTGAAAAGGGTGATTGGTAGCCATCGTTTATCTGTTATTTATATCATCGACATCTCCTTTTAGTAGATGTCGATGATCTTTCCATTTTGCTGGTGGCCGCCATGTACTTGCAATATAATTTTACCTAACGATCGCACCCACCATTTATAGAATAGAACCTACCCTGCTCTAACCCATCGCATCATAACGCCATCGAAGCCGCAGGTTCACTGCACATTGGTGTAAAGCCGCTGGCGATGTTATTTACCCGCCATGCCGGTAATAGAAATCAAAATTCTCATTGTTTTCTCCAATCTTGAAGACGCATGCCTTGGCGATGATGGTGGTGACTTAAAGGTCAAGTCCCTTTCTTTAGATTCCCCCTTCCCTTATAATCATGAGGAGCGAGCAGCCTGCAGGAAAGAAAATGAAAAATGAATGACGTCATATTCAATCGGTGTCATGTAGTAGAGGTTAATTGAAGTCAGGTTAAGCTACGTTAATTTAATTCAGCGGTTAATTGCCTGATTACATAAAGCTAACAATAGCCTAGCAACGAGTTTTTTTGTCGACGCTTTACTTAGCGGATAATGGACCGATTAATTAAAACTAACATAGGCCTGGCAATTGTTTTTTCTCGTCTTCCGCTTTCATCTTGGCGTGATGAGTACCTTATGTAAACAGTTTCTGTCGGCGTGGGAAGAGTAGTGATTTATTGTTTTTAATAGTTTCGATGTTTATAACGCCCACACCTTTAATGGCACAAGTGAGTCGAAGGTGGGGGGGGGGGGGCAGATAGCACGATTACCTAAGCTTACAAACACACAACCGCTAGTTCTATGGGTTCGGCTTATTCATATTCATACAGGTATAATTGCTGAGTATTTAAAGAGACTGTTCATGTCTTTCCAGGAACGCTTATTGTTCAACCCACATCAATAAGGAACTGATTACTGGTACTTCCAATGATATCTAATTAATCCTCTTATAATTGATCCAAGCATAGACCTACTACGTAGGTCCATGATTCAAGTAACTAAAGCAAAAAGTGACGTGTAACTTATGCACAAAAAACATCAACAATGGCCTTCGTTACCTAACGGGTCATAATATCTGGTGCGAAGTACGTATTAAAGGCCAGCTGGAAGTAGTGTATTACATATAAACAATAATATTTGAATCTTGAATCTTGAATCTAGAAATGAACCTAATCTATCAAACACTTGAAAAGTACGACACATACTTAACCAGGCAGAGCTGGTAATTATGCACTGACGCCAGCACGAGACAAATCATGCTAATGGGATTAGGGAAAACCCCGTATGGACGCAATCTTTGAAAAGGAGTTCTCATATAAAGTTTCAATGTCATCCTGTGATTGTGTATTTCTAGGATTCAGGGAAGCATAGGAAAATAGTAAGCTTTCAACAATCACTTGTTGCTTTAATATTGTGTAATTCAAAAACACCTGTGGGTGTAAAGTATAGAGCTTAATAAAAGTGACTCATGGAGCATGATCACAAACACTTTCGAGAATCCACCCGAGAGAAGTTCATTTAAGCCTTGTTCATTACCTTCGAAATATACAGACATTACAATGACGTATTACGTAATCTGAACATGATTTGTAATTATGGGATATAAAATAGGATATGAAAATTGCCACTGAGCTTATTTCTATGAATCAGAAGTCTTTGCAATCGTCCTCAAATTTATTTTTTACATGCGGGTACCGAGAAATATCTCGCTTAATATGTTTCTCACGGCTTTAATCATTATTTGACTTAATAACACCCCTAAAATTCTGTTTGCCAAGGCTATCTTAGGCTGCGATTTCGATTATTTAAAAAAAATCCACATGCAAAAAAAAAAAAAAATAAATAAAAAATGTCATCATATTTACCAAATCTATTAGCCTGATTACCACATATCTGCAAAAGATGACTATGAGTTTCTCATTTAATATGTTTGTTACTTTGATACAGATACCTATGAACTCGGACTAAAGACGTCCTCTATCACGCCTACATGGCACTCAATTAAATAGTTTACAAATGCTACTACGAAGCCATTTCTAGGTATAGGACTTATACACCGATGGGTTTATATAAGTGGTTTTATGATAAGTGGTTCACAGCCCTCACGATTTCTAAAGCAAACCTTGCTCGTTCATTTGGAAATGGAATACTAATTGGAAACATCTGAATGATCGTCAGGAGGTAACAATTGTTTTCAGTTCTCTGAATTTCATTGATCGTATTACCTACAGGAACGAATAGCATCGCCATTGTAGCATCGGAATAAGGGAGTTTACAGATAGCACATGGTACAAATGACCCAAAATATCCACAGATCTTTTACACATGGAGAAGTTCCACTTTGAGCATCTTAGAATAATAACTGCCAAAGTCCTAGATGTGCTTCATGAATACCTTTTGTTTGACCTCTTGAAAAGAATACTTCCACCTGCGTATCAACGAATGTACCGTTGGTGCATAAATGAATAATGTTACATAACTTTCATGAGCGCATATCCAGTATTCATCTCTGTGAGTTTTTCCATTTTGGTACAAATGACCTTTATCTGCTCATGCGCAGATTGTATCTGTAAACTCCCTTATCGTCATGGAATGCCAATCGCACCGTGAATTGATTGTTCATACATGCATCAAACTAGGGTCTGAGTTTTGTATTTGTTTTCATAATCTTCATGTAACAGAAGAAATTAAAATATGAATGACTGCACCACTGATAAATAAGAGATTATAAATAAATATTACCCCCGCCAAACGTGCTCATCAATGCTCAGTATTTAATGGATCCGAAATCTACTCTTTTCTATCTTTATCAATGCATGCTTTTATAAAAAAAAAAACATTGTTTCCTGTATCTATATATACAGTATATGGATTTTAATGAAGGAGAACAATTATACATACATTATTTAATAAATGGCATATGTCATGAGTTCTTTGAATGTGTTATAAGGGTAATTTCGATACTTTTCATCAAGTATTTCACTTAATTATCGATAATATTAATATGCATGTATTTAATACATTTCATGACACACACCATAAACAAAGTGCATCATATTGACATTGACATTGACTAGATCACCAACAAGCGTTAATACAAGATGCATAGCATACGACGCCATGTTTTAATAGTCTTCTCTTTTAAATGCATTCAGCATATCTCTATATCTGTGTCACAACGTTTGGCTTTTAACGTTTTACTCTTTCAATGCGGAGTGAAAAAACATGGCAATTGTTAATTTAGGCCGTTTGAAGAAAAAAGAAAGAATATGGCCTCTCGGAATGGATGAGAAGTGCACATGGTGAAATATAGCCTAGTATTACCATATGGCGATTACCTTTTGTATCTGTTTATCTCCAGACCATTTTTAAGCTTAATGGAAGGATCATAACACCCACCCAAACTCTGTTGAGTCCAGGTGATGTCTTAAGCTTGATGGATGCCGAGTTGAGACTGCGCAATGACGCTAGAAAAATGCTTCCTACTGTCCTTCTCTGCGCAGTTCACCCCCTCTTCAATACGTAAACACCGCCTACCATTGGATAGCGCCATAGTCATACGGAAGCAAGGCGATGCTGTGAAGTTGAACTAACACGCACACTATATCAGCAGCACACGCGCAGCAACACGCACAGCGCACACTTTTTTGGCCCGCCTCCTGAAGCATTAAATGCTTGTGTTTTTACTCTTACCTTTCATTGTGAGGGAAAGAGACTGGCAGAAAGCTTTAAGGAAACGGAGTGATAGTTACCATATATTCAACTTAATGACAGTCTATCGGTAGGATTTTTACGTGGTGGACTTCATCCACATATCATTTGCTTCTATCCATTTTCTATTTTCGTTCTTGTTTGAGCTCGTAAAATCGGAGAGAATGTATTGGCAGTCATCAAATCATTGTAGTGTGAGAAGGGTTCGTACTAAGTCGTCTTCCGCGTGTTGTTTTAGAGTCTCACCCCTGTATTATTCTTCAAATATTCTGGTAAATATTATATTTCATTCAGCCACCGAATATGCATTTATGTAATTTTTTCTTTTACTGTGAGGATATAAATTTCTGTATTATTTTGTTTGGTATAGAACAATTTCTTTGCTTGATTTATAAATGTTTTTTTGATAGGACACCTTTGCGAACAATACTTATTTCTTTCCTGTTTACATTTTAGACTTATCTTTGAGATCAATGCGAATGTAATTTTGTGAATTAATTTAAGACAGGGTTTCAGAACTTTTCTGCTTTTGTTTACCCTTCCGACATTTTCTAACGAAGAGAAGATTTATCATTCATGTTTTGATTTGTGTTGTACGTTTTTTTAAATAGATAATTGCTATTTCAGCGCGGTACATTTTATAAACATACATGAATTTATGATAAGATTCTCGTGTCTTTCTTTCTCTCTCTCTCTCTCTCTTTCTCTTTCACTCTCTACTCATGTTCAAATTTACCAAGGATACCAATTATTTGTCTCATGTAATCTCTTAACGTTATTGATGTTTTTCTGTCAACTTTTATGCCTCTCATCAGTTTGTTCATCCGTTTAAAAATAACCGTTTCACAAAGACATCAGTTAGTAGTTATTCCATTGTTATACGTATACCATTTATTTAACTGTGATATATTTTCGTTTTCATTTGATACTCCATGTTTATTTGCTTTACAGTCATATGATCTTAAAAATATCATATCATTGATGAGCAGAAATTTTTACATTTTTTACGATTTGTACATAGCATATATTTTGCAAGGAAATACCATGTTCCGAAAAGCTCCGTCTGTTTTGAGTTTAATTAAATGTCGTCAATCTGTGAATGGAAATGTTACTCGTCTTGACACCGAGGATTATCAAACATTGCGATGTTATCCTAACAACTTGTTATTAATGTTTTAGAAGCCTTACAATTCCTTTTAAAGTCACGATTACCAAATTTATTTTCTTGAACAGCTTCTTGTTTGGCTTCTGCTTATTTAAACCATCTCATGTAAACGGTTCTGTTGTCAGTTTGTCAGTTTTTGTGGGAGGAATTGCGACACATTTTTATGGTTTTGATATGTCAATAACGCTCACCCTTTTAGTGGCATAAGTGAGTGGGAGTATTTAAATGGATAATGAGCTTGCCAAAAATCCTTTGCTCAAAGCATGAGGGCTCAAAAGATTGTATTATCGCCCACTCCCGTACCGAGCATAAAGACCATGTCGTCTGGTCTTGTCTTTCGTCTGAGCGACGCTGTTTAATCAAACTAATAAGATTTCAGCTTCCTTCCTCCCCAAAATTGTATGATCTAATTCTCGCTCCATGTCCTATCTATGTTTTCCACCAATTTCGCTCCAGTAATGACCCTTTATTTCCTCGATTTCTCCCTCATTGCAGATGCTTTTTACGATGAGAGTGCTGGTGGCGCTGGCGCTATGTCTCTGTTTCATCGCTCCGTCACCGGTTCTGTCTTTCACCATGCCCGAGGAAAAATTCGTCGAGAATAAAATGGCAGATGTCGGAGAAGAGGGCACAGGGCAAAACAACATTAACTCGGTAAGGTTTCGCCCACACTCCATTCCTAGGCATTTTTTGGCTGCTTAAACTTAAAGTACAAATTACAAAATCTTTCCATCAGCCTTTTTCCATGATGCTTCTTGTGTCCTTTCTTGTTTATTAATTTTCTTGTTCTTATTTTCTTATGATCGCGATTTACGACAAACCTATGTTCTTTGTTTTAAATTATTTTGTCTTATGTTATACCTACCCGTCGAATTTGCGTGATATTGCCGGCCACTAAAATTCTTTACATCACTTGCTTTTACATGAAGTACATTATCGTCTTTCAAACGTTTTAATTGAGTCGAACATTCAAGACTTTATCGCGAGCAGGTTCCTCAACTATGAATAATTATCTAACTTCAAATTCTTAAACGATTGACTTCAATCGATTGTGAGATGAATCTTCCTATTGGCTACAAGAATATATACCAGTGCTCCTTTAAAGTGCAGGAAACTGCTTGAAGATTATCTTCGCAGAAATGAGAAGGATTTTTCAGATATTACCCCAAATATTTCAGAGGTTCATTTTGGAGGCGCAGCCCTGGAGTATTCTGAAAGCACCTGGTGGGTGGAACGGAGGAGAGATTTTATAATAAAGATATTCATGATCAAGTGTGTGGTTCGCCGCCGATGTAGGCATTAAGAACATCCTTAAGAACACACTACAAAAACAAAACCCATTGCACAGATCTTCGAGAAACAAACTAAAAGGCTATTTCAATAGCCTATTGTAATGTCTTTAAAAAAGTATAAAAAGCGTTGCAGATTTTGACCAACGTTACTGAAAATGCCTCAGGATTTTTTTCCCTCTGGAAGTCTTTGCGACCCTGTTAAAAGGAAAATCATTTGCATACGGTACTTGAAGTGAATTTCCCAAATACACATTGAATCTACAAAATTACAATAATGGAAAGATTTAGTCCTGGCACCGCTTGATAATCTGAATGAGTGATGTTTTCCCGCCAAAGGGTAAGACACAATTAATGTAGAAATCTCTGAGCCTAATAGAACTGATTGTCTTCAACCATGGAGCAAGGTCTCAAATTGGTAAACCAAATTAGCCAGGTGACAAAATATAAATTAAAGGTAATGCATCTTTAATAGAAAGCCCTTGAGCTTTATCTCATCTAGTTTGATTTATCATTCAACGTGCTCACTATGTGTTCTTTTTTCATGTCTTTTGTGCAGATAGCAAAATCGTTGATTCGAGAAGTATTCGGGGCAGCGGAAGAGCGAGAAATGGAGGCCGAAAACGAGGCTGAGGATGAAGCCGAGCTGAGTCTATCGAAACGTACGACTGGGTCCACTAGACCACAAAGAGAGATACGAGCACGAGCACAGTACGCCGCAAGGCGACCCCCAGTTACAACCCGCTCTAAATTCACTTTCGGCAAGAGGTCTTCACCCACGCCAGTGATCTCAAGACCTTTGGCCGAACAATTACTTGAAGAGCTTCAACGAAACGCAGAGATGTCAGATGATTGGAGGGAAAGTGACAAGCTGGCGCTATTAAACGATGCCGCCCTCTATGACAGCCTCGTCGATAGTCACCAAGTGCAGAAGGACGCCTACTCGGCGTTTTCGTTCGGAAAACGAGGAATGTCGGCGTTTTCATTCGGCAAAAGAGCCCAGCCCAGTTTTGCGTTCGGAAAGCGAGGTCTGATGCCGAGTTTTGCGTTCGGTAAGAGGCCACATGGCGGTTCAGCATTCGTATTTGGACGTCGAGATTGGGCGCCGAGGGAACAGGACTTTGCCAATGCAGCCGAAGAGTCAGGTCCATACAAGCGGGGAGATCTAGCCTTTGCATTTGGAAAACGAGAAGATCAATAAAATGCAGTCCTTAAAAAAAAAACTCGAATTCTATCAGAAAAAATTAATAAAATAGCGCCGATGTTTGTACTGAATGTGATCAGCATGCTTTCTTCTCAATTCTTGCTTAGGATCAAAAGAATTCTCTCTTTGGTGAGAGGACTATGATAATAATGATTACTCCAACGGGTCCAATCTAAATATGAAGTTTGAACTGTAACTCATTAACTGCGAGTCAAACACTTTCACCATCCCTGCGTTTAAGCAAATTATGAAACCATTATTTGTCATTAATGACGTAAGGGCGTGAACGTTTTCAATATAATATCTGTTCAAAACCCAAAAATTGGTGAAATAAAATAATTAGCAGACAGTAACACCCGCAATCGATTTGTATTTGCTTCAGCTCATCGTTATAAACAATTGTTGAGATTTTCTAAACGGCAGTCTTCAGCAAACTTTCTACAATTTTTCTCTCTTGTGTAATGATAAACTAACAGGTTATGAAAACTCATGCCCTTTTTTGTTATGATCTACTTTACGAATGGATAAATCTAAAATAGAAGTAAAGTCACTTTTAATCTCAATGTTCATGATTTACCATGACAAAAAAGGATTGTGATGCCCTGGATTCAAGTTTCTAATAAGACAACCTAATGCCCATTCTTTCGCTTTGTAATAAGAACCTCTCAGAAGCTCATAAGAATCAAGGAGCTCCTTGTGAAATAATAATTCCATCTTCGGTATTCGTGAGTTCACATCTCTCCTACCTCTTATCCGTGAAATAATTGTCTGGTTACCAATTACTCCAAGAATTGAAGATGTACTTGATTGGAGATTTTCAATGTTATTAAGCAAATACCGCAGGCGCTTTTAGGTATAAAAAGTAACAGTGACATGATTCTCAATTGAACTCTTAAAGTCGGGAAAGAAATGCTAACACTTCTTATAAGTTCATTAGGTGCTCAAAACATGCAAAGCATGATACTTTCAGAAGAATTGTAAAGACTGATGTTCATAATAATATTAAACAGAATTTAACGCATCGTATTAAATTGAAGGGTAGTTTGCATTAAGAATAGAAAGAACATGACATCGTTACCTTTTACATGATACCAAGAAAGAACTAACCATTCATAACACTACAACCAGTCTTCAACAAATACATATATATTAACGCGGGGGATGTAAATCCGATTACAACATTGATATGTCTAATTTTAAGGAACAAATACTGAGCAAGATTCATGTGCAATATTTTGTTTTTGAAGATCAGAAATGTTTGGCGAATAAGTCTTATCCAGGAGATAAATGAAAGTTATGAATGATCGTCATTGAAAAGTATGGAATATTTTTGTAGCGTTGCGGAGGAGGGCGTTATATTCCTCACGTCACTGTTAATAGGTACTGAAGATACTAAATTCGTATAAACCCTATTTTCTTTCAGTCGTAGTACACTGTTCATTAAAATAACAGATAAAGACATTTTTATTTCGCCATAGATTGTTTGAAGGAGTACGATTTTTTAAATTAGCTCGTGATTCGTCCGTTTATGATATCATATTGCTTGTAAATAAGAAGGAAATCATTCTAGCATTCATATGACTGAGCATAGGAACACAGCCGAAATATGTACATTTGATTCTAATTTGGTGGAACAGTCATTCACTTGCAGTGTTTAACGACTTTTTTTTTCCTCTCTGAAAAATTACATTGTTTTAAATTGTGTTATACTGTGTCGAAAACCTCCTATAAATAGAAAAGAAATATGAAAAATAAATTGTGTCATGAATCAACTTATTTCAATTTTAAGACTTACAATTGTAATGTGAGTAAAGTTGGTGTATGTGAGGAGTATAGTGTGATCTTATCAAGAGATGAAGACGTTGATGAGGCACTTCTTTAATTATTGTTGTCTATTAAGATCTGCAGAGCGAGAGAGAGAGAGAGAGAGAGAGAGAGAGAGAGAGACAGGAAGAAGGGAAGAGAGAAAATGCATTGAGGGAGATATATACATAACATATGTATGTAAAGAGAGAGAGGTAAAGAGAGAAAAGACAGTGAGGGAGATACATACATAGAGAAAAAGAGAGAGGGAGGGAGGGAGACAAGAGGGAGCAAGAGTAATATATATATATATATATATATATATATATATATATATATATATATATATATATATGTAGAGAGAGAGAGAGAGAGAGAGAGAGAGAGAGAGAGAGAGAGAGAAAAAGAGAGACAGGGAGACGGGTGAAAGAAGACAGAGACATGAGAGAGGGGAATATATTATACACTTACTAATGGACAGCGTTAAACATGTTAAAATAGTAAGAGATGGGTATGGAAAGCAACAAGAAACACGCAATGGACGGCAATCTCGTAAGGTAAAGAGGGGGAGAGAGGGAGAAAGAGACAGAAGGGCGAAACAGAGAGAGACAGAGAGAGCGAGAGAGAGAGAGAGAGAGAGAGAGACAGAGAGAGAGGGAGATAGAAAAAAAGGAAAATAGAGCAAGGGAGAGATCGAGAGAGAGAGAGAGAGAGACAGAGACAGAGACAGACAGACAGAGGGGTGGGGTGGGAAGCGATATAGACAGATGGAGATATGAAAAAAGAATAATAGAACACGGTTGAAAGAAGACAGAGAGGGAATATTTTACTATAAATATCGTTAAGGATAGTTAGAGAGAGAGAGAGAGAGAGGGGGAGAGGGGGAAGGGGGGGGGGGGCAGAATGTAAAAACACATACAACACATACTGCACTATAGTGATAGAAAGATAGAGAGTAGATAGTGAATTAGAGCAAGAGAGGGAGAGAAAGAGCGAGAGAGAGAGAGAGAGAGAGAGAGAGTAATGAAGGCATTTTATGTAGTATGACGTGCTGGAGACACCCCCACACCACATCAGCAGTATGAATCAAAATTTCCATTATTCTATTCAAACAGTTTTATAATATGTGACCAGCAAAATAGAAGCGTTGCTTTATATCTTCACAATTCACGTCTAAACAAAAATGTACCTGTTTTCTGAAAACTTCGGAGGGAGGGGGGGGGGGGGGGAGTTTATTTAAAAGTTTTTGTAATTCTCAAAGTCCACAATAATTATTGACCCGGTCATTTTGTCAGTTTATAGTGAAGTGATTTCTGTACTGGGAAAGAAATACAATTCTGAAACCAACTTTATGTTCATTTTTAAAGTTATTAATGTTTTCCTTTTTGGGATGAGCCTATATCTTACCATTGACAGTCAGTTTGTATCACGTTTGGTATGGTATTGGAACGTGACCCGGGGTTGTATTCTGAAAAAGAAGTTAAATTTCATAACTGTAAAACTATGTTTATTGTCATAACAAATCCCTAAATAGATCCAGAAGATTTGGAATAAATAATTTTATGTAAGTACGAAGAAAACTTCCGACATTCTGACATTTATTGTTGTCATGTTTTTGATCCTACGAAGCCTTAACATTGTCCCTGAATGTATTTTTCCCATTTATTTTGGTAAATACTAGAAACTACACTGAAAACAGTTTTAAACTACTGAAGGTGGCTCGCATTTAAAGTATGTTTTGACATTATTACCATATTTTTCTCTTTCTTAAAGGCATCGTTTAACAATGTTAAATATGAGATGCACTGCCCTACGTTATATCAGTGTCTGTGATATGGTGTAGTATTGGAGCAATAAACAAATTGCGCTTCAAAATGACCATGAAGTGCCTCCAAAAAGTAAAAATCTTTTAGTGACCGGTTTTATCATACTCATTTGTCCCAATAGACTGTAGTGTCATAAAAATCGTTAGGAAAACGAATTATTAAATTTCGATTTCCAATCATTAATATCTTGATAATCAGACAGGTGATCGGCTTGTATTAAATCATGGGGTTTCTGACTGATCTAAAGGTTTAAAATTATCATTGCAGCATGAGCTAAATCCAGGATTTCGTTTCAGAATCTGAGACAAATTAAGTTACCCAATCCCTTTAAAACATGAAAACTTTAAACAAAATAGAGTCCGAGTAAACTTAAAGACTTCGACACTTTGCTCCATGTATAGAATCATTTTCTGAAAGATTTGGAATAGAAAATTGTTGGAAACTACGAAAAAATCTTCCGATACTCTGACATTTACTGTTTTCATGATTTTGATATAATTCAGCCTTAGACGTTGTTCCTGTTTAGATTATTCTCAGTTATTTTGGTAAAAACTAACCTTCACTTAAACTATTGATGAACCAATCTGGCTCATTTATTTAAAAATATCTACATTAAAAAGCGAGGACAGAATGTTACATTTGACATTTAATAACTTATAACATGTCATATGTAAACCTTATAAATGATCAAGCCGTTTTTTTATTAATGAAGAACGTATGGAATGGCAAAATGGAAAAGAAAAACACCAAGAAAGAGTGAGACAGAAATAGAGAGAGAGAGAGGGAGAGAGAGAGAAAGAGAGAGAGAGAGAGATAGACAGAGGGAGAGAGAGGGAGAGAGAGAGAGAGAGAGAAAGAGAGAGGGAGAGAGAGAGAGAGAGAGAGAGAGAGAATGGGAAAAAGATAGAAAATGGGAAAGTGAAAACAAATGTAATTTGACACAAATTTTGACACAATCCCTCCTAAACCCCCAACCCCGGCTACATTATATACACTCACCTGAATGCATCTAATAAGACACGCATACAACTAACCCCCCTATAACTAAACCCATTCTACGCCCCTGCCAAATCATGCTTTTGCAATAACTTGAAATGTTTTTTTAAACTTTACCATGGGTACGGGGAGCACAGGAGGTATTTGCCTCCTCCATATAAATAAAATGGCAAAAGGAAAAGAAAAGGGGAATAAACGGGGAGGCGGAAATCGAACGTGAACTGTAGGCGCGACAAACCCCTCTTAGCCACCTTCTCGTTAATGTTGGGCCTCTTAAAGTCGTGTATTGAATAAGACCGGTGCCCTTATGACCCCCCCCCCCCACCGAAGCCTCAATGTCTGGAACTGACGCTACGCCACTAGTACATGATGCCCTCTTCGTTTTTTTTAAAGAACCTTCCTGTGAAATTCTTAAAAGGTAGAATAAACTTATTTTTATTCTTTGAAGTAGAAATAATGATATTACCATAAGTTCCTCACTTAAATTTATTGGTCTTGTTTATTTGCTGAAACTATTGTCCTTTTTCTTTGGTATGTTCAAGGGTAGTGCCCCAAGTTTTTTAACAATACAATAAGGGCATTCACTTATCATGGCCTAACACATGCGGAGACAGAATTGTAGAAGCGGAGTTTGTAAAAATCTGTTATGCAAAAATCGATCGTCACTGATGTTCTTAAGGGAATTTATCGTATCATTTTTCCAGTTTGACGATTTATGGCGGCTGAACTGTTGTGGATGCGAGTGCCATGAGGCCAAACACAAGGTAACACGTCTGTAAATACCTGCTTAGTGTAGGAAGTAAAGGTCCAGAGGGAAAACTTGGATGGCTGCATTACTGCCCCTCCCCCTTTTTACCCTCCTTTCACCCACCAACCTCTCCTTTGCCCTTTGGAGAGGTAATGTCATAAGCATAAGTACATCTGTTGCTCTTTTTATTCATGATATTGGGTTCTTGTTGTATGACTTCTTTCGCAATCATTCAAATTAAAGAGAGAGAGAGTGGTATAAAGACAGACAGAGAGACACATAGACATACGGAGGAATGGGTTAATGTCTAACACAAGATGGCGCTGGTTGTGATTGGGGAGCAGAGCCAACTTGGTGTCGGTAGTCCACAACGGTTTGTTTGTGTGTTCTTGTCCAACAAAACATTATTCACCATATTTTGCCCAACTCAAACTCAAACCGAATTTCGATTTGATTTGATATTTATTTCTGCATGTTTCCAAATATAATAACTAAATAACAAAGAACATATGGACGTAAGGTATTATAGAAAATATACAAACAATGATAACTTCATGTCAAAATGTTTGATAACATATAATATAAATTTAAAGTACACTGTCGCTCATAAAGGTGGAATATTTTTTTTAAATTCCAATTTATGGAATTATTTTAAAAATAATTTAAAAATAATAGATCTAGATAATAGTATACATTCTCAGATTTTATTGAATAATGATTTGCCAATGTGTGTTTTGCGTGACTGCTAAAGCATGTGTATGCTACTATGCTTATCAACTAGGGGACCTATGCCCTTAAGTCATAAATGACAGTAATGAGGATTAATGCCCCACAAAAGGGCACTAATATAGCACATCGACCCGGTTTTGATCCTGGGGCCTCACAGTTACGAGGCCATTGCTTTGTCACTGAATCATGACTGTACGCAGCGGGGGCTAGGGTAGGGGGCAGTTTCCATAAATTTAAAAAAAAAAAAAAAAATGCAATAAATTTTCAATAATTTATTGCATTTAACCCCGGTGCCTAACATAAAAAAAATGTATGTGTGCCCATGTCTTGAGCCATAATGCATGGCCGTCCAGAGGATTTTTTTATGTTGGGGACCGGGGTACAATGCAATAAATTATTGAAAATTTATTGCATTTTCTGTGTTTTTTTTTAATTTATGGAAACTGCCCCCTACCCTAGCCCCCGCTTCGTACAGTCATGGTTCAGTGACAAAACAATGGCCTCGTAACTGTGAGGCCCCAGGATCAAAACCGTGTCGAAGTGCTATATTATTGCCCTTTTGTGGGGCATTGATCCTCATTACTGTCATTTATGACTTCAGAGCGTAGGTCCTCTAGTTAATAAGCATAATAGCATACACGTGCTTTAACAGTTCCGCAAAACACACATTGGCAAGTTATTATTCAATAAAATCTGAGAATGTATACTATTATCTATATCTATTATTTTTAAATAATTTTTAAAATAATTCCATAAATTGGGGTAAAACTAAAATATTCCACCTTTATGAGCGACAGTGTATTATCCGAACTATCTGTGAAAAAAGTGCAAAATACCGCAATCATAAGCGATGCTCGACAAGGATGGCGGCCTAAAAAAAAACTTTAAGTAAAAATTAAAATGTAAATGTGTTTAAACGATCTTTGTGTATGAGTTTGGGAGTGTGTCGTGTGAGAGTATATATTATGTGTGTGTGTTTGGCAAAAATGTCCGGGAAGCGAATATTTTAGTCAGGTATTTAAAAAAAGAAATTTGAAAAAAATAGGGAAAGGGGAATAGAGATGGACAGTGAAAGAGAAAGATTAAAGTGAGAGAAGGAGAGAGAAAAAAAAAGGGAAAGGGGGAGTAGAGATGGACAGTGAAAGAGAAAGATAAAGTCAGAGAAGGACAGAGAGAGAGAGATGGAGAGAGAACGAGAGAGAGAGAGAGAGAGAGAGGGAGAGGGGTGATGGAGGAAGGGAGAGAGAAAAAGAGGGAGAGAGAGAAAGAGAGAGAGAGAGAGAGAGAGAGAGAGATAGGGGAGGAATAAATGAATAAATGAAAGAGGGGCGAAATTCAAAGAAGTAAAGAATATAAGGATTGGAAATGCAAATCCGTCCGAAGAACTCATACTCACAGATCAACCTAGAATCAATAGTGATGCTAATACTATGATCATAACTGAACGAGCATCAAACACTTTAACATGAAACAAGAAATTATTCAGAAAAGCATTATAATATCTTACTTATAAATACATTATTTATTACAATTGATTATTGGATATAATATAAACAATGAACGTACGATTGTATTGCTTACTACTAAAGGATTTCAATATAGATGTTTTTTCTGCAACACCCCTGGTCATTATCTAAGTCACCTGCTCGGGTAATCTTTATTAATGGATCCATCATGCATACATATACTGAAGCTAGGTCTGGCAAGCCTCTGGCATGTTTTGTAGTTTTCAAGAGAAATTATTGTTCAAGGAACATGCAATAATATTAGAAAACAAGTCTATTAAAACAAGAAAGTTGTGAGAATTGTAATGTTTGAATATAAACAGAAAGTGTAATGTTCGACACAAGATTGCTATTGAGCACTAAAAATAGAAAATGTATTCTTCATTGTTTATCTACAACATGTAGGAGACAATCACACGCTTCATAAAATAGCTGGATTACCTGTTAACATATAAATATATACCATATGCATCTCCAAAATTGAAATTGACGTAACGATAAGGATGTTCAAAGGATATCGTACAAATAAAGTAGGAAATGTATAAATGAGTTAGAACATCGATCTACCTATTCAATTTTTTTTAATCATCTATCCTCCACCTTCTTCTATCTTCAGACAAATTTGAATCGAGTTAGAGTGAGATCAAAGCTGGCGCTCTTCAAATCTTTGTCTGCGGCCAAATTGATCAACGCCGAGCTTCTTTATTATATATTACACAATATGGGCCAATGACTGGTGCTTATTTTTTGTTAAAGTACATTCTTAAACGTTCTTTAAGGAATACTCCTTCATATGGTTTTAAATATCCCTTGCATGGCATAACCCCTCCCCTAAAAAAATCATTAAAACAAGTTAAATGCATATATAAAAAATATTAACAAATAGATATACGTTCACGAATTCGAGTTGATTACAGTATAGTAATAGGCCTATTATAATACTGATATCTTACGATTAAAAGTGAGTGGCCAATTTACTCAAATAAAATAAAAACCGATGAAAATACCTTTTGTCGCTTATATAAATATATAAATATATCTTTAACAAACTTACTAAAATCTAGAACATTTTCAGTTTCGTCTACCATTTAGAATAATACTCCTAATAAGCTTCTTTCACAACTTTAAAAGAACAATTTAAGAAAAAAAGGAAATCGTAGGGTGATATATTTGTATGTTTTATTCATTTACTTATTATTCTTTTTATATTTTTCTTCTTCGTTTAAAAAAAAATATTTTTCTCCTTTTTCTTTCCTTCTTATTTTATGATCATCTCCAAATTTCTCCTTCTCCTTCTTCTTCTTCCCTTCCTCCTACTTCTCCTCCATCTCCTCGTCTTCTTATTTCTATTCTTGTCCTTATACTTGTTTCATCTTCTTTTTCTGCTTCCTCTCCTTCTTCATCTCCATGTTTATCATGTTCTTGTTCTATTCCTTCTTCGTCAGCATATCAACTTGCCTTTGGTGTACTCTCATAGTATCACGTGATGTGGGCCATTGTTTCTGGAGAATGATATACACACACTTCTTCAAGCGAATTTATTCACGATTTTTGTAAAGGAAGGTCTCCATGTAATCTTGTGAGTGGATCTTTATTTTCAAACGTTGGTTTCTTTGTGAAACCACAGGCAATTTCTTCAAATGTTTTGTTTCTAGTTTCCGGCAGCTCAAACCAGAAATATATCAATATCAAACCAAGGCTCCCTGCGAAGAGTAAAAAACAATATGGGCCGAGAGCATCCTGTAAAAAAAAAGAGACAAATTTTTAAACACAAAACAAGAACAATTCATGGTCACATCAAAACCACTTTCATTATTAATAACTATCCAAGGATACACCCATAAAACATAATATAACAAAGAAGTTTTCTAAACATATGTTAACTATTAATGATTCTGGCTTATGGCAAAATTAAAAGACATAAATAACGTGAATTTCGGTTGAAATATTGCTCACATGTCGAATTTCACTACAAATGAAAAGAGCCCCACCACCGTTCATTTACTGCTTTAGATACAGATTGTCAAGCAACGATTTATAGCACGAAAATCAAGTTTTTGTAATGTATTGTATATAAATCGTCAAAATATCAAGAGCAAAATTATTCACTTTGTTTATCATTAATACCCGTGCCCCCCATATTGCTCCGGTTGTCTCCTTTTCGCTTGCTGGATCATTAACGTAGCTAGTTCGACGGCACTTCCAAACTAGAATGTTCCACTATGTTGCAGGGTGTATGCCATTGGGTGAACCGGGTGTGCGGAATGGTGTGTTGGGGAGGGGAAGTGAGAGTGTTCGTGTGTGTGGTAATTGTATGTGTGTGAACAATTAAAGATTAATAATGACAGATGGCTAATCATAAATCTACGATGAGGATTGACGAGGAAACTGTCGATCTACATCACAGTCCACAGATAAATGTGCCTTGAATGTATAAAGCAGACGACAATCGGCGGATTAACGACACTTGGTAGTGATTTTGTATGTGAGATTGCTTTGTTAAAATATAAAATGCAAGAACATTTTCCATATCTTTTAACTATCATTGATATCTGATAATTAAACAGTTATTAAAATTAACCTACCAAACTACAAAATACAATGAAATACTTGACTGAAAGTAGGGGAGTTTGAAGTGGTGCACAATTGTACCCCTCTGTAAATAATCGAATAGTCCATGGCGATCATGAATATTCATTTTTTTGCTTACCTCGGCAAAAAGCTTGCCTATACTAAATTGAAAAATTACGGTGGGGAGTTGGCTGAAATGGACATAATGAACTGATCAGAACTGATCTATGATAATTCATGCTTGTTATCCTTCGTGTGCTTGAGCTATAACCTTACAATCGCGTGGCAAATTGCGTCCAAAGTTCGACTTGTTTCACATGTGTTATATAGGCAATGGCGAGCTAGCGACCTATTTTGACCAAATTAGGGTGGGTGAACTTTCAAAAGTCAATGGGACATGAGGATTCCAATGAAAGAGCTAGTGTCAACGTACGTCGGGTGGATGTGCTTTGCGTTTAAACAAAATATGAATTTTTAAAGTTTTTTTTGGTAAAAGTCCATAGGCTAACATGTTAGGCTACTGGACTCTGGCGATAGGGGGCGTTGCCCAATGAGACTACTCGGAGCCATATGCCAACCCCGTGCGCCCTCCCCCCGTCCTCCTGTATATTAAACATAATTATATTATGGGTTTCTATCGCTTGTTGCTTAACACATCGACGATGAATCTAAACACTTTAAAGATATAGTATCCCGGTCATGGGAAATAAGGCTTGCCCGCACACAATGTATGCACATTATCCACTCTCTGGGGAGTATCTTGCAATGCAGAGCAAACTACAATGAATTTTGCATCCTCAGCGTACCGAGCTGGGATTTAAAACCTGAAGCCCTTGATTCAGAGTTAAGTGAATGAACCGCTATATAACGACACCTCCACCAGATACGTCACTGTAGCCCAACTTACTTGCAGAGTTGGGAAGAGCATTCCCACCAAGAAGTTCATCGTCCAATAGACCTGTGATCCAAACGCCATGGCCGAGCTCCGGGGACCCTGAGACCAGATCTCCGTACAAATAACGAATGGAGCCGCACCTTGACGTATTACGGAAGGAGAACAATTATTCATTAAAGACTGTCTACTGTTATATTCTATTACCCTTTAAAGAATTGAAATTATTATTATTTTTTTTTTTTGGGGGGGGGGGGGGTGCATCGCCAAAAAAGGGTAAAATTAACGTGTTTTTATACGTTTTTTTTTCTTCAAGGGGAGGGGGGCCGGGGCCCCTGGATCCGCCACTGCAGTGGCAGTAGTGGTTCTTAATTTTGCGAGCGGGTGAAGTGCGCGAGAAAAAAAAATCTTTAGTGTGGTAAAATTGTTATTTTGTAATCAAAGCACACTTGATGTTATATAACTTCATGTATGCGGGTACCTCTCCCCTGAATACATGAATGAAAAATCATTATTATCCGGTCATCTTGATACGAGGATATTCAGGCATTTCATTGCCTCAAAATATCATGTTACTGAATGTTGCAAGCGATCGAAGGGAACGAGCGTGGTAAAAATATAAGTTTTATACAAACAAAATATCAGATATAAACGGGCACCTCGCCGTCAAGTAGAAGAATAATCGGGCATCTCGCTGCCAATAAATGGAGGTATTTAGTCATTTCGTGGCCTGAAATCATCTTTTTCGGTTGTTTCTAAATGTTTCGATCGAGGATATATGCGAGGAGGAAGATATGAAAAACTTAACTTAAATTTGTTTCTTCTTCATGAAAACACACAGTGGGTTTTTGTGTTTATGTTTTTGCGAATTAGCGTTATTCTAAAATGAAATATAATATAAATAAATCTTTCTCGCGGCACCCCTAGAGATGTTTTGCGGTACCCCAGGATGCCTCGGCACCCCCATTGAAAAACGATGATTTAGATCAGCAACTGATTCAAAGGAAGACTTTTATAGCTAACAAATGTCCAGTTATTTTGCATTCTAGACAACTGTGGGATTAACGGCTTTAAATCATATCCAACGGTCTTGGGAATTGACGACTAATGTTTTGCTAAAGGATATAATTTAGGACATTACCTTGGGTTTCGAATTCGGGACCTTTCTGGGTGTCCATGACTTACCTGGACCGAGACTAACCATGAAGGTATGACAGGCAATCAGTGCAGCGCTTATCCAGGGCAACCACGAATAGTGTGTCTAAAATAGAAGACAACAAGGCCCTGTTTCATAAAACTTGATATCGATAACAAGTTACAAGCTACTGTTATAAGCTACTGAAATCACGGCAGCTGATTGGCTGAAAGCAAAAGTGTCATAAAAATTTAGCAGTTGTCATAGATAATAAGTTTCATGAAACGGGCCCCTGATTGCAAACAGTAATTAACAAATTTGAACTGGAAGGCGATGGTCGCCTATGAACAATCTTTGCATTTAGTTATTTTCTGTTTCAAGGATAAGAAACTTGTCTATTACCTTTCTTAATGTTGAACCATAACGAACATAACTTCTGAAGACAGTGCAATAGACAATAATTGATATTGTACTTGAGTTGATTTCGTGAAAGTCTGTGCAATTGTGTCCCTAATTAACCATGTCTGTCGCTTTCTGATTGAAATGATATATTTACTGATAATTTATATGAAATATGATGCAATATCTATTTGCAGTCCAGCATCGTATTGAAATTTAATAAGAAGTTTAACTTAGATTATTCGATGTTTATTTGTTTAAATGAGGAACATTAAACAAACAGAAACGTCAAAATTCACTATAATTCATTTTTCTCTTCTAGCTGTTGGAACTGACATAATAAGTTATTAGGAAGCCATCTTGGGTTGGTGAAATATTAATGGAATCAGTACAATGTAAATAACAGTTAAATGCAATCAAATTAAAAACACGATACATGTAACGCATACAAATTAAATAACTAGATTTGAAAATAAAGTACAAAAACTTTAGTTTTATTAACAAATTTATAGTGGGAATGTTAAAAGTCTCACCTGAAATTGCATACAAACTGTTAAAGTACACAGGTTTAGTATACAGACACCAAGCGCTCCCATTATTACAGGCCGTCGACCGAATCTGTCAAAACAGTAACCCTGGGAAAGTTAAAAAAAAAAAAATGGATACAGAATACAGAGCAATTCAGCAAAGTCAGTTTTCATCTGTCCAAGTTCAAGGCATTTTCAATTTCCTTCCTTTTTTTTTATCCCGAACGGACGGACGGCTAATCGTAATTTAACATTTCTCTTTTTGTATTTAAAATTGGGTTAGTTTTAGGCTGGTTCGTTGTCTTTTGCATCGTCATGGATAAGGTTGTTAACCCGTTGTCTTCAGACGGTCATCAATGCATTTTCTCTTAATTAGTCCTTAATTGTTCTCCTTTTTCGCAATATCCATCCCCTACCTGCAGCAAGCCGAAGATGGCATAATCCACGAATTCATACTAGTGTCCCTTTATAGACTAATTCATACCAGCGCCATAATATGCATGTATCTATTACATGTATGGCTCTGATTCGCACGCCCAACCTTCAAGTTTGGGGATAGCGCCAACTAAAGCATAAATAAAGGGGAAGAATCAAATAATTTTCATCTTCAAAATTCATATCATGTAAAGAGAATTTATATGGTGGAAATGGTCAAAATTTACTGGTTTAATATTAAAGGTTGAACCACAACAAAAGCTTTAGGGATCGCGCGGCGGTGGAGCTTGTTAACCTTTTCCTTACGGAAACCGCATGGTCCCTGTTTTAAAACATGAGAGAATGAGAACATTCGGTATTCAAAGGATTAAAAACAAAAATCTGGACGGCTTTCGGCAGATAGTTTGCAGGCACAAACCCTGGTCAGTCGTAAAAGAGAATCTGCACTATAAGACTACCATAGGCCATGTACTAAAGCTGTTTCTGATATTGACACAACCAGTAGTATCTGGACTAGGCTTTTTTTTAAGGCACAATGATTTTTTTGATAAAGTGTCAAATTAGAGTATGTGCTTGCAGACTACTCAGCAGAGGGGGTGTAATTGTCTTACCGATAATAAATTAACGATTACATTTCCTAATCCCAGCCACACAGTCACAAAACCAATCTGTGTTTCAGTCAGCCCCGTAGCACGAAAAACATCAACCAGATAAAACCAGATCTAAATAAAAATCAACAAAATACATGAAGAACACAGTAGGTAGAATAACAGATTGCAATGATAGAAGAGGGCAGCCGGGGGGGGGGGGTTAAAGGGTAAGCCTATACAATGTTCTCTTCCCTAACTTAGAACCTTTTTTTGGTGGGGGGGGGGGTGGGGTGTCCGATTGTGACTTGGTTAACTAAGTAAGATGATTTAAACTGTGAATAGGCATACATGTTGGAAAGTATTTAGAACCCGTTTAACCGTTATACTTTTATGATTAAAGAAATTAAGCAAAGAAAACTAATATATTTTCACAGGGATTAATTCATTGCAAAAAAACGAGAAAAACAAAAACAAACAAAAACACACACCTCATCATATACTAAATTAAACAAATTCACGTTTTCATTTTTGTACTCTGGCACTTTTCCTCTTCACTCTACCTATTTTGTTCCTCATATCCTTCCCGTTTTGGCACCATTTTTCCCGGTCAATACATGTGTTGTCCATATACCTTCAGCCTAATACACAACATCTGTAATTTCTGCAAACTGTTCAAATAGCTTGAAATGGTCAAAGGGCTATTCCCGTTATCAGGTCATCTTTTACCTTGTTTAAATATTGACCGTTCTATGTCCAAAAGGAAATCAAAAGAAAGACGGTTATAGCAACTACTTTGAATATCCTTGTGCGTCATCTACTTAGATGTGCCAAGCATGAAAATGACGTGTTACGTAATCCGAACAAGATTTCTATGAAACATACAAAAGGGTTTTGGCATTTCCCTTGATTTAATTTTTCGAAAATAGTTGCGATCGTGTTAGACTTCATCCTTCTCTTTTTAGTCTTAATATACTCAATATGCTACAGACAGCCAACGGGTTTTTTGTCTCTCTAAATTTTAAGCTAAAAAATGACATTCACCTGCTGTTAATAATGATAATAATAGCTAGTTCTTATATAGCGCTTTTCAGGACCGAAGGCCCTCTCAAAGCGCTTTACAAATATATAAATATTATTGACCCGGTCATTGGATTCAGGCTTACCCGCACACAATGTATGAACATTCTCCACTCCCTGTGGAGCATTCAAGCCAGGCGTCATTTTTACAAGCGCACACTTGCTAATCTAAGCACATTAGCGTTACCGACGGATATTAATCAAGTAGTATTATAAAGTATTCTTTTAGCATCCATCTTTACCGCGTTTACACCCGTTAGATGAACACAGCAGTTACAAACGACGGTGAGGAGCAGAGGTTTTCCCCAGTCCGATTGACGTAGTCTCAGCAGGTCCAAGATTCCAACCACCTCCTGGGTCTTTTCTCTCGCCCTCTCTTCATCCATGTCGGAGACGTCACGTGATATATCATTTGAAGCTCGTAATCGTCTCAAAGCTGAGAGAGAAAGAGAGAGAGAGAGAGAGAGGGGGGGGGAGAGATGAGAGAGAAAGAGAAAGAGAGGGAGAGAGGGAGGGAGAGAGAGAGAGTGAAACGAGAGAAAGGGAGAAAAAAAGAGAGAGATAGAGAGAGATAGAGAGAGATAGAGAGACATCGGGACAGAGAGGGATTGAGAGAGAGGGAGAGAGATAGGGAGAGAGAGAAAGAGAGAGAGAGAGAGAGAGAGAGAGAGAGAGAAAGTGAGAGAGAGAAAGAGAGACAGGGGATACGAAATAAACATTATTATACGCAATTAAACTTGAATTACAATGTACCATTCAATTTCAGGAAAGGACGTCTACAACACTATTTACATTACTGACTTTAGGTCATAAAATCATGAGAAAACTAATTTGCATTGTTTGAGTTGTCCAGGGCCTTTGGTTGATTTATCCATGGTCCGGACTGTCCCGGAACCATTCAAACGACACTCTGTTGCTCGTTAAAACCATATGATAATTTAATTTTAATGACTTATAATGCCGTTAAAATGAGATGATTATACCGTTTAACGAGACATAATGTTGTTTAAAGGTACTATGTCCTTTTTGCAGCCAACCTCAAATTATGTAGAACTTTGCAGGAATTATGAATATGTCATGTATGTCCTATCTGTGAAATTTGAACGTTAGCAGTGTCCTCATATTCAAATTATGCAAGGAAACCCGTTTACTTGCTAGACTTCACTGTCAGACACTATTGAGTGACTGACTGGCTTGTATTCTTCTTTGGAAATAACATACATGAAAAGAGTTGTAAAGGGTACATGAGCATTTGGTTACATCAATAACCCACTTCTTGTGATGGCCAAGATTAAACTGATTGAATCTTTGTGCAGCATAAAACGTATGACCATTCGGTACAATTGTCTGAAAATCAAGACTATTACTTTTGGGCTCTATAGCCCTAAAGTCGATTTGACAACTAATAGTCGTTATGTTCCCACTTGAAGACATTTTCAAGCCCCACCTTTTTTAGGGAAGTTCTAAATTAGTATTATCTTTCAAATGCAGTTGGAATTTAACTTTTTCATTTCTTTGGCCTGCAAATGGGACATAGTACCTTTAATGAGTTAATGACATTCGTTTTAACGAGATGGAAACAAAAAGAAAATACCAACATGACCCTTCCTGGGCTGCGAGAGAGGCCTACACAAAAACAATTAGCAGCGTACAACTACACAACATTATAGTCAAGCATATTGAGCCCGGTTTTTCATAGAATAATCATCAGCATGTCCCCTGTCCCTTCAACTCTCGTTGGGGAGTCTAAGACCTTCCCAACGAAGTTAGTTTCTTCCTGGGACGAAATCCATCATCGCTTAGAGGACAGGCAGTCAACAAACAAACAAAAATAAAACAAAACAAAAATCACAACAAAAAACAAAATAACCCTAAAGGCCAAGAAGCGCTATTTCATATAATCGGTTTGGGGGTAAAGAGAGGTTGAGTTCTGGGAAGAGGTGAAAATAATTTGTGAGCCTTATCATTGTATTAGGCAAGTGTGGAAGAACATCAGATACAAAACTTTCCTTGAAAAGCACGGCATGTAACATCAGGACGGATTTTTATAATGCATGTTCGTGTATTCCCATATACATCTTTCTGTGTACAGTGCTTGTAACTTTACCAAGACTGAGCCAAATTTTATTATCATTTTTATGAGTCCAGAACCTTGCAGTACACACCAATACTTATATGCTAGATGATCAACCTTTTCTGATCGATTCCACATCGTTTCTTTCACAAAGCAATCGCATGACCAGAACTCAACTTTATCTTAAAGATTGCAGTATAACATACATTTTATTGCACTTTGTTGTTGATTTTTCTTGATGTATAGCCATCGGGGGCTCTCTGGGCAGCAAAGACTGGTAGTAAGCTGGAAGAGACTGATGAGAATAACTGGAGGACCTATAAGCCACGGCCATGATGACTCTCCGGTAAAGACATACAGACCAAGAGTCTAAAAATTGGAAGACAGCAGAAAACAAATCGGTAAATAAAACTGTCTCACTGAGATTGGTTTTTAGTGTGACAATATGCAAGTGAAGGAATTCTTCTACTTCTTTTTCCTCTTCGTTTTCAATCTTCTTGTTCGCCATCTTCTTTTCCTCCTCCTATCCTTATCCATCTTCTTTTTCTTCTTCTTCTGTTTGGGTAATTGAATATTATGTACAGTATTTAAACATGTATCTGTCGGTTGTCCTTTCCCTTTTCATTTTCATTTTTGTTGGTGGGGGGGGGGGGGGGGGGTGCGACGGGGTCATTACCGGGAGAGAGAATTTCTCCCGAGGCTCGACGTTCTGAACACTTTGATTGTTAGAAACAAAGCATGTCAGGAGTGGTGCGTTGACTGTTCGTCATGTTCAGGTTGATTACTCGTCAACAGGACCGTTCTCCCTACATGGTGAAGCCGCAAACTTATAATATTAAACTTGCAATATTATAATAAAATTTAACGAAACACACTTTTATTCAATGGTTTAGTGAAAAGGGGATCACCTGTGAGAGTGATACACCAAAGTTCTGCTGCATCCCGTGCATGACAGTAACCATTCCCCTCAGACTGGTCGGTGAGATCTCCGTCAGGTACATAGGGACAACAGCAGTCACTACACCTTGAAGGAGAACCCAACAAAAACATCGGCAAATAGAAAAAAAACACTATTTGCTTGAAGCTTTATAGACCAGTATAGGGATGATTTTATACCTCACCTAAGAAATCCAGCCATCTGAATGGTCGAAATTGCAGTCGTGATTTAAGCCATTCCCGTAAAGAAACGACAAATGCCAATACCGGTTAATAGTCCAAGAGTGAGATCCCTCAAAATTCCGGTTACCATGAAACAAGTAAAATTTTGCTGCGATACCCATTGGTTTTACGTGTTAAAATGTTCTTTGTGCGAGCGCGGACACCCGACAGTGCATTTTGTCTGCGATTCCCAAATGATTGAAACTTTCAGTCATTTTTCAAGCAAAGATTACAGACAGTGTCTTAGATTTTCCGTGATGTTGTAACCAATCTTCACTCAATAAAAGGATAATGTAAGAATTATTGGTATATTTTTGTTTCAATTCGGCATAAAAAAGACATATCAACTGCTTTAATATTCGAGGTCTGGCTGTCAAAGCAGTCGATATCTCTATACTATTAGCTTGAAGCTTGATAGACCATTTCGTGATATACTATATAGTTCAAGCTGTATCACTGACCATATCTAAGATAATATCTAGCTATTGTATTACGAAGATACTGCATAGCTCTGCTTGAGCGTAGATTAGACCAAAATACGAGATGAAATGACATAGTTTTATTTCAATTTATGGTCAGCAATCTACAATACTCGGTAACGTATGGGACACTAAATGACCAGTGCATCGGATCTTGACCTTATCATCGCGTTAATCATTGAATATATTGCTCTCGAAAGTAAATATACATGATGAACCGTTGATTATACTCATATAATATATTCTGATTTATTGCTATAATTGCAGGAATTTAAAAAAAGACAGTATAAAATATGGGTAACGAGACACCGGGGAAAGATGTCTTATCTAATGGTCTCGAGTCCGGAGTACGGATATATATCTCATGCGATTACTTACTACCTACTAACCTCAGGTGTACCGGGCTTGAAGCCCTTCTGTACTAGTTCGGCAAGGGGATCAGACCTCCCTAATAGGTCACTGACAGGTGGTTATCTCATCAAATCAGCTCTCAATTAACGTAAGACAAAGAGGATCATGTGGGACCGATTATGCATTGTTTGATATATAAAAGACGCAAGTAGCTATAGGTAAATATATCCATCACCAGAGTCTTTACTTTCATAATTTGTTTTGAGAGGGGAGGGGGGGGGGGGGTGGATGACTTACCTAAGTTGATCCCTGTCACGAACCTACCAATCATGACCATTTCGTAGGAGTGTGCCAGAAAACTTAAACTCATCATCGAAGCTCCGACAATCGAGAAAGCATTGTTCAACATAAGTGTCTTCTTCCTGCAACGGAAGTAGTATAAACGCTCTTAAGATATTAAACTGCGGAAGATTGTTTGATGGATTATTGTTATAAGACATGATGCAGATACATAATGATGTGAGCATTATCAATCATGACCATTTCGTAGGAGTGTGCCAGAAAACTTAAACTCATCATCGAAGCTCCGACAATCGAGAAAACATTGTTCAACGTAAGTGTCTTCTTCCTGCAACGGAAGTAGTATAAACGCTCTCAAGACATTAAACTGCAGAAGATTTTTATGGATTATTGTTATGAGATATGATGCAGATACATAATGATGTGAGCATTATCACGCTGGTCATTTAAAGGGCATTCTAACCTTTGTAATAACATTAGGGATAAAGAAGCAGAACAATACGAGAAACGAACGTTTGAAATATAAATCCACAATTCTGACTTATTAATATTCATTTGACCGCAATTACGACAATAACTTTTATAAATATAATGCTTCCTGGGAGAAACTACAATTGTTTAAACACTTTGTAATTGAAAAAAAAACGAGCACACTATCTTTATTTACTGGGTGTTAGCCAAAAATGTGTTTGAAATGACTCGGTAACACTGTTGAAGGTTGATGAAAAAATGCGTAATTTTTGTTTGAAATGTTACTTATTATATTCCTTTTACTGTACTGACCCTCTAGCATGCAAAAAAACATGAAAACATTCTTAAACCACATAGACATTTATGGTTTTCTTTTAATGCATTCAGGTCAGCCAGTGATTCTCTCCGTCTCACATATTCATTTAATTGCACATTAGCCGGTGATAGGACATTTACTGTATCTGCCTCAAAATACTAGAATGATCTACCACATATAATTATGCAGTCTCCATCAGTTATTACCTTCAGAAAGGCCTTAAAAACACATCTTTCTTGCAGTTTGTAGTTGAATAAATATGTATTTATGTAATTTTGATTTGTATTCACTGTAAGCGCTTTTGGCCTATGGGAAAAGCGCGGTATAAGTAATAATAATGATAATAATAAAGGCGTCACTGTGCAACACCCTCTTACAGTAAATTCTCCCAACCAATTTCTGAATTTTCCCAACCGTTTTTATATGAAAAGAAGACCTAAGACAGGCCTTTAAAAATCTGTCAACACTTAAATGTCTGGAATGGTATATAGAGCCAATGTATTACTTTGTGACGATTTACATTCACCTAAAATGTTAATAAAGTGTAATATATAACATAGTTGGTAGAGTTAAGGAATCGATCAAATCAGTTTTTTTCAAATTGTTATTGTTAATAATGGTCTGTTTTCACTCAAATTTTCAGATTATCTTTAGTTGTACATCGAGCATTAAAGTCACTACCTTAGCATCATTTTTTCTCTCATCTAATCAATGTTACTATTAAAGTCCCTTTAAACAATAGGACGAATCATGTTTTAACATTCTTGATCTTTGGCAAGTTTGGGAACGCACCTTCCAAACTTATTGCTGGGGTACCCTGAAACCAGGGCACCTACGGCCGCTCCTATGCACAGGAAAGACACGGTGAACGACCATAACCATCTCTCAGAGTTCTCGTCAAGATAATCTCCGCTTCGCTGGTAGTGGGACTCGTTGAAAAACTCCTTCATGTGCTATAAAAAAGAGATGAAGAAAAAGTAAGAGAGCGAGATAGAAAGTGATACACACAAACAAAGAAAAAATAATGTTAAGAGAGACGGTAAAAGAAGATTACGATGTCATTCCGGAAAAGTTTAAAACATCATTTTGAAAACCTCTTTAATGTTTGAATTCTGCAATAGTGTTTTGTTCTAAATTGGGGGGAAAGCATATTGAATTTTTCAGGTAAAATTGCCAATATTTTTTTCATCGGCGAATTTGTTGGGATCTCAAGTCGTAGAAACCATAGAAACTAATTGTTTAATTCTATATACATATTTTGATAATGAGTAGTAGTGATAAAAGTGAAGGTAACTCTTCCAAACTACCGAACTTTATTTTAAGTCTGAATCTATTTTCTTCTCAAAACAATTTGGATTCAGGCAGAAATATTCGACCTCAGTGGCTTTAATAGAACTCATGAATTATGTATCCAGTGCAATAGAAAGCAAACTGGTTTCAATTAGTAGCTTTCTTGATCTTTCGAAGGCTTTCGATAGTGTCAATCATTTTATATTTGTTACAACAACTTTCATTTTACGGTATTAGAGGTATTTCCTTGAATTGGTTTGAAAATTATTTTAAAAATCGTAAACAATTTGTTATTATTGATCAACAGTCTTCTGATTTATGTAACATTGTGACTGGAATTCCTCAAGGGAGTATCCTTGCCCCCACCCCCCCCCCATTGTTTCTACTATTCATTAATGATCTTCATTTTGCTTCTAGTAAATTGTCATTTTCATTATTTGCTGATGACACAAATACGTTTTTGTCTGGTAAATCTGTTCAGCACCTGAATATGGATTTGAATTGGAAAAGGTTTCTTGCTGGTTTTGAGCTAATAAATTAATGGTCAACATGACTAAAACTAATTATTTGGTGTTTAAAGGTAGAAATATCAATTTCGATGTTGATGAATTACATGTGCAACTAAATGATGAATATTTACCCAGATTCTGTTCAACAAACTGGAAGACACATGTTAACTACATTGCCTCCAAGATTTCAAGTGCAATAGGTATTCTTTATGTTGTGCATACATTATTTCCTTTACCAATCTCATGTAACCTTTATAATACAATGCTGCTTCCTTACTTGTCGTATGCAAATATTGTTTGGGGCAACTGCTCAGTAACCCTTCTGAATAGACTTTTAGTCCTTCAAAAGAAAGACATACGCTTGATAACCAAATCTTCTTACCGAGCACATACTGCACCCCTATTTAAACGGATGAATATTTTAAATGTTAATTCTATATATTTATTATGCAGCTTGGTAAATTCATGTTCCAGTACAAACATAACAACTTGCCACCTGTCTTTGATGACCTTTTTATACTGAACTATTCTATTCATTCATATGCTACAAGAAATGCAAGTAGTTTCCAAAAACCCATAGCTAAGACTTTTTTTTTCTAACAAAAACGGATACCCTTCAATGGACCTATGTTATGGAGTCATCTTCCACCTGACATCAAAAATTGTTCTTCGTTGTATTCATTTAAGGCTAAGTTAAGATTATTCCCGATAAGTAATCCATCTTTTACAACATTCACATATAGGTGGATGCATTTTTTTCTTTCTTTTCCCCTGTCTTTGATATTTTTCTCCCTCTTTTTTCTCGTTATTGGTACCACCTCATCATTTTACCTTATATTTACTTTTAAGTTTTAATTGCATAATTTTTTTTGTATAATTGGGGGTAGTCCTCGACAAATTATTTTTGATTTTTGACTACCCCTTCCACATTTGCTGATTTTTTGCTTTTTAAAACATACATTGCTCCAACTGGAGTCGTTTTTGATAAATTATGATGTACATGTTCTATATATTGTATTGTATGTATGTAGTTTATTCTATGTAGCTCCCTATGTTTTGCATTTGTAAAGAAATAAATTGAACTAGTCCAGTAGACGGTACCATATACCATGTCATGACCTGAAAAAGTTGATAAGTACAAGGTTTTTTTTTGTTGATTTGTGTTCTAGATGGGTATTGAAGTATATCCAGCTTGGTTGCCAGCTTGGCAACCTTGGGCAACTCTTTTAATAGCCATATTAGCATAATCATCTAAACGACTACAGGACTAAACTTGAATTTAACTTGAATCGTAGCAAAAACAGGAAAATAACATGTGAAAGTTATTGTTCATCGATGCCACAGACCTACAAGCACGCAATCCATTTAAAAAAAAAGTACATTACCCTTTACATATGGCTAAATGTCTCAAGTTTTAAACTAATTCACGAAAAAGAATTAATGTTTCATTCTCCTAGAGATAATGTTTACTTCTTTACATAAAATATTGAGAGTTTAGTAGTTACTTTGAAGATAATGATCAAGATATATATTTTGTTTGGCAGTTTAGAACAAAATCATAGCAGGAAGGGTCCCTGGAAAAGATTGCTCTCCAAAGGATGATGATAATAATAATAATTATAATAATAATATTGATACATGAGATCTTTAAGGCGTATAGGATCCACTTGTATTCAAATGCTCAAGGTGCAATTGAAAAAAAAGGGAAAGAAAAACGTATCACATAAAAGCTTCGTCATTATATACAAAGAAACAGAAGATAGAACACCCCAAAATGACCGAACAATTAGTTTTATGCTTAATTAAAAAGATACGTTTTGAGATTATTTAAAAACACTTTATCTAATCTGCTATTACAAATCTCTCGAGCATTCCACGGCAGAGTTTTGAGAGCGTAAATATTTTGACGGAATGTAATGATTTATGAAAGTAACATTATGCTTAGGAGCAGAGCCGTGGAATAAAATGTCCTTATAAAGCTATAAGTAGAAACACCTGACAATTTTGGACCAAATCTTCACGCAACATGCGTATGTGTAGTCCGATATACCCATAATTGCAGTACAAATAATTTCAGCAAAATTGAGTAAATTTATTTTCAGTTTAATCATTCAAAAACATCACAGTGTACATCATTTCTTACGTACTACATGCTCAATTCCCCCCAATCGCTTTCAGACATATTTCAGACGCTTTCATACATAGACCAGTACTCAACTGTAATATCTTTCATATGCTAATTGGGGAAGAGAATGGTGAATGGAAACGGATCATCTGTCATGCTCATGTTAGTTCATTTGTATTATTTCTAATAGAGTCTACATCCATATTTGAATCGTGTACTATTGATATATTTACAAATCCAAATAATAATTTTACGTTGCTATTCTGTAATGTTTGTTATAGTAAACATTTGATACTTCATTGTTTCACACTGTATCGAATATTACGTAACATAGAGCTTTCTCGTAAAGACGACTTGTGTACTAAGAAGACCTACCATTTATAAGATCGTACTAAAAAAAAAAATGGAAATATAAATTGCCATATCAGGACCTACCCTAGAAGGCACAGAGAGAACAGCAGTATTGAACCCTGCCAGCAGAGATCCACCGAATGTGACAGATACCGCACTGAAGATCAGCACGAAGGAGAAACCCTCCTGGATTGAGAGAGAAAGAGAAAATAAATAATCCATTTTACCACCACTACTACACAAATCGCGATATACACTCTTTAAAATATTAGGTCAAATTTTGACCAGCACGTGGTGATTAATCATAGATTAAGCCAAATTTGGGCATTTTTTTATAGCCAACTTGAGTAATATTTTGTCCACTTAGAGTCAAAATATATAATGATTACTTCAGAATGGGCAAAACATATAACCAAGTTGGGTAACGAAAAATGTCCAAAGTTTGGTGGATTATGTAATTACCCTTTTGGCACATTTATTACACAATATCTTTAGGTGCACCACCATTATGTTGTTATGAATAAATCACATATTTCTCAAAAGCCACACAAATTACGAGAACATAATTATCAGGATACATTTTCCTGCCCCATGTTAAGGCCTATACTTTATTTCAGCTTTATGGTCACAGGACTTTGTACAGACCGAGAAGGAAAACTCTAACCATAGTACTTAGGAATTCAAATGTGTTTATCATTTTATTTTGATCATCTTCACGTACAAGTAGAATTTTACCTTTTACGTTCCCTTGTATACACATGTTTGTTTATCCCCTGATTTAACATTCCGTCCATATACAATTAGATCATCTCATTTAAAGGCATCGTTCAACAATGTTAATCCTGAGATGCACGGCCCTACGTGTTATCAATGTTAAATCTGAGATGCACGGCCCTACGTGTTATCAATGTCTGCGATATGGTGTAATATTGAAGCCCTTAAAAAAATCGCGCTTCAAAATAACCAAGCAGTGCCTCAAAAAAGTCAAAATCTTTGAGTGACCGGTTTTGCTAAACTCGTTTTCCCTAATAGACTGTATAGTGTTATGAAAACCGTTAGGAAAACGCAAAATTTGGTTTCGATTTCCAATCATAAATTTCTTGATAATCAGAAAGGCGATCGGCTTGTAAAAGTTATGGGGTTCCTGATTGACTTAAAGGTTTATAATTATCATTGCAGCATGAGCTAAATCCAGGATTTCGTTTCAGAATCTGAGACAAAGTTACCCAATCCCTTTAATGACAAGCTCCCAAGTTATACATAATCAACGCAAGTACAAAATAAGTCCGTTCGTCGATACAATTTGTGCATTTGCAGATAAAGTTCATTTTGTAGAAACTTGTTAATAACCTACAGAGACAAATAATTGATACGCTCATGAAACTCAAGTCATCATTATTTATTTATTCACCGATGGAACATTCTATGATACACAAGTAGAAGTATTTTTCCTAGAAAAGCAAACAAACTGAAGCCAATTCATGAAGCACCTCAGTGACTTGGTCAGTAGTTTTTCGAAAATGCACAAAATGGTACTTCTCCCAGTGTAAAACGAAATATCTGTGGATATGGGGGGGGGGGGGGGGGGGGGAGGGAGTCATTTGTACCATTTGCTATATTACTAGAAACTGGTCTATAAACAACAGAAAATTAGAGAATAAATTAAGTTACCTCTATCATTATAATGATAGAGGTAACTTAATTTATTCAGTATTTGTAAAGTTTATATCTTCTCGAAAATAATGACCAATAAAGGTTGATCAATAAAGTTCTGAGAAGATATCAACTTTTGTTTCTATCAAGAATGAATCACATTGTTAAAATTATTTCATAAAAAGCGGTAATAAAGATTATTCCAAATTAATAGGTAGTAGTGAAAATAATGCACTTCGGCCGGTATTCTAATGAAATTGGGCGACGGTGTATTTACATGCACACAAAAACACATGCACATTCTTCATATAGGCACGTTCAATACAAGCCAACCCATTATCTGCTAATTCTCTGCCCTGACAATTCAATACACCATAGTACAATAGAGTGCATATTTACTGACAACAACAAATATTTCATAAGTATAAACTTGGAATAACCTATCAAAAAATTTAACAATGATTTGTTTTGTTCGTGTTTTCTTTTCAAGGCAATTCTATTCATCTGTCTAATGCCAGACAACCCCTGGAGGTACTGCAAAATATGTGCCACTGCGTCTCATATTACCCAAATCTTTCTAAAATAACATTTCCACCAATTATCTCCTCGTATTTCTCCTCGGGAGTTAGAGGTGTCGTGGGCTAGTGGATGCGTCACCGGACTGTGGATCACAGGGTATGTGGTTCGAGTCCCACTGCGGCACCAAAGGTTGATCAATAAAGTTCTGAGAAGATATCAACTTTTGTTTCTATCAAGAATGAATCACATTGTTAAAATTATTTCATAAAAAGCGGTAATAAAGATTATTCCAAATTAATAGGTAGTAGTGAAAATAATGCACTTCGGCCGGTATTCTAATGAAATTGGGCGACGGTGTATTTACATGCACACAAAAACACATGCACATTCTTCATATAGGCACGTTCAATACAAGCCAACCCATTATCTGCTAATTCTCTGCCCTGACAACTCAATACACCATAGTACAATAGAGTGCATATTTACTGACAACAACAAATATTTCATAAGTGTAAACTTGGAATAACCTATCAAAGTATCAAAAAATTTAACAATGATTTGTTTTGTTCGTGTTTACTTTTCAAGGCAATTCTATTCATCTGTCTAATGCCAGACAACCCCTGGAGGTACTGCAAAATATGTGCCACTGCGTCTCATATTACCCAAATCTTTCTAAAATAACATTTCCACCAATTATCTCCTCGTATTTCTCCTCGGGAGTTAGAGGTGTCGTGGGCTAGTGGATGCGTCACCGGACTGTGGATCACAGGGTATGTGGTTCGAGTCCCACTGCGGCACCAATGTCCTTTGGCAAGACTTGATCTGCATTCACCACCCTCTACTCAGGTGGTGTAAATGGATACCCGGTCAGAATAAATCCTCTTATGCCAGAGCGCCTTATCTGGGCGGCTCGGATAATCCCGGGGTAATTATAATATAGTCATTATTGTCATCGTTGTTCCTATTGTTGTTATTATCATTATTATTTTGTTTTTCTTCAACGTACAACTTTGATGTAAACGTAGCGAAATGTCTAATAAAGTCTGGAAATACATACGCAATTACACATATTATGGCCGGGGTAATTCTGCTGTTAAACCAGTGATGTGGCGGATAAAAGGTTAACAGACATTTCCTTTAGGATTTATTAGCCATTGTAAACTGAGTCACCCCAGACGGGTATAATCATATCTGATTGATGCACGTATGTAAATACCCAATAGACATACATGCACGATACCGTAAGAACTTACGTAAGAAAAGTAAACACTGAAGTCTAACATCCGAGACATATCCTGATTTCAACGGCTCCCCTAGGAAAATAAATCAAAGCAAACAAAACAGAAAACAATGAATAAGGAGGGGCTCTTGCCTTTTTGGTATGATTATCGGGTCTTTCCCCGGCATCGTTCAATAGTTCACCATCATCGCCATGGATCTGGCTTTCGCCCGTCTTCAGCTTGGTCGTCTGCATGGCGCTTACGATGCCGTCCATATCACCATCAGCGAGCGGGCTGGATGAACGCATGGACGAAAAAATGAGTATCTGTTTGTTTGAAAAGTACCCTTGCTCCGAAACATCTGACAGCTGGAAGTGCAGAATGAAGGCCTACTGTTGTGCTCTCTAAACCCTGTTCTCCCGAGCTATCAGCAACTTCGTCTGCGCACGAGCACGTGAAGGACAAAGAAAGTGAAACGAAGGACCGAAAACAGGTTTTGCCCTCAAGCCATGTAACCCTTTGTCTAATTTCCTTTGTTGAATTGGACTTTGGACCGAAACTAAACGTCGCATCGAGGTATCATTTCTTGTGTCGCGTTTAAAAAAAAAAGGTTTTATTTTTCAGGATTTAATTTGTTTAAAGGAAAGTAATACCTTCATCGATTTTAAAGGGATAGTTGAGTTCTGTTGCAGAGGGCGCTACACAATTTGTTTTTTGTTTTTGTGAGATACATGTACGAAAAAAGTGAGTGTCAAATTTGAAAGAACATACAATTTAAATGACAAAATCATCATTGTTTGATCAAAATCGGTTCAGAGAAGGCTGAAATATCAATCAATATAACGATTTCTAATACTTGTGTACCACCACAAATATTCGATAATTTGTAAAAGCCGTTGAAAAAAAAACGAAATAGGCCTAGTGCCTTTTACGTCGTATTCAGCCTATGCGAATGTTGGCTTTTTTGTTGGCATTTTAGTGTTGGTTATATTACGCACAACCAGCCGGCCCATGTATTGTTATTTTTAATTCATTAATTAATTAACGGTCACCGTATTTTTTGACAGTGGAGCTGAAAATATCCATGCACTTTGAAGGCATTTGCGGTGTGAAAACAGAACTCAACTATCCCTACCGTACCTAAACCCAACATGGCTGGGGGGGGGGGGGGGGGGTAGTTTGAGTTTCAGTACATTGTTTTATATTCACACTTTGCAATGATTAAAAAAAACTAAATGATACAGATAAACATTAATAATATTGGCTAACAATAGAACAGAAATTAAGTGTTTCATATTTATTTGTTTACATGCAGAAAGTTGAAAAGGAGTGAAATATGGAGGGGCCTCTCTAGTGAGTTTAAAATGGGCCTCACAAGATGTTCAAACAGTCTTTAAAATTGGAAGGGAGGGCAATAATTACAGCAAATGTTGTACAGAGATAAACTGATGTCAATCACGGTATTATGTTTCTTTTCAAGGATGTTTCTCTTTTCAGGATTAAAAAAAAAAACACTTTAAGATTATTTTTAAAGATATTACCGAACTATACATTTCGCTACTGAAACCTGTTTAATCTAATAGTCTTATCATCACCCTTTGAACGACCCTAATGGGGATTCAAACACTTAATCTAATGATAAACCGAAAAACTAATGCAGGCAGCGACCGCACGTTGGTCTGCACGTCAATAGCCACTTCGAGGCGTTTTTCAGAAGTATCTTCGAGACAAGAAAAGACGAGACATTAAAATGTGTTCAAAGAATATAATTGTGTAATAATGATGATAATTATGATAATAATACAAATAATGATAATGATAATAATTAAAATAATGATAAGGATAACATTAAGGATAATAATGATAAGGATAACATTAGGGATAATAATGCTAATCATAATAAGATAAGACTTATTGGCCGACAAATCTATTTAAAGATAAAATGGCCAAGGTTCACATGTGCAAATTATACATGAACGTTCTTATGCTTATCTTTCAATATCTATTCTCATTTGATTTAGCTTTTGATGTCTCCCAGGGCTCTTTCCTCTTCCTTACATTTTCAAATTTACGAACGCCACCTCGCTCTCGCTTGACTCTTTCTTTCAAATTTCCAGAATGTAGTGGCGCCCCCAAGCGTCTGTCCTAGTTTTGTCGCAATCCACTCTGGATGATAAATATCAGCTTGAACAAACGGTTTGACCTCGGCAGCTTTGTTGACTGGTGACATGCATGACGCTGAATAGTAATAAACCATGACGGGGATATTATGATGATAACAATCAGACCCATACTGATCACCGCATTTCAGTTATATTTAGGTCGCATATAGGCAGCAAGTAGAAACGTAAACTTCCAAATGTGAATAATGTCGGCCCATGCGATATAAACTTCAACACATGACAATGAAATGAAATAGTTGTCTTTATTGTTTAATATAGATAGGAATAAAGAGGCAACGGCGAGGGGTATCCTATTCTAAAGTAAGCATGCGGGATTTCTTCAGTCATATAAAAGGAGTCCTGCGTTTTACTGTTCTTCCTTTTCTTTTAGTTTTAAACCCGGGGTTTTAAAGTGCATTTATGGTCATACCAAATCTTAAAACTAAAACTACAACATGTATCAATGCCCATTCATGACCACATACAAAGACTGGGACAAGTATTTGTCTTCTACTATTTTCTACATCAATTAGTATCCATCTAGTATTACTTCTTTAAGATCCTTTTTTTTTCTTCTTCTAATCTGGCTTATCCCCTTGCATGTTGTTACTTACTACTATGTGAATAAATACTCAAATAATCGAATGCCGCAGAAAAACGCACATTTCGTGTAGTTTTCACTTATAACATTTCCTGGTTCAAGTTGAGTATGGCGCTGGAACGTCATACCCCACTCCCTTCCCCATCCCGGATCTCTCCCCCCCCCCCCCCCCCCCCCTCTCTCTCTTTCTCTTATGTTACAGTTTGGTAATAATCGGAATTTAGTTGTATCATAAAATTCGACTGTAGTGCAGGTCTAAGGTTGCGATAAAAATTCAGTTCAATAAATACATTTTCTCTCTTTTTTCTCCCTCCCTGTCTCCCCTCTCTCCCCTCTCTCTCTCTCTCTTTCTCTCCCTCTTATCCCGCTCTCCCTCTCTCTCTTTCTCCCATTCTCCCTTATCACCAGCACGACGCCATGCGCGTGCTATTTAGATTATCTTATCGATTAAAATCTAAAATATCTATTTCCTCTCTGTTCTGTCTCCCTATATTCGTAATAAATTTTACAACATGAATTGTTTTTTTCCCTCGCTGCTT
Organism: Strongylocentrotus purpuratus; assembly: GCF_000002235.5. Taxonomy (NCBI): domain Eukaryota; kingdom Metazoa; phylum Echinodermata; class Echinoidea; order Camarodonta; family Strongylocentrotidae; genus Strongylocentrotus; species Strongylocentrotus purpuratus. The sequence continues at coordinate 26,036,101 of NW_022145597.1, forward strand.
CCTAATACTTGTCTGTATCCAAACAAGAAGACTTGACTCTCCGTTGGGCCCCTCCTAAATGTTTACACATAAGTAATTAATACCACATCGCATGACCGTCAGTCAATATTAACTTGTCCGTGCTATACCTGTGTAATGTATTAGGAATATTATGCTTGACACGGCAGTGATATAGAACATCGAAAACTAAATTTAGGGCATTGTTACGCACAACAGTTACAGTCGGACCTATTTTTGTAATAATAATTCTAGGTCCATTTAAATAGTGCAGCTACTATATGAATATACTCTTCTGCGCTTTATACAAAGTATACAATTGTTACTCAGGCTGTAGCTGGTCCGCCATTACAATGCTCTAAACGAAGCATCCAAAGAGTTTGTTCCCACCCGGTACCCGTTTACTTCACTTCACTATAATAGGGTGTTTACAGATTTTAAGGACAAAATTTCATCGTCTTCAGCTTCGTGGGATCGGTTAATGCATTACGTGAACCTCACTCAGAAAGACAAGAGAAGTCATAACTATTGAACACGACAATACAACAAAAATAATATTAATAACAATGATGAAAATAATAATTATAATAATAATGATAGTATTAGTAATACTAATATTAAAAATCAGAATAATAATAAGTACAATAATAATAGTGATGATGATAATAGTATCTGTTATAACAATAATAATGATTAAAATAATTAAAATACTAACAACAACGTTGGTAACAATAGGAATAATAATCATATAACCATGCAAATAACTGTAATAACCAAACTCTAACCTATAAAAGGTTCTATAAGTAAAACAAATATTCGGATAAGGAAAATAAAAATGTTATCATGCATAACATATAGCCCTCAAAAGATGATCATCAGTCTTCTGCTTTGATAACCAAATAACCGAGCATATGGGCACTGTCTTTTTTTATCTAATTACTTAGCCTAGATATTATGTTTATTTGCTCGTAGAACTGTTATTGTTATCGAAACGTATGGCGTGCAGTGTGCAAGCCTATATACACAAGGTGATATGAACATAATATAAGTGAGTGGGAGAGAACAGCAGTGTAGATAGGAGAGGGACATTTTTCAGCTACCAAGCCAGATGCGCCAGATGCGCCATTATTTCGTTTGACGCAGGAATGCGTCAGCGACTGGTGCTGTGCTGGTGCTGGTGCTTTGACGCATCATATGAGAGTGACGTCATACAAAATGTGAATGCAATATTAACAGGTAATGTGTTAATGACTTTGAAAATGGTAAATGGTCTTCAAAGGCTCAATAAGCGCAGGTTGACGCTCGGTTATCATGTCCTTTGCATAAGAGGCGTTTAATATTGTGATTGCGTCATCACATTCGTCACTTAAGCTTATGAAGGAATTGTTTTCATACGGTATTGGTGTATATGTTTTCTTCGTTAACCGTGTGATGGCATTAAAAAGGGCGCGTCCTAGACTGCCCTAAGACTGACGCATCGCTACGTCACTGATAGACGCCTCACGTGCAACGCATGTTAAGAGTAACAAAGTATCTGACGTAAGTGCAGACAAGCTTATCTAAGCGATGCGGAATAGCTGTATATAGCCACCATAAAGGTGTGTTGCGTCTAATTAAGATACAAAATCATCACATTGAGTATTTTAAAGTGATGCTACAAATAGAACATGTTCTTCTTTATAAATGTTCATAAAATGAAATGGTTTAAATCACTCTACCCTCATTTTGATAAATTAGGGCGTGTGGTTATACATTGATAACGAGGAAAAAGTGTAACGGCGAATGAGAAATATGAACATTTTATTTTTGGTTTTCGTTCGTGCTTAGTCTTACGTGCTTGACTCGGCTTCACCTATAATCCTCTTTTGGAAACCGGGGTTCAAAACTAGGTCAGGATGGAGATTTGCCGAAAAAGTTGTCTTGAAATCACGTTCGGAAATCATGTTCCAAAATTAAAAGAGCCATAAACGTGACAATGTCGGTACTTTTGCGCCCAATCTCTCTCAATAATATTTTCGTTAGTTAGAAAAACCAGATTAAAGCGAACTCGTTGGAATAATAATGTTAGAAGAAGGCACAACTTATTTTATATATCATCATGAATTCAAGTTCTCGGATTTTGGTAATATTTTGTTAAACAGATGTTGCTGAATAAACAGCCAGATGGAAAAGATTACATGCTGATTATAATTCCCTGAGATGGAAAATGGCTGAAACTTCCTTCCAATTGTCACCTTGCTATCGTGGTTTAAAGACCGTCAACACTACTGGGCCAGAAGGAATGAGACCACACAGCGAGGTCACTGACAGGTGGCTATCTCATTAACTCAGCTCTCAACTAACATAAGAAAAAGAGGATCATGGGGGACCAACAGGCACCGATTGGGGAAGTTTTCTATATAGAGGGAGCAAGTAGCTACAAGTAAGACAGTAGGGCTTTAATGTGCGTGTTGTGTTTCCTCTCCTTCGATCTTTGTACCATACATCTATGAATTCAAAGAAGATTATGCTATGATTACTATTTGGTATTACGGTTCATTACTTTTAAACATAAAAGTATGTGAATGCTAGAGAGGCATTAAATTTTTTGTATGATCTAAAAGGTTTATGTAAAATTTAAATTCTCAGTGATTTGTTTTTCTTCTTGCAAACTAAACATTTGTTTCCCCCTTCAAAATGTTCAGGCAACGCCCCTTATTTGCAAAAAATTGTTGGACTGGAGAACATTTCTTCGTTACAATTATCCCAACGGAATTGATAATAATGACTGTAATAACAATCATTATGACGTATTCAAGGTCCGTGACTCACCGTCTTGCTTATGATTATCTTGCCATTAATTTCGACGGCAAGTACCGTAAAGATCGCAAATGATTATGATATCAAGATAATGATCCATTACATTGAAACAATATCTCCTCAGCAAATACTTGCCGAGCGTGACCTATGACCCTTAAGTGGCATGTCCAGACATCAGGCATTAAGGGGGGGGGGGAGGAGAAATGTATTTAGGCTAACTTACTCAACGGAGACTGGTGCTATTAATTTACTTATTTCATTAATTGATTGATTGATTGATTGATTGATTAATTGATTCGTTGTTTAAAATTAGTTTGGTAATAAGTTTTCTGTATTTATTATTAATTTAACTAGGCCCTATCTATGTATTCTAATTGATCTATCTAGCTTTGCATTCATTCAAATGTTGTTATTCATTCACATGGATATATCCATTGATTTCTCTAAGTTATTTAGTTGTTGCTTTTTTTTTTGCTCTGCGCTTTCAATTGAAGAAAGGATGCAATCTTTCTGCGCTGACTATATTATATGCCGAGTACATTAACTGACCTCTAATGACGTAACATGAAATAATGTGACAAATTGATATTGGCAGCTGAATAAAAATGTGAAATGATAATAATAATAGTTATAAAACGGTAAAGCGAACTTTGCATCCTAAGGGATTTTTGTAAATGATGGCAGCACATTTTATTACCCGTTGTCGTCGTTCTTTTCCCCTGTCATTTTCATAAAACAAGGCAAGTTCTCGATGAACGAGCAATTTAGATCAGTAAATATGCTTGAAATCCTCATAACCATTCCAAAATATATTTATGTGCAATTCAAGCATTTACACTGTAGCATGTTTGAAAGGACTTTTTAAGGACTAAAGCCGTCAGTCATAAGAGGAATATTGCTCTGATAATCCGCGGAAGAGGACAAAGTACAGTCGCCTGTAAACTGGCATGATTGCGAAAGCGGACTACGATCAAGTACCTGTAATGGAAGTAGAAAAAGGTGTGTTATAATGATCCCCATTAATTCCTGGATACCTCAACAAGCTTTTTGAATAAAACATTAGAAACATGCGCACTGCAGGGAATTATTATCGACAGTTTATTTCTTTATGGTCGTCAGTAGCACCACAACCAAGCTAATTAATGACTCTCGATTTACCGTCAGTTTATAGTCTCTGTGTTCAGTCCTTCTATTCCCTACGTTATACAGTCAAAGAACAGAGTCTTTGTTCAGTCCTCGTATTCTCTACCTAGGCTTGAACTTTCTTTCATCTTTTCTTTTCTAAATTTGATCGCGCACACACCCACCCACACACACGCACACACACCACACACATACACACACACCACCATAAACGCACACAACACACATACGCGTTTGTGGTGTAAATCGAGGACTCATATTACACAGCAGTATGCACACACGCACATACACATCACACACACTCACACACGTAACACCCACACACATTACGCACGCACACGAAATAACTGCGATAAAACATTTTCGCCGCTTCTTCATCATCTTGCGTCCCCCTATCATCGGCGGTACATGAAAGGTATATATGCATAGAGGTAGAGCTCGTTTATCTCCGATCTGCGTCTGTGTTCCTCTCGCTGAAATGTCGCCGCAAAGTGCCTTATCATAAAACCCAAGGGGTCGGGAAAAAAATCGATAAGAGAATAGGTTTTATCTCATCTTAATCCTTGAGATAAAAAACAACCAACATTTAATCATTTTTATCAGTTATCATTTTTTTGCTCTTTGTCCCCCCCCCTCTCTCTCTCTCTCTTACCCCCTTTCTCTCTGTCACTCTCTCTCTCTCTCTCTCTCTCTCTCTCTATATATATATATATACATATATAGGCCTATATGGATATATTTCTCTCTCTCTCTCTGCGTTATATTATTTGTTCTGACTATTCTTTATTTTTGTCTGTTCATATTACTCTAAAGTGATTTGGTGTTGTTCTCTGTTCATCTCTCTCTCTTTCTCGCTCTCTCTTCTGTACAGTCTCTTTATCCTCAAGTGTCCCTCGATTTTTCTTTTTATAGGCATTAGTAAAGGACGATGCAAGTATTAAATGCATATTATATTTCATCTCTAGTTGGACAATTATGATGATTATAATGTTGTTGTATTTTATCTCACAACAGTTATAGGCACTTCGCCGGCGCCGTATCTGTCTACGTAAAATATATTGTCTCATTTAGCTCATAATGGACGAGCAACGTTTGTCCGTTATTCTTTCGTATTTCTTTAAAATGTGATATTTACTCTTAAACAGAAACGTGATTCATGCCAGCTTTCCATGGCCCGTATAGCCGAGAAATGTATGAAAATAACCAAAGCAACGACACGTTTCCATGCAATATTGATATTCATTCAATTTAATTTAATTAGACAAAATAGTTTTCAGCAATAAGCTGCATTGCACGTGATAAACGAGATAAAAAATAACATTAGCATTCAAATTACATAGCAATATATACAAATAATGCATACTAAAAGGCTAAAGAGATTAGCATTGACAGGCAAATGGCCTTTGCTAGTACTTCGTATCCACTGTACGCCGTCCTTCCTTTTGTATTTGTCATGTCTGCTTTACATCTATGTAATATCTTTTCCATATTGTATGTATGTCATATCATTTTAACTTTTACATTTCGTTTTACTTTTCATTATCATATTTCATGTTTTAAAGAGATGTGAAATTAAATTAATTCAAAATTGAATAGACATAGGCTAGATCTATATTACATGTACGTCCAATAAACCATTTTAAAATCAAGCTGACCATGTGGGATAGTATCTTTATTACTAGTTCAGTATTATCATCTACAAAATGAAGATCCTGAAGATTGTACACTCGTATTTTACACCGGTCAGACTAACGCCCTGTTCAATGCAATTGAAGCCCATTACACATGAAGCGTCAATTTGTCTGCTGTACTACTTGCGCCAATGAAGCCTATGAGGGTAATGGGCGCATGTGCAAGTTATTGTAAGTTCTGTATGCGATGTCAACTCTCCCTTGATGCGTCAGAGACTGCGCCAGTCGCTGGTGCAGTCTTACGTCAGCAAAGTGACTCGTCTTGTGCAACTTTTCTCTATATTCATTTTCCAAACGCATACAAGATTTTGCTTTTTAATCGTATATTAATACTTATCTAAGTATGGTCTGTTATGATACGATTATTTTTTTTCCTATTTTTTGGACCCTCCGACAGGCCATGTTATTGAAAATCAATCTCCAAATAACATATTTCTATACATCAACAAGTGAATTTCATATAATACTTCAGAATAAGATAATAACATAATGAATATTAACCATAATAAGCGATGACTGCAGGCATAGCATATTGATGATAATAATATGATACTGATTATACTTTACAGACACAGAACATAATTAATAACAACAAATATTAACACATCGACTGTATACATGGCTCTGCTCCGCAGTATAACATCGGCTTGATTAAGCATTACTTTCCTTCTAGACAGGCCTTCGTTATGGAATACTCTCCCTCAATGGGTTAAGAATAGCAGTTCTGCTGAGGTGTTAAAAAACAATCTTAAGAAATATCTGTTTAATTTAGCTTATAATTGATTACCATTACCTTTCATGTCTGTACCTTTCTTATCGCACTTTGTATAAATGTATCATGTATGTATTTCATCTTTTGCACAAGCTGCGCCTTGAGCATTTGACTGTCAAGTGGATTTGGCGCCTTATAAATCATATGTATTATTATTATTATTATTATTATATCTATAAAAAAATTATGATAGCTTGACCTCACTCACAATTTTATCCTTCCATGATGTATAAGACCGAGGGCGTTTATCAACTTTACCTTGTCGAGGTGTGGCCACACTTCCCTGCGTGACACTGCAAGTATCAGTGGCATAACATGTGTAAAGTCATAGAGAGGGGGCGGGGGCGGTGACACTGGATTTTGCATGTATTATGTGCATAAAAGGCTAAGTTGGCTATAAAATGTGGTGAAGATGTTGGAAGGTTCGCGTATAATTTTATTTGCACGTTTCCTTGTTATCCTCCATATATTTATTTAATTCTCCCCCTCTTCATGTTCTTTTCGCTATTCATTTGTTAAGGGGGTGTGCCCCCCCCCCCGTACCTCCCGAAGCTACCTCGTGGTCTAAGCCTCTTATGTCTCTGGTGTAATGATTGTCAGGTAGCGTGATAAATGATGACTGAATAACAATCCAATCCATTGACGTCATTGATTCGATCCGTTTAGAACATTTCATGTGAATTACCGAAGAGCCCCGTTATAGCACATGCCACGGCTAATGTGCCATAAGAAGGAATACATCAACGGAGATAAGCAATTTTTGATGATGAATCAGCGTTTAAATAAACCCACAAAATCGGAAGAATCGGATCATAAAATGCATGTTTTGATGATATCTCGTTTTAACTGGATGTGCGTTTCATTTAGAAGTAAACAGATTAATATCAGCTTGCGGTAATATTAACTTAAATGACCCTGAACTGTTAGCCTCTCGACAAACTAAAATGGATTTTTAGTAAACATCATTTTAAAGACCCTATCTTGGAGGATATAACAACGGACGTTGAATGGCCTTTGACAAATTGCCTTGCGACAGTTGTAAAGAGCAGATTACTTTTCCAAATCAACGTCTATCGTTTTTTTTTTATACACGTAATCGTAGCGATACACGGCGATAGGCAAATAAAGCTTCGCGTTGTTTTGTTGCATGAAATAAAGATAAATTTTGTTCTGAAAGGTGCCACGACAAGGGCAATAAATGATACTTGATTAAAAAAAAAAGGATAGGTGGACGGGGGGGGGGGGGGGGGGGGGTTGCCGTCATATTCACTCGAGGCATTTTTTTTATATATTTCGTAATGCATCAAACATATATGTGTATTATTGAACTTATATGTTGTAATCTATAAAACAATATATAAGTTGATACTTCAATAACGACAGGACTTATTAAGTTATCACTGGAAACTCAGGATGGTTATGGATAGTTTTGTTAAGTGTGTGAGTGTACTTATATGCGACCATTTCAAAAATGTATACTGACTAGGGTCGGTTATTCTGGTTATGGCAATCAATTTTATACGAATTAAAGATGTATCTGAACTCAAAACAAAAAGGAATAGAATAATATTGCGAAGGTAAGAAGATCGAACCCCAGTCCATAAGGCAATAACACGCTTCCTTCAGCTTTTTCTTCAATACATTTCACAATTCAGTGAATTATTACAAAACAAGTTATCCCCTCAACTATTTATGACTGCAAATGCAATTATCGTTCCTGTAATACTGTATTGTATTGAACGACAATATAATCTCCAACACGAGCCCCGCTTTAATTCAATAAACGTGCCCGACCCAAAGGACGCATGGTTCACGGGCTTCGTGCATTTTGCACAGCGATACAACGTACTGAATCAAAGAAGCGAATATTGGGGAGAAAATGGGAAAGAAAGACATCGTTTGTTCACAAATTCTGAAATACCTGCACAAAATGGAAACGTAAAAATATTACAGTCCTCTAGAGTATAATATTGCTGAAAAGTGGGTATAGATTATGAAATTTTTGAAGTGTATCTAATGGGTAAATTTCATCGTCAAATGGAACTTGATGGGAAAATTATACGGGGAAAATTGCTCGATGTATATACATGGTGTAGCAGTTAAGCGGCGTGCCACGTAGGGCATGGAATCTGTACAAGCACATCAAAGCTTTCATAGTCACATTGCGTGATCAATGAGGAATAATGGTAGCGTTCGTACTCTGGACCTATTAGTATGATTAACGAGGGGATGTATCACTAGCGTGTCCAGAGGGTCTTTGGGCCTGAAGCCCCCTCAAGCATGGGCTACACCCCCCCCCCCCCACCACACACACGAAGAAAAAAAGGGGAAAAAGGTTAAATATATGATGAATTTTTCTTTAAACGCAGTAGATAATGAGTGGATCGGGATGTTTTGATTGTAAAACAGAGCATCCGATATTACCACAGAGATACATATGTAGCCTACCCTTTCAGAATAAATAAAGAATTAAATAACTGAATTGAGCTCTATGCCCAAACTCGCGTGTCTTTGTTGACTTCTGGGTGATTCTATTTAGGAATGCAGAATTGCTAGGCGTAATTATATAGGCCCCCCTATTAGAATGTCGTCTATTAGTTTTCTTTAAATACTATAGGACGTTTTTAATAGACTTAAAGGGAAAGTCCACCCCCAAAATAAGTTTGTTTCGATAGAGGCAGAATAATAAGAAAATCAGGTGAGTGAAAGTTTGAGCAAATTCTGAATGAAAATAAGAAAGCTATGAATTATTGAAGTTGTGATCAATCAAATACAAATTGGCAACTCTGTGACTTATCATACGAGCTCTCCTTCATTTGCTTTGTGCATAATATTCCATAAAATCATGTTTTCTTCGTTATTGATGACGGAATATATATTTGTTCCTTGCAGGGGGAGTATAGAAACATATTTGCAATTATTATATTTAGGGTGCATGTATGGTTGAAATTGTTCTTGAGGGAAAATGAAAATTTTAGATTTTTTTAGTACTGAGCAAATGGAAGTTGAGCTCGCATGATACGTCATAGAGTTGCCAATTTGTGTTTGATTGATCACAACTTCAAAAATCCTAACTTCCTTATTTTTAATCGGAATTTGCTTAAACTTTCACTGACTTGTTTCTCTCATTTTTCTACTCCTATTAAAACTAACTTAATTTCAGGGTGGACTTCCCCTTTAAATGTGAAAGATAGTTTGTATTCCCTCGTGCGATTTAATAGGCATTTTTGTAGCATGGGGCAAGAAGCAGTAGATAATTCGTGACTCGCAGTTTTTACTGTATTTTAAAGAGGGCAACCATTATACCTTATATCAATGAACAAAAATAACTTAATGGCCCTCTTTTCCCAAGCCCATCGGGTCTTTGTTGAGCACTAGGCTGATTGTTCTCGAGTATGCAGGTGACGTGAGGGGGGGGGGGTGTTTTTGATAGACTTGATTGTGAAAATACTTTGGATTTCCTCGTGCAAGTTACGAGTCATTTTTATATGACAAATAAAACATTGGAAATCATTATTTTGAATGTTAAAAATATGTTAGCCGAATGAATAAGGACAGATCGGGAATGTACAGGGTGAAAAAGAAAAGGAAACTGAAATTTGAAAATTAAAAATTCGTTTCAAAATTTGCAAATGAGGACTCGTGAATGTATTTAAGAATGGGGCATAGCTCTATGGTTATTATAAAGGCCGCAGGCTCCGCTGACGACAAACGTCAGTTGCCCCCTCTTTTAATTTTGGGCACACCACCATCACTGCCTCACCGGAAGCTCCCCCGATAGGCGTAAACTAGACACACTTTTAACTTTGCATCTATACACCCCAATTTTCGTTATTTTCAAATTTTCCGCCTGACTTGATATGGCACCTTCCAACAGCTCCCCGGTTTGTAGCAATACAATGGAGCGCCCAAACCTCTCCCAACCCGACGAGTAGATAAATTGAGATATGCACATTGTACTTCCAGACATATCGGCCCGAATTCACAAAGGAGGTTTGTCGACAAACCTTGGTTTTCGTGCGTCATATGATGCGTTTCGACGCGTTTTTACAAACCAGGTTTGTAAAAAACGCGTAAAATCGCGTCATAATTATGATGTACATAAACCAAGGTTTGTCGACAAACCTCCTTTGTGAATTTGGGCCATAGTGTCGTTAAAGAAAAGGGTCTAAAATCCCTACCCGCGCCGCAAATCGGCCTAGACACCTAATCATGCTAATAGTGAATGATAGCGAAAAATATATGTGAATCCACCCCCTCCCCTCCCGAGAGGACTGATATTTAAATATTATTTCATGCGGCCGTCATTGTTGGTCAAACAGCTTATGAGCGTCAAGTAACGCCCGGCTAGAATGCTCCCCAGGGAGTGGGGATTGTGCACACCGTGTGTGCGGGCAAGCACTGAATCCAATGACCGGGGTAATAGTATATTTGTAAAGCGCTTAGAGACATTTGTATTAAACGCTATATAAAAATTAAATATGATTATTATTATTATCATTATACGAAATAAGACAGTATTATACCTTATGTAACAATATAGAAATTTCTCTAGGGAACATGGGTAGGATTTCAGTTACTGTACATCTGGGAGACTGGAAAAACACTCAAGTATATAAACGCGTATCTACCATGCACTCCAAGGAGTGAAAACAGATTATATTAATGCCAGCAGAATTGTCATGCCTGTCGCATCGAACTTCAAATCAAACGTATTGAGGTTCTTTCTGATTTAAATGATCAAATATGGACAAAAGGTTCGCACACGATTCCTTTATCGTAATCATGTAATGGCGGGACATAATTTGTTTAACAAAATACTGTGAAAACCCGCAAAAGCATGAGAACAATGGTACCTAGGCTAACATACTCTCTCTAAATGGATCCCGCCATATTATCACGCGAGTATAACTTCTATGATATAACAAACGGTGACCTTTTTATTGCAGTTCATCTAATTTTGAGCCCAAGCTTGTCTGAAAAGTAGAGGACAAATATTGCGAAGAAGGGTATTTTCTTTAAAAAGCTGAAAACACTGGAGCTTCTAGTAGTCGCTCTGCGCCCCCTGAACCCCATTCCGTATAATATCAAACGGAATCGCAAAGACATTCGAAAAACCATATCAAGGGCAATTTCATTACCCCTATTATATCATATGTAACCATCAGTGGCGGATCGAGGGGGGGGGGGGCGGCCCCCTTGAGAAAAAAACATGTAAAAACACGTGATTTTTACCTTTTGGGGGTTTGTTGGGCTCCCCTGGCGCTCAAGGGGGAGGGGTGCAAATTTTAAATTTTCGGGGACCCCCTCCTCCCCCCCCCCCACTGAGCGACTTTTCGGCCGGCGCGATTTGCAAATTTTCGGGAGCAAAAAAAAAAAAAAAAATTGTGTCCCCCTCCCCTAAGAATACCTGGATCCGCGCCTGGTAACCATGATGAGATGGCAAGAGATATTTCCTTCGGAAATCGATCGGGTTATCAATAAATTGATAAATAGGAGCGGAGCCGGGGAAGATGACAGAAGAGGGTTGGCGGCGTCGGGTGACATTAAAAAAAAACATCGTTCTAAGAAGTTCCCAAAACAAAAATGATAAAATTAATGTTATCGTATTATGGGATCGGCCAATCATTGGGAATATGATTGTTCTTGTAGTGAATTACATCACGTTGAATATGTCGACGTTTCAGTCCGTAAACTATATATCTATAATAAACTTTACCATCTGAAATAAAGTTGTTTCCTTGGGGGATTTTGCCAATCGTTCTATTAAAAAAAAATTATGGGATGTGGATGTATAATTATTTTTTTAAGTCAGTAACTAGATTCATGGTAATTTCGACTTGAAAGATACGGTATTGAGTGACCTGTGTTACTTTCGTACCGTCCAAGGTTACTAATCGACCTCACGAGCGGTCGCGTACAACACATAGCCTCATGAAGAAAATAATGGCGTGCAAACATGGCATGTAAATTGTTTCCAAATAAATTGTTAAAACGGCGCGGTCAAATAATAAAAAAGCTGCGGTCAATCGTTCACAAATACATAATTATTTGTATTTATCACTTTCACAGACGTTACCGCTCTAATAAAAAGTTCACCTATGGCATCCAGTGCAGAGGTTAAAGAGCTGTGTGACCATGGTTTGACGAGGAGTTTGGATTTCTTCATTGGGTTATGTGTCAAACGCGACCGCATGTGAGTTCGCGGAGCTGAGTGACCTCGGACGGTGCGAAAGAGGCTCGCATAGCCGTAGAAGCGTGATCACCCAATACTGCGCTTTGCTCAAGCTGTTCATGTCTTAATTGCGACTAATTAAGGTTAAACTAATAGGAATGCACGTTATATTTATCGTCTTGTAGGGTAGCATTCCCATTGCAAATATCCTCACTTTCGTATAGAAAAGATAATTTGAAATTTTCAATCATTTCGAACCCCACTCTATTCAAACATATGAATTATTGACATTAAAATCATAAAGATAACTCAGAGATGCAGTAAATGCCATTTTTGTTAAATAGCGACGTGACCCCGGCCAGCCGGGGAAAGATTCTTCTCGAGGTCTGAAGTGAATCGACACGGTGCTACCTATATTTAGAAGGTCACCTAGGACATGTAAGGCGAATAAAGATGATCGATTTACAAATCCAAACTCGGCTTGCTGACGCACGACAAACAGTTTGTCTAAACAGATTTCACATTAAAGGCCATGGTCTCAGATCTACCCTCTGTTTGTATCTCTATGTAAACATTAAACATCTGCCGGGATGACGCTAGCGAGAGGAGCACAGGTAACTTCGGTATCAGGTAGTTTAAAAAAGAGACATATCAAAACGAAGGTTTGATTAAAGTGACTCGGTAACATTGTTGAAGGTTGATGAAAAAAATTGCTTAATTTTGTATGAAATGTTACTTGTTTTATTTCGTCTACCGTAATAGCCCTCTAACATGCACAAAATCCTGACAAAATTCTCAAACCACAAAGAAATCATATGTGGTTTTATTTGAAGGCGTGACTATGCAACACCCTCTTACAGTAAAGTCCCCAGACCAATTTTTGAAATTTTCCCAACCGTTTTTCCATGAAAATAAGACATAAAACAGGCTTTTAAAAATATTTCAACACTTAATTGTTTGGAATGTAAATAGAGCCGATTCATTGCTTTGTGACGATTTACATTAACCTAAAATCTAATGAAATTATAATAATATAGTTGAGAAAATTCAGGAATTGATCAAATCAGTTTTTCCCAATTGTTGTCATTAATAAGGGTTTGTTTTCACTCAAACTTTCAGATTATCTTTAATTGTACGTTGAGCATTGAAGTCACTACCTTAGTTCCATTTTCACTCATCTGAACAATGTTACCAAGTCCCCTTAAAGAATTACGTCTATGTTGTAAGTAACAATTTGGGAAATGGGAAATGCTAATGACAGCAGTAGACCCCCCCCCCCCCCCTAAAAAAAAGATAAAAAAGAAAAAAAATAGAACGATCACAACCCCCGCCCCATCCCTCCTCGAGAAAATAAAATACATTTTAATGGAAGTATTGCCGCAAAGGACGGGGGATAATAATTGGTCTGCTTTAAAAGGCAAGATCGTAACAATCATGATTATAATATGCCGCTCTTGTGTAGCACATATCACATCATGATAATAACGACTCTATGCACTTTGGATATTATAAAACACCGGTTACAAGTACGGAGAGGGTTGCGTTCAAGCGATACTTTTTCAGCCTAGGAACGCGGTTTTCAAAGACGTTTAGTTTAAAAACAAGCGATTTCAAACGATCTTTCGTCAGCCGTAAAAATAAACGTGTTTGAAAACGCAAACATGAAACGCTGAAAAGGATGCGTTTTGTAACGTGATTCCGGTCGCCAGAAATCACTTGAACGCAGCGGAAATCTCAATCGTGATTCTATGACGCCTTTATCGTGGCCTGCTTCCGGTTTGCTCAAAACAGCAGCCCACAGTCGACCGTAAACAAATTCAGAAAGCGCGCGCCGAAGTTGACCTATACTTCCTGGGTCAAACTGCACAGTGTGATGCGCAGTGGCTGGGCTTGAAAGGAGCGAGAATCAGCGTTGATGGAAAATTGTTTGATTAAAGATAAAGGTGAGTTCTGGTCAACCGATCGCATTGTGAAAGACAAGGTGTAGAATGGATCAGAAAAAGTTGATCATATAGCATGTAAGTTTTGGTGTATACTGCATAGTTTTAGAGTCATCAAAATCATAAAAAATTTGGCCTAGTCTTGATAAAGTAACAAGCACTTTAGACAAAAAGATGTAAATGGGACTACACAAAATGGTGTCGGGGCGTCTTAACATTGATTTCCTAATCTGTCTAGGCTCATTACTCAGCCAGTATACATTTTCTACCAAAATTGTTTGGCAACTGACATTTATTTGTAAACTTTCAGTGTTACAGTAATTTTCGTTTGATTCTGTGATAATTTTTTTGTTAATATATATATTTTTTAACCAGAACTCACCTTTACATTTAAGCTCGATTATTCTATGTAGTAAAGCAGTCGCAAAGACGCCTCTTGTGCGTCGGGCATAACATGCAGCTGGTATAATCAGGGAGGCGATCGACTCCCTGGTATAATAGAGTGGTATGAAATGCGCGTACCTTTAACGAATCTAGCCTGCAAGCGCACGGAGTTTCCCGTCACCTACGAAAAAGAGCCTCTTCTTCTTTCGTGGGATTCATACAGTCTTGGAGAACTGCAGGATCCTTAGATTCTAAAAGAGAATAATGAGCAATCTTATGTTACGATACTTGTATTTGCAGTTTAAAAAAATATCTTATACATTATGTCATACACATTACTTAGAAATATGCAGAACAGATTCTGATTTAAGTATTTGTTTTAAAACATTTTTTCGTGAATAGTTTCATTTACAGCTCAAAAACAATTTACGTACATGTTTTGCAAGAAGCGCAGAGACTTTCGGAATTTCTCAATATGTTACGCAACTAAAATATTCAATTCAAAATCAATCGTGGTTGGCAGTCGGGGTGTGTCATAATAAACTTACTTGCACTGAATAAAATTTCCATGAGTTTTCATCAGCATTTCATAGAGCTCTGTTTTCTTCGGAAGGGGTCAATAAACCAGTAATTACCGTATTTATTGTATTGAATGGGGCACAGAAAAAGGGAGGGAGAGTGTATCAATTAATGCCTTTCGCGATATCGTGTTATTGACGTTTAGGACTATTCTTTCACCGTTACTTGTCAGCGTCATTATTTATATTTAAAAAAATGAACATTTACATATGTATTCAAAGTAATAAGTATTTCTTCTTCATAAATGCAACGAGAATGTCTCACCGAGGGAGAATAAGAGAGAGAGAGAGAGAGAAACAAAGTTTAAGAGTACAATTTTAAAGGGAGTGGGTCGTCAGTTTCCTTGTGCAGAAGGCCATAATTCGCTGACACCAGACATGGTAGAATAACATTAATGTATGAACAAGTCTGCACACATCGAACCCGTATCAAGAAATACCCCCTAGTCTCTCGGAGAGTCTTGGGGTGAGGGAAAAGTGAGATAATTACTTTACCACGTGGAGGAATGAATGAGGAAATACAACGCATTAAATAAGGCATGTTGGTCATAAAACTGAAGGCTAATCCTTGTGATTGACAACACCTGTCAAAGGTTAAACACCTGAACGGAGTCAAATTCCCGATGAGAGCCCACTCCTATGCGTCTTTAAAAAGGAATTTATCTGCATTTCTTTAATCACACTTTTTTCATATTTTTGTACATAATCAATTATTATACTTGCTAGTAACAAATTCAGTTTCATTATTTCGCCAAGGTTGTAGATTTTTAAATAGTGGATATTTTACCAGTTATATAAATGTTCCTCGCTAGAATTAGTGCATTAAATTTAACAGAGTCAAAAACATTTTTTTAAAGATTTGTAACAACATCATCGTATCAGATTATATTTGGACAACGCGTCCGCGTCCGTTTTCTTGCTAAATCGAAGTAATAATTAATTTAACAAATTTGAAATGCTATTGTACTATGCAAAATAGAAACAAGATTAGTCACTTATAGACTTTAACCCCCGATATGTACCTGATTTAATGGTTAAATGATTTTAGTTCATATTGCTTCAAGAAAATACAAAACTGCGAGTAAAATACGAATTTGTTTCTGTATTTCTCTCGAGCTTGCATTCATTTTCCTCTTTCACATTTTAGAATAAAAACTATAAGGTGATAAACAACATGATACTTCATTTGGGGGGGGGGGGGGTCTCATTTAACATGGAAGTCTTGACACATATTTAGCGCTAACCAGCCCCTCCCCCAGTCCGAACCTCGCCGCACATGCCCACGCATATTTGATAGCATGGCACGCAATTGCAGTATTTATTTAAACGAGTTACGTTTTTCCCCTCGTACCTTTGACGTAATTGTCTCGTGAGACAAGCGGTCTGATGACTTGCTACAACAAAATGTCATCGCGAATACTGCCATTCTTCCTCAGCTATGTCTAGATTAAAATCGAGTTATATGGAAGACGACGTTCGAAGGTAAAAGCAACCAGATGGAGAATTGATTATCATGAGAATTAAAAGAGGGAAAATCAATCTCGGTATTTTCATCATTGATTGCAAAATGAAAATAAAACGAGACATGCTAAACTCTCAATCCTTTCCTTTGTTGTTGCCTGATTGAGGCTAAATGCCATTGTGACATATATTATAGGTTAGCGGAGTTATGTATGAAATAATTCATATTGATATTCTAAGAGGCTTAAAAGACATTTTTCATAAATGTCAAAGTTGACCAAAACAACAAATCTTACCATATTTATTGGAAGCAATGTTCACGATGTAGGGTTGAGCATCATATTTTCAGTTTTAAATCTCATACATATGAAAATAAACGGCTTAGATCAATTAATCTGTCATTCATATTGGCAGATACGAAAATTATCAAAGAACATATCAAATTTTCCCAAATGTTTAATTCACTAAAGCATCATGGAGACATATTTCTTGAGTTTTCTAAATATTCGTTTAGTTGTTTCTCCTTAAGATGGCAATCGTATAAAAGTACACCATCCCATAAAGGAAATCGATTGCTATAAATGAAAAGATTTTATACTAGTTGGTACGGTTTATTTTCCACGAAGAGGTAGGCCTATCATATAAATGATGCTGAGATGGAAAGGAAATTGTATTCGGATCAGAACGATGTCATTTAACTAAACTTGCCGATCTAAATGTAAATATATCCGAACTTTCAAGATATTTGCCTACAACAGAGAAAAAAACGGTACATGTAATGTCAGACAGCACCATAAATTAGCCTAGTATGCGTGTATAATGTGACACATTTATTCTATGGACACTAGCCTTCACATTGAATGCATTAGTCGATATGAATACTTGGTTTATGATGGTCGCGGAGATCGTTTATCACGACCCGCTGTTATCGTGGCTATTTCAGTACCTCGGAGGTGTACTACGTCGGCTTTGGTCGCGTTTCGCTTGCATCACGTGATCTCTCCGTGACAGGGGCGTCGCTATAACACTGTGAATGGGGGAGGGGTGTCACCGTGCCAGGATGAATTTCCCGAATCCATAAAGAAGAATATTTCTTAATAAAGAAGCACAATCAAATAAATGAAGATATACAAATTATCATTGTATATAAATTAATGAAAATGGGTCAAATCAATTAAAATTGACGAGAGTAAAATGTGTAGGCTAGGTTAAAGATTCCAACAAATGTCGACATAAGCCAATTTGTATTGTTCTCGAACATGTGATGGATTTTGTATTTAAAACGTGATTTCAAAAAAATCTTCCGATATAGCTGAGAGTGGCAAACTATTAAAAATGAGGATTTTATCACCAGAAACGAGTTACCGGAGTGGGGGGGGGGGGGGTAATTCTCTCTCCTTGCGACCCTTCTGCTTCCATATCTGCGATTATTCTTCGGCCGTCTTTTGATGTGCGGTGTCAGTCACCGCCATTTGTACATCACAAGAATCCCACATTCTCGTAATAACGAGTTCAACACACTCTTACCATCGCTTGAAGTGCTATCAGTATCACTCTCGCTTTATTTGTCGCATGGCCTTGCGTAGGGCGATTTGCTCCGACAGCGTTCTCAAGAGGGGGGTCGGGGGGCAAACAACACCCCCTATGGGCCCTATCTTATTTCGAAAGGGGTAAAGGGCAAAGGACCTACATCCAAATCTGATAGATATTGCTAAACTATAAATAATACCGACTTAGATGTATTTAGGCCTGGGTTATTACGTGACGCAGCATGTTAACGTGTTCCAGTTTTAATTAATGACGGCGGCCATTTTTATTTCTAGCGGCGTCCTCGGATCGTGTATTACTGTGATGCATGTAAGCCGATACGGGGGACACACCTCATCAACACATGCTGGTAATTAAATACATTCATAATGCATCGTCATCATCAATATGGTTGGTATCTATTCTATGCGATAAGCTCTCATCGGAGAAGAACCGAGAACAATTTTACCAACATACAACTACAAATATATTTCATGACATTCCAAACTCCATGCCAGAGAGTAAAGTAAAAAAATAACTTATTGTAAGAAGAAGAAGAGAAATAAAGAAGGATTAAATACAGTCACACATGATTAAGATTTGGCCTGAGAAAATTATCATTAATATATTTTATTATTTTTCCGATTAGTATACAAATTTTGGTCATAATTATTATGTCATGATGAATAATACAATTTGAAAGCAATCTTTTAATTTGACGATCTGTCAAAATACAAAATGATGAAGGAAATTTAAATTTATGATGCCACGTTGTCAAATCAGAAATCACATTTGCAAATGTGGCGACAAGGGTAATAAACAATTATCAAATTTCAAAATTGTCCAACATTTAAACTGGATTTGCAAATATAAATTTAGGAGGAGGGGGGGGGGGTGACACACCCATTGCCCTCTCTCGTGACACCTCTGGATGATAAGTTGATATAATAAAAGTATGAGTTTAAAAATATAGTCATAAACAGGAGTTGAAATGAAGTGATTGCTCGAGCCCACACAGCTGCGGCAGGAAACGTGACGTTAGCGACATTCTTGGCTTTTCAATCCAACACCGGATTTGAGTTTAACCCCGCCGAGGAAAAAAGGACACCGAAAAATATGAAAACAATTTTAAGAGGAAAAACATGAGAAAGAGGGAATTGCGGTGGCGAAGCGGATCGTGAGGTTGCACAAATTAAGGAATAGAAATGACCGTGTGACACGATTTCTATTTGCTACCTTGTTATTTTAGATAAATCAGTCACGTTGAATATGCGATCGGAGAAGAAAAAAGAAGTGCTCATATTTTCGAATTGTATAAACACTGTATAATGTGACATTTTTATTTCGTTCCCATATTCTTAGTGTATATTCATGAACAGTTCTGTACAGCCCAAAAAATTCTTGAATACCTCGAATATCCTCATATAAAAGAAAAGTACAAATATAACTTCATAAAATAAGTCATAATCAGATATTGGCTAATGTTGTTTAATGTGTTTCTACCCTTTGTCTAACTTTTTATATTTTCATTTAAAAACAGACAAATCACAAATTGACGAATGCAATAGGAACAATAAAACAGAACAAATTAAATTACATAAAATTGCTTTCAATACTAGAACAGCAAGGAATTTTTAAAAGACAGGGACGACGCAAGAGAAATCAAGAGAAAAGAAAATAGCAGGACACAAAATCTCGTAAAGGAGACAATCTTCTGAGTCATTTCATCACTTCGCCTTCCTGCTCTATTTCTTCTTCTAATAATGGCGTTCTACTTTACCGTCCTTGAATATGCAATACACCCGAGTGTGCTTGTTAATAAAATGACCGAGTTTAGTTTTCCCCGTTGTGTAATAAGACATTATTACATGTAAATCCTCCGCGATGAGTTTCGACCACAGCAATATTCGAAGGTTGTTATGAGTTCCGGTAAGAAAAAAATCTATGCATTTCGATAGAAACTGTCTAAATGACGTTGTTTATCAGGGATTTAACGTGCCTCCCCCCCCCCCCCCAAAAAAAAACAACTACCTATCACTGCACCAGGAAATGTCGCTAATAATATAGCTGTAGTTAATGTTAGCTATAAATCGATAGGCTATTTCTTTTTTTCTTTACAAATTGTGTAGGTTTCTGTTTCATATTAATTTTTTAATTTGTCAATACCTTATCTCAAGAAAAAAATTCGGGCATGACATATATGTTTTGAACTTGCAAAACCAAATCGTATAGGCCTATATATATATCCCATGAATCATCAATTTCACAACTAAGTCTTGTAAATACTTTCAATTTAAAAAAACAAACAATACCGTCTACCATGACTATTCTATTACAGTTATTTCACTTTCATTTCCGATAAAAGGTGTGTACATATAAAAATCAATATAGGCCTACTCTAAATGGTAGATAACATATTACCGTTGTGCGTTGATACTGATGAATGCAAAATTTGATAAAGAATGTAAAACGCTTCTTAATGAAATGTGATGGTCGTAATTTTGCCTTTATTGTTTAATGATCTTCTTGCCAAGATTCTTGAAACTGAAGCATAAATGATATCGAAATTAAATTAACGATAACTGAAAGTGAGTGTATGGAATGATACAAATGAAATAAATGCTGTAATTGGCCGTTACATTATTTTTAATATGATACATGAACGGATATCATGATAGGAATGCACGCTGTTATTGATTAGGTAAAGCTACATGGCAGAGGTTGTGTTAACAACAGAACTCACCTGCACCACTCATCAATGATCATAATACACCAATTGGTTTTCGCAAGTGCCACGTTGATTCATTTGACATTTTCTCCGCCGAAGCGACACCGACATGTGAGAATGCAGCCCCAAAGCAAGCAAGTAAATGATTAGAGCGATCATGTTTCCACTTCCAACTCGTCCCCTAATCTACCATTCTCATCTAACCTTGACATTTTCATGGCAGTGAAGTCGTAATCCTCAAGCATGGCTCCATATGAATATGGTAAGGAATATCATCACCTCTGGTCTATAATTGCAAAGGGGTAAACAGGTGCACGAACGAGAGCCCCTCTAGGTGCATGAATTCCCTTTCTCAAGAACCAACAAAGATGATTTTATTTTCCCCCGCCACTAGAATGTTTCTTTCTCTTGACGAATGTCTTCTTAAATGTCAAAATAGTTTGAAAAGGAAATTCATTTTTTGTTGTTGTGCAACTGTCTAAACGTTTTGTTTATTTACTCTGTTTTGTAAATTAGTTTGATTGACGCTGATAAAAAACAGAAACAAACATTCGTAAATCACACACAATTTCGTGGATGGAATCACAATGATATCCTCCTTACCTTCATGCAGAAAGTCTACGGTAAAGTTTTTATTAATGCATTTGTATAAAAGATCACTATAAATTTCAAAGTAGGATGTGAGCCAATTTGTTTTCAATTTACTGTTGTGCGTCATTTGTGTAAATATGATGATTGAAATTGATAAATAAATAGGTCAGTTTTGTTATTGCCAAATCTTTGTTTTGTCAAAAGTTTAACATTTTCAATGTTTCATCATTACAGTAATGTCATGTATTTTCAAGTATAGTAAACGGTCAATACTAAATATGCGGGTATTTAAAGTGATGCTTCCACGCATGCCAAGGCTGTTATACTCGAGGTATCATCTTTCTTTTTTACGACGCCATTTTCTGTTGATTTCATTCCATCGCAGACATTTCAGTAACATTTTCACATATATAAGACGGCTTCCGCACAATAGCATTACGTTATTCCATAACAATTAGGGCATATTATACGGATATTCCTGGGAAGACGGAGTACCCCATGGTAACGTGACGTCATTGGTCTAAAGCTGCTTGACAACTGCACGTTAAGGCAAGGAGAGACATGAAACATGACTACATGTTATTTTCCATGCCTTAACACATTGTTTCTCCTGTCTTTTGTAGCGGCGATCTACGCATTTTAGTCAAGCCGTTCGGGCATCGAAAATATGATGAAAATGAGGACATCGAAAGCTTCGAGGCAAGTTCTGTCAAAACAAGATCAAAAGAAATGGAAAATAAAGAAGGAGAAATATTATTAGAATACGTGTACCTATTGACACGTGTGCTGTGCGAGTGTGCGTAGTGTGGGTGTGAGTGTGCGATCTCAATATCCCGTTTTAAAGTAATTTGGGGGAGGTCTCGTTTAAATTACTACATACACTGTTTAATATAGCTGCTATGTGGCCAATACCTCAAGGAAACAAATTGATAATATGACAATTTGAATGTCAAATAGTTAAGCAAACTAGGCCTATAAAAAGGAGCATTTGGTTTCAATTGGATGTGGCCCCATACAAATCTCTTCAATTATTATTTTTTTTGTAATAGCATTATCATTATTATTATCATCAACATCAACATCATCATCATCATCATCATCAGTATTACAAATATTATTATTAGTAGTAGTCGTAGTCGTAGTAGTATTAGTATTAGTAGTAGTAGTAGTAGTAGTAGTATTAGTAGTATTATTAGTAGTATATATTATCACGATTGTTATAATCATCGTCGTGATCATGATCGTCTTCATCAGCAGCTTAATCTAGTTATCATTATTCATAATCATTATCATTTATCAAATAAATCCTGCCGCGTATTGAATTGGTGCTACCATGAATACTAAATTACGCTTATGTTAAAGCCATTAAGAGAGTAAAATTACATCACGTAGAAGCAAAAACAGACTGGGCTCTTCGGTAATAGTAATAACATGAATTTTGAAGCCCGATTTTCATGCAATCGTATGCTCATTGTATATTTGATAATTACTGCTCTAGATAACGTAGACATAATTATAGGTTCTATTTCCTGCGAACTGAGCCTTGAAATATGATGGATAAGAAATGTCTGTATAACGTTGATATTTAACGGATTCTATGTGATCTATTGGATATGACAGATGGCTTATTACCCTGAGCAAGAGTATGTAATGCGTGGAAGATATCATTGTAACAGTTACTTAAAAATGCGGTTGATTATTTTACCGAGAGCGCGGAGATGTCATCGTATATTCAAATATCAGAGTACGACATTTCGTTGTACATTTATCGCTCGTACAAGCCTTTTTTAAATGTGAGAAAGGTTGAAATATAATATTAAAAAAATATACCGTACGTCTGTTGTATTTTTCACTACAACTAGATTTTTCTAAATACATCTGTTCATTTATTCTCTTCGAAGCAAATGTATCGAGAATGGATTCCGACTTGAGCTTTTTACGAACGCCAGCCATTTTGTTTTAAATATTGACTTATGAAAATATTTCTTGTTATAATATATTAGTCGATTTCATTTTAATTGTTAAAAAAACTAAAAATGGTACTTCATATTGTATTTTAGTTTTATTTATTATCAGCATATTTTTACGGGGGAAAAAAAAAAAAACAATTTTTCACCTATTATACAAACAGAAAAGGAAAATAAAAACGATTTGCGCAAGTTCCGTGATGGTATGAAAGGAAACCTCGTGTCTGAGAAATGTGTCTTTAAGAGTTTGTTTTGGAGCTTTGAATACAAGGGCCTTTTGTACTTTAAATTTCATCCATCTTTAAAGGTGAAATTCAAAGAAAATCACAAATAGGTGTATCACTAGAAACTGGTAAGCTAATAGATGGCCATCATACAAGTTTTATGTCAACTACATATCGGGTGATTTATAAAAATACAATTACAACCACCTCCGTAGCAGCTGGGACATACGAGAGATTCGCCGGAAAAATAACGATGTTTTAATGACGTCACTATATGGACCAATACTGCCCAAGCAGACGACATCCCATAAAGAATGAACATAATTGCAAAGCTATTATTTGTCAAATTATAATGAGTTTAGTGAATATAAATGTAATGGCATGTCAAACCATTCAAAAGGGGATATGACCCGATTCTGATAACTAAAATCGTATGCTTGTAAATACACAAGATAGGGGTTAATTAACAATAAAAGAAACCAGACTTTCAAATTGAAAAAACCCGGAATGATATTGAGGACGGCATTTGTTTCCTCTTGAACCCCCGAACATACGGCGGTGTGTGCAGCTGAATGTACAATGGCGCCTTATTTTGTTTACAAGCTACAGATTCCTTTATTGTTTGTATCGCTGCATTTGTCATCAAAATAAAAACAAGCGCGGGGTTTAGAGGAGGAAGTAAATTATACATTTAGCCTGACGGTAGTGAAGTAAAAGAAAGAACTCAAGAGAAGATAAAAAACAGGCACTGAAAATGTGTGAGATGTCATGGGACATCGTCTGCTTGTGCAAATCGTGTCCATACTGTGATCTCACACATCTCAGCAGCGTTCGGAAAGCTCTTCAGGTGCTATGCCGGGGCTGTATTTAAGCATTTTGTTATTAATAATAATCATTACTTTGAATGTTTCCAAGCATTGAATTTTGATAACCATGTCGAATCAAAGTTTCAACTTTGCAATTATGAAAATAAAGTTAGTTTTTAAAATCGATGAATATCTACTTTAAGGTTTTTAGTGCATCGGAAGGGAAAAAGAAAAAGGAACAAAAAACCAACAAAAAAAGCATTCACTTACGTGATCGCGAGTAACTTTCACGAAATCTACCCAAGGGCAATCCGTTATTTGATGTGTTGTCAAGAGGAATCATATTGGGATTACGTTATATGTTTATTGAATGGTTGCACATTTCAATAGGTGACGCACGAAACTTTTGAAATAGCCTGACATTGAGTAATATTGATCGTATTTTTTTGTATTGACCTTTCTTTCGTCACTTCCATATAATTTTATTCAAGACATAATATAAATATTTTGTGACATCTTCAAATAGTCTGAAAGTGCAGAATATTATTACTCCCACTCGGCACGAATACAAAGGGCAAAGGTTTATATGAAATTTTTAGCACTTAGCTGTAAATCCCAAAGTTTGCGATATCATACTACTTGACAGTCTGATCATGTTTTAATCTTATTTCGTGGATTATTAAAATTCACCCTCTCCACTATCTTCCATCAATTTCCCTTGCAATCATTTTTTAAGGGATTGGGACGAAAGAATTTTGGTGATATTGAACCCATGCTTGCCGATTTTCATTCCTTTAGTCCCGCACGTATGCTTTCAGTTGTGTTGTAAATCGACGCAGCTGTTTGGTGGTATTTAGTTTGCTTGTTTCGTATTCAGTGTTTGTACCTAGCTACGAGGCATGTACGTCAAGCAGTAGAAACCGTGATAACACACGTAGACACCATCACGAGACATGAGGTGCGATTAACTCCAAATGTCACGATCAAAGCGAGGATCTCCTTCAAATTTAATATCTATTGCTGGCAGCGGTGCATGTGGGGGCGGCCATTTACAGTGGGAGTCAATAATGAAAAAGGAAACTCAGAAGACCCCCAGCAAGCTCAATACCCGCTTAAAATTGTATAATGATGGTATAGAATAGCTTATACTTTCAACTTAAATATGATACTTATAATATCTAGTATCTACCCACCTGTATCTCAGTCTAAGATGAAAGTGTACATTGGCTTATTCTTTCTGTAATAATCTCTAAACTATCTAATCACGATAAAAGATGACGAGGCAATTATATATCTGTATCAAACACGCCGAATTCACGCTTGTCCGTAACGTAGAGTGAATGAATATCAAAAACTTCGGCCGAAGATTGTGCCGCAATTCAACTATTCATTTTGAAAACTGTCTAGAGTGAAAAAACGTTTGATAGAAAGAGAAGCAGTGTTCAATATATACATGTATGTAAATATATATATATATGTATCTTTTTTCCTTTGGAGCTTGCAGCCAAAGCTTACAGAATTTTTTGTTTATTGAAACAGCTCGTCTGTTTGCGGCAATGGCATATGCTTGTGCTTTTTCATCATTAAAAAGATGAGAGCGTTGTGAACGTGACATAGGAGAGATTAGTATCACAAAAACTACTTAATTATAAAAGCGCTCGTGTCCACTTCACGTTGTGAATATCAAAAACCTACCTTTTCATTAGCTATTATGTACTATTGTAGGCCTACTTATCGCCTTTTAAAGCCGACATTTTTTTCTTCTTCGATTCCTGTGAAACAGATATCTCAAAAACGGTAATTGTATTTCCTTTATAAGTTTGCACAATCGCAGACTCTAGTGAGGACTTGACACATTTTTTAATTTTGTATACATTTTGAGACATGGATATTATTCTTAATAATTCTCACTTATATCCAGTCCGTTTCGACCATCGAATTCTACTTCGTGCATAAATTCAGTATTGCGCATATTTATTCAACTATTTTTAATATGGAGAAAACCTTTCACATAAACCTACATCCTAGGATTACAGGTATTGTATTTTTATTATTGCACTTTGTTATTTGAAAATTATGCAACCTTGCGAATAACAAATGCCGTTGCCGGATTGATCGGGAAAACATCCATACACAATATGCTTGTCTGGCGAAAAAGGGAAAAACAAATTTTGTCCATGTTTTGTCCAAGTGGAAGATTTTCTTTTGAGGTTTGCACAGCCACCAACTCCATAAATGTCAAACACATGACCCCTGAGATAAATTAACTTAACAAAAATCACATCTATTGGGTAAAAAAAATAGGCTAAAATGAGATCGCGTCTGCCAGCGCCACAATTAAAAAAAAAATGGAACTTTAGCGGAGAATGCGCCATATGACAGTAATTCATATCAAACGAGTACTCAGCACCAATACTCGGACAAGTTACAAGTATAATCTCTGTTTTTACCCTTTTTTTAAGTTAATGGTCAGTGCAAATTCCTTTTTTTTTTATTGCAGCGTTTAGAACAAATACAATTATAGTCAGTTGCAGATCATTTTCTAGAACAGATACAAATATTCAGGAATATGTTAAAGCAAATCCTGTCAGTGCCATCGAAGGCACTTTGTAATGAATGTATCGCCGCTTCAGATTAGACGCGGTAAACGGTTTACCGTGTTTTTTTTTATTAACGCGTTCACGA
The DNA here is from genome assembly GCF_000002235.5 of Strongylocentrotus purpuratus. NCBI lineage: Eukaryota > Metazoa > Echinodermata > Echinoidea > Camarodonta > Strongylocentrotidae > Strongylocentrotus > Strongylocentrotus purpuratus. The sequence goes on from NW_022145597.1 coordinate 26,063,569, forward strand.
ATGGGAACCACGCGGAACAATGGTTGTATTATAAGATACATAAATGTGAAGCGTATTACACTTCACGTCATCATATAAAAAAGAAAACGCCGCGGTATACCGCGTAATATCTAAACGAGGCGTTAACCGTGCTTCTTTTTTTAGTGATATCGAGAAAATAATTTCCGTTGGGCAGAGTAAATACACCGTCAAGATAATGGGAACATGTAGTACGACTCTGTACGAGCACAAGATTATCGATGCTTGCATGTTGCGGTCTTTAATATTTTTGAAGATTGTGTATCTTATCAACTTTGTGAACTTTACAAGGCGATATATTTCGAAGAAGGTCAAGGCCGATAGCTAATCCAAATCTTACTCTATCCTGCATAATTTTAAGCTTCGTAACACTGCTTAATCTCTTCAAAGCAATAGAACGTCAACTCTTATTCCTTAAAAAATGTATCTAGTGCTTGATCGTTACATCCGATGCTTGGAAATTAAAATAGAGTGTAACACGTCACCACCCCCCCTCCCCCCCCCACACACACACAGAATGCAACGAACTCCATGTGTCCCTCAAGAAAAAAGGCATGGTTACGCCACAAAGATTACCCATACACTTGTTAACCAGATGCTATTAGATTATGAACGTTATGGTGCTACAACTGATTAGTGAATACATGGATACATGTGCCTTAATGGAATTGTTTGATTGTAAACATGGCGACTATCGTGACTGCTAATGACATTTGAATGTCATAGCATATATCTGTTCGAGAAACAAAAACATATCCGTCTTGTATACCTTAGCACCTTGAAAGTCTCAAAGGAGAAGTCCACCCTGATATTCAGTTGGTTTTAATAGGAGCAGAAGAATGAGAGGAGCAGGTCAGTGAAAGTTTGAGCGAAAACCGATTGAAAATAAAAAAAGTTATGAATTTTGAAGTCGCAATCAGTCAAACACAAATTGGCAATACTGTGACGTATCTTGACTATCTTTACCTAGCGGAAAAAATTCACTCGTACATTCACTTTAAATTTACTTATTGCAAATATGTTTTTATACGACCCCCGTATGAAATAAAAACATATCCCGTCATCAATAACTAATAAAATGAAAGTTATGAAATGTCATGTACATAATAAATTGGAGAGGACCTCGCAAGTTGCGTGACAGTGTTGCCAATTTTTGTTCCACTGATGACAATTAAAAAAAAAAAATCGTAATTTTCCTCATTTTAATCGGATATTGTTCAACTTTCACTTATAATTTTCTCGCGCGTTTCTTCTTTTATTAATACCGGATAATTATCAAGGTGGACTTTCCCTTTATGGCTAGGCTCAGATAAAACCCGCCGCTCTTTGAAACTTTGTGTACGTGTAAATAAATGACAACTGCGCGCACGGCGAAGGACTTGCGCGTATTCGCTGAACTATATGTCTAAAAGTGAAGCATATTTTACAAAGTAAACCGCCGTGGTTTTACCGAGTCATATCTGAACAAGCCTTTAACATGTAACTCTAGTAAAAAAAGATATTCCTTTTAGTGAGCATGCATGCCTTCCTCAGCTTCCCGCGGTAACATTCCTACTTAACGATGCCGACGTCACCCTTTAACCCGTTGAGTAATATTTCAGGAAAAACCTAAGTGTTCTTGATGCGAGCTCCGCATTTCCTAAACGTCGCAAATGCGAACTATTAAACACACGGGAATTCTTCAAAGAAATTATCCGCGCTGTATTCCTGACTTGCCGTTATTATCATTCTCTGTCTGTAAATATCTCATTTCCTATCTTGGAAGTATGCTCGCTGTTTGTGATCGCCAAGAGTCGAATTCACAGCAGGAAAAAATACGCAAAGAAAGGCCGGATGTTTTGCAGATTATATCCATTTTTAATCGTGCGTAAATAATATAATGGGTGAATGATGGAATCACAAACACGTGATCTAAGGGATGTGATGGTGGTCTCAATGATGCTCTTGTCGTTGTTTTTCCTCCTCATATTTAAATGCCAGTTGCCAGTATATTAAAGAGCAAATTCATCGTTTTTATTGCGAAAACGAAGAAGTAAGAAGGCGTTCACTGTATGTTTGAAACTCGTGTTGTTTCAAGAGCAATTATTCATTTTGTTTAATTACTCAAAACAGCATTTTCATAATTTGTATCGTGTTTTTCTTTTTAAATCGACACTAGACGAATCTGATTCACTTTAAATTCAAATATACTCTTACATTCTACTTACTGTTTTTCCTCTTATTTTAGAGGAATCGTAAGCTTGAAACATTAACATGAACAATCTGAATTGTGCCACTTCTAGAACACCATAGAAGGTATACAAGGAATTATTTACTATAAAAGAGATTTTAAAACAGCGAATGCGCTTCAAAAAAACAACCCAAGATACGCTTTTAACTCATTCATCCAGCCTAAAAACCCCGATCATGCCGATAATTTAGGCAGCTGTCGTATTCTTAAAGCTTTACTTTGTATACATGAACTTGTAAACATTGCGACAGAGAATGATTTGTTACATGTAGCCTGCGCTGACTTTCGTAGTATCCTATATACGCGACCTCAAAATCACACCAGGACCTGGTTTGATATTTCTATTTTCATTCAACCATAAATATCTTGATAACTAAAGTTGTATGAATGCCTTGCATGATTTAAAAACATCCCTCTTTGATAGTACATGTTCGTCGCGCAATCAACCATCTTTCATTCAGCAATTTCATACTTTTATTAATAATAGTAAAACCGGATACCTTTAAAAGTCTTTTAAAAATGTATTCAGAGAATGAATTTTTGTTTACGCAATTGCCATCGCTGTGGTTCTTCGCGCATAAAAGAACAAACCATCCTCAAATGATGACGCTGTTTCGTTTATACCGATATTTCAAATTAATGAAATAAAAAGTTCATTACCGATTATGCCTTCCGTCTATCTAGATTAACAGGATAACCCTATTAATATTTCGGCAGACAAATTACCCTTAATTAGTCGTTAAAGAGTGACTAATTTGAATAACCTTGAAATGTTAATTTTCCATAATTGAATCATACATCTAAAATTCTGACCTCATTTTTTTCCAAGTGAATATATCGAGGTTATTCATGACATTACCCGAGTTACTGAATCCCTTGAAGCTGTTCTAACAAGAGGTTTATTTGTGGGTATCGTTATTTCATGGGGGGTCTTTCGTTAAACGAAATCGCTCAAGAACGAAAAGGTCGCAGTTTTCTTCATCCCTTTGGAGGGGACTTTATCCTCTTCTCACTTTATTCTCTTCGTTTCCTATTTTACTCCCAATTTCGCCACTGTGTCAGGGGATGATCATCGGTTTCATTTTCCATCCTAATCATATTGTTTCCACAGTGCTCCTACTTTACACAACGCCGTTATTCAATACCGAACGAGACTCCATTCTTATCGTACCCTCTTCCTTCCCCCGGACCTTCTCCGCCGCTTTCTCTCTTACAAAATACGATAATTCTCTTAGCGTAAGAAACGGGAAATCTGTCAAGGCTGTGGCTTTTATTTCATTTTCCTTCAGCAGTTGGCTTCGAAATTAAATCGCGCGAAACAGATTAAGTATAGAGGAGACGAGGAGATCGGGATAGATCGAAGGAGGGATAGAGGGAGAGAGAGAGAGAGAGAGAGAGACAGCGTAAACCGCTACAAATTATATTACTGTAACGTGCGTGCAGGCAGACTATCGCCTATTTATATCAAAGTGCATGGACTCTCGTCATGTCCATTCGTTCAGTTTGTCTTTCCCCTTAAAACATTAATCCCCCTTCCCCAATCCCCCCTCTCTCTCTCTCTCTCTCTCATCTCTCTCTCTTTCTCTTTCACTTCAATTATATATTACATCTATAAAAATAATCCGCTGATTTTCACTGTTTATATAGGAAACATTTTTTTTCGCTCGGGCATCATGACTGCATGTAGTTTAAAGCTTTGATTTCCTGTGTATCATTAAGTTACAGAATAACAAACTAGAAGTAGCCTATGCTTTCTCAGAGTACTAAGTATGCACTTCTTTCAAATGGCTTATTGTACATCCATCATACAGTTAGACATTAAAATATTTGTTATTGTAAATGACACATGTAAAATATCTGCATTGCGAATGTGGAGTGAGAGTGTAAGAGAACTGTACACTGCACTTGAATTGTCATAATTATTTTTTGTTTTGTTCAATTATTGACTTATATTGTGGCTGATTGTTCATGTCATTTTAGCATGCATTTACTCATTTAATTCTAATCCCTCTAATAGAATTATGACTTCATTTATTTTGCTAATGCAACACTAGTGTACAATGCGAATGCTCATGGGGAACAAATACAAAAACGAAAAAACACAGGCAGCCTGTGAATTATCATGTAAATGGATTCAGAAGACCGAATCGACCATCTTCATCAATTTATAGATTGAAACAAGCGTTTGTTTTAGGGCCAGGTTTCTCGGAAATATATTCCAAGGCGAAATTGGTTGGTTGAAAAAAATACGCCCACTCAGGTTCCCCTTTCTGGCAGTTCCGTATCCGTATCCGCCTCTGCATGTTGAGCCAGTCCTTTAATACCTTCACCGTATTAAATACCAGCAATCCATTCATCATGGAGATGAAAATTGTGAAAAATGCAGGTATATAGAATAAATCACTACAATACTCCACGTATCTCATCATTGAGATATACATTTAAAAAAAAATCCTTGGAAATTGAAATTAAAAACTATATAAGGCTTTTATCAAATTGCAGATTAATTTCAATGTCTGCATTAAATCTGAATAATTGTAGTTATTTACGTTAAAGAGTCAGATTGAGAAAGATAGATTGACAAGACATTTACTTTCTACATGAAATGGGTTTCCGCAATAACAATGAGAGACAGTCGGACTTTAACTGGTTCAAGGAAAGCCGTTTATCCTTCGAAATTCGTTTCCACATAATCAAAATTGTATTTCTTGGACACACAACCCATTAACACGTCAGGCTTAATGATTATTCTGCATATGAAAAGAAGTAATTTAGAATATTTCCCCGCGACGGCCCCCATATTACGCGGAACAGAGGGAAAAAGTAACTTGCGAAAATAAACGTCCGTCATGCTTCTCTTGCGTGCATGGCTCCTTCTGAGATAGGGTTTCAAAATTAGATTTGACTTTCCTGTATTTATACATTAATTTCTGCAAAACAATTTTAGCCGTAGGACGTGAAATTCAATCAAATGATTTGAAATCGAAGAGGCACAAGCGCTGGGAAATTGAAGACAAACGCGGACCTTTTATCCAAACAGCTTCAGTTGTGCGATAATTCACGATATTATTGATCAAGTAGACCGCGTTTTTTTTCCCCCGATAAGGTCTCGTATCGCGTGGCTCCTTTGTCTGCAGTGATTAACACACGAGTGTCAACTGCATTGAATACTCTATACTGTACGTTGATAAAGAAGAACATGAATATCGTCCCTTTGTTTGTGTAAGCCTGTCCTCAGGCCTATTATTACACATACATTTATCATTGTGTTAGTAATACGATATTAATTCGCATAGACTTTGTAGAATTTTGTTCAAACGAAATATTTTATGAAATTATGGCATTCATAATCGGTTAACTAAGGAGTAATATTCTAGGATATTTGTTCTCTCTCGATGTTATCGGTATATGATTTTTTTTTATCCAACCCTGCCGCAACATCGCGCGTCACACAACATGAAGCGTCATTTGCTGCCGTACGTACCTGTGTCAGCGCTTAATTGCGCGAGTTTTTAAACCCGTTGCACGCGAGTATTCATTTCCCTGACGTAGGATAAGTGACTGGAAAGAGTTATTGCACTGTGAACAGCATAAAACATGGAGTTGAAGTACTGGTATATCGGCTACTTGATTGGCGCAGGTATTAGCGCAACCAAAATGACGCCTCCGTGTGCAAAGTACACTACATCCCATATTAAAGTAACATCGAATACGGAGTGAATGTAGAATGATAAACGCAAGTACTGCGTTATCAAAATTACTTTCCTATATCAGCTAATTGACCTCACAGACTTGATTCGCGCAGGTAAAAACGCAACGGAAATGTTCAACGTGTTTTTTTGCCCTTTTGCACATGAGGTGTGATTTCAATGACGTAAGACACCGTCATTGATTGGTCCCTTCTTTGGCGCACCATTTTACATGCGTGACGGTGACATCGTGCAAAAATGATGGCAAAATAAACATCTTGTTTACGTAGCGATGTATCTCTTGAGCATTCACTAATTGCATTTACACACTTGATTAGTTTGGGTTATTACGCAATCGAAACGAAGGCTCGTCTGCATTATAGTTTTCGAACCTATTGGAACGTGTCGGAACGCATCTACAGTAACAATAACATCACATTTACGTTTTTAAATTTGTATTGGTTAATTCGTCATTTAGTTCATTGTTCTGTCTTCATTTTCCCCTAGCTCACCACTGTTCTTTGGTCTGTATAACACGTCATCCCCTTTGGTACTTCATGTATAAATACATTGATACGTCAAATACTTTGGCGATCATGTTGTTATCTTTAAAGGAACAGCATGATTGCCAAAGTCAATCGATATGGCACAGAGAGAGAGAGAGAGAGAGAGAGAGAGAGACGTCAATACTTAATCCGAAAAACCCAGCTTTCCTTAGATTATATTCTCAGTTACCTGGGTCGTTCAAAGAATTTAAAAGAAAGAACCTTTGATGAATATAATGACTTTAAAAAAAAAGTAATTAAACGAGAAGAGTAGAATAGATATAATATGTTCTTTCTTTCGTCTATTATTTATTTCTTGAAAGCAACGATCATGTTTATCGTGGGTATACTTATTTATGATATATTGAATTGTAGGCCGACTCATCTCAATATTATAATTTATTTGACAGTCCTTTAAAACTCAATAATTCATACGATTAAAGGGAAATCCCCATTATAGTTATGTAAGTATATCAACAATCTTTGTCCAGTTGGTTGTTGTAAGTCCCATTTAAGAGATTTTCAAAACCGCCTTTATTGTTTTGTTATTATATCTATAAAAAAAAGAATAAAAACAGAGCTCCCCTTTTTACTTACTTAAAAGACTCTTTGTTGTACTGTTTGTAGCATGAGTTGGAATGTCAAATTTAACTGACTTCGACCTTAAATTTGGTTTACGTTTATACATTGATAGACCATATGGCACTCGGGCCGATTAAAAGCAAGTGTATTTTCCATCCCATTATTAGTGTGTAGAAACGCTTTGGATACACACATTATAAACACACAATTCCTTTCCCACTCAAAAAATACAGGCCGCAAACGATTATTGATCATACAGCCATATGTCGTCGCGTTGAGTTTTTTTTTTTTTTTTTTTACTAATCGTAAATTGTTTGATGTGTGTGTAGGCTCATATAACGGTGATAACAGATCAATATTCAGAGAAAAGGCAAGATCTTGAAACGACAGGTGTTGAGATCTCTGTTTAGTGATTATTTGATCCACGACCATGACTGTAAATATTACAATAATAAAAGACGGGAGAGGTTTGGAATCCAAAAAATTGTACAGTTTTCAAATATCACTTGTTGTAATCTTTTGTTCATGAGTTTCATTGCGCACTAAAGTTGCAATAATGTAGAAATTTTTGATTAGATTTATGGCGGGAAAATTTGAAGTAAATGTTATTGAAGGACGTTACATGTAGTCCATAAGCGTTTAGATGAGAATCTTACAAAAAAAATCTAGTAATGATTGCATATTTAGTACGAAAAAAAGACGTTAAAAGAATAAACTTCCTTTACATTCCTTTGCCTTATGTATCTGCAGACCACACATCGTAATGCATTCACATCACCCACAAAAAACAAGCAAAACTGGCGTGTACTTCCTTCCAAGTTTTAAGAACAAGTTTGATGAATTAACGTCAAGCTATTTTTTAAATGTGATAAAATTAATGTATAAAAACAAGATCTAATTTTTTTTAAGGGATTAAAAGAAACCTTAGCTATTTACAACAAAGAATGAATATCATAGGATTGCGAAAAGATTCGGCTCCGAGATAAACCGTTATGTTAGTTTTAAAAGACTATTAATGGATATAAATCTAAATGGCATTTGAGTATACATTGAACCCCATGTGAAAAAACATAATGTTCGTTCACCGTTGTTTGTTCTGTTTTTCATAACTGTGTAATGTGTATCGGCTAATGCAAGCCAGTATAGCTTATTAGCCGACACGGTCTAGATTTCTATAAAAGATTGATCGATCGCGGATAGCAATCCAATACTGTACATTCATAATCTATGCACGTCACGTGACAGACGCGCGTCATTTGGCGAGGGATAGAGCACAGGGGGGGGGGGGGGTGAGAGGACTGGGAGTTTAATTTAGAGGACATCCGCCGCACATGCTCCTCCCCCTCCCCCCCCCCCCCCCCCCCCCCCGGTATAGATTTTCCTCCCCGTACTTAATAACATTTCGCCTAGAGAAGTTAGATGGTGCGCTAAATAGACACATCCGTTAACTTTTGTAGATAATTCGAACTAAAATCCGGGTACATTATGGCATTACATCATGATTATGGCTGCCAAAAATAATACTGTGATACAACTATATTACGATTCACGCGAGGCAAGCAATAAAAGGAAATTCTAAATTAAATCTTACAGCCGAAGATTTAGTTGAAAGTTGAAAGCAGTATAGAAGGGTGGAATTATTTAGTTCTATTTCGTATAATTTAATCAGTTTACTCTTGATTAAATTAAACTGTGCATTTGTATACAGTGTCCTGTCTTTAAGAAATATACTGCATTGGCTCTCGACGCTTGCATCAAATTACGTCGCGCCGGTTCGAATCTGCCGTCTTGCTGAGGACGACTGCAATTTGTCAATCCAATTTGGGTTCATAATGAGAATTATGACTACATGATGAGAACCATGTGTGAAGTTAGCGGCCAGGCGATATTTCATTTCGCACCTCACTTCGCGGCTTCCTCTTTTGTATTTGAATTTCAAGCGGCGTTTCTTCTGTAGTTGAAGGAGAATAATTATTATAATTTGGACATTTCGTTCTCACCATGGTGTTAGAGTATTTGATAGCACACTTTAGTTGACACATTGTATTTCATGAAAACACGTTGCCATAACGAGAATGAAAGAAGATAATGATAGGAATGATTTAATAAATGTGTTATCATCATTATTTTTTGTTGGATAAGAATTACGAGAGTAGCGCTGATATATTATGAAGAAACAAATACGTTGCTACTTTTTGTATCAACTGTTAATACCATGATAATGTAAATGGTATTGGTAAAGATAATAATTATGATGATAACGATAGTAGTAGTGACAATAAAACTAATTAATGATAATAACAATTATGATGATAACATTAGTGATCAAAATAATGTAAAGATCATAGTGATGCTCGGCCTATAATGAGTCTATTTCATTCTCGAATGTTAATTGATGATAATTTGCGATAAATTCTTGGCCCACCAATCATTGTCAAATTACCATGTACAAAATGTTTCAAACTCGTATGTTTCTAAACTTTGCCCCGAATCTTGTCTTTATTTAATAAGTCTTGAATAGCAGCAAACTTAATTCGTTTCATTAATTTCGCGCTCAGGATCACGCTCCGCTGGTTGCTCTAGAAGCATGCTGTCAGTTTTAATCAAATTGTGAATAATTGATTTGCTATGATCAAAACAGTTTTCCATCAGTATTAATGCTATTCCAAAAGCAACATGTAAGCTGCTTCCAAATGGACTTTAAATAGCGTAGACACACGTAAGAAAGATAATAATATGTTACAGCTTGATCGCTGATTGCATTACTTTGATAACTACGATGGCATTGACAAAAATAAAATAAGTCACGACATACACGATCTGCGGAAAATGTGACCTTCATAATGCCGGTGCGATATGTGTGATATTTCCTTCTTTTGCTCTTGGATGTGACTAGAAATATCCTTTTAGCAGATTTAATTACAGATATTATTACCACACAGTCGGAGTGAAATGTTCATATATTCATCTGTCATCAGCATAAATGCATGCATATTTTCTATTAATTATTGTTGCTCCTGACCAAAACTTATGTTTAGGGCCTGCCCTCGTATATAGTATCATTTGAACGCAGTGACTCGTAACAGTTACAATAATATATAGATAACAACTAAATTATTCACACCCCTTGTAAATTTAAAGTATTGGTGTTTGTTCGTAACTGAATAATGAAAGGTGGACTGGTTGAACTACGGTCTTTGTTGAATAATTCAGATGTAAGCTTTAATATGTCACATTCTCGAAACATATTCGGGAGGATTCAATTGTTTATATATAAGAGATTACACAACTTGGTAAGCTGTACTTTATAATATGCCTTTGCATGGATAAATATTGTTGTCAGTGCATGTGCGCCATTTTGATTGCGTTAATAGTACAGCCGCTCACCGAACGAATGTAGAGGAGTATTACATGCGCCAGTGTTTCAAATTGCTTTTCGCACTGCTCATTTTTCAATTCCTCCTTCCCATTTTGCAAGGAGGGAGAGAGAGAGAGAGAGAGAGAGAGAGAGAGAGAGAGAGAGAGGGAGGGAGAGAGAATACCCACCAGTCCCTGACGCAGTCTGACGTAAGCAAAATGACGCCTGGCGTACAAGGTGTATTTTTGTCATCATCGTTATAATTACTCAAATGTGCATGACTGAGCTTTTTTATATTCATTGGTCCTGTAAAACTGAATAACCTGTTCTCGTTACCTCAAGGTTACTGATTAAGAACAGTCGATATTTTCCGATGATAAAGATAGTAACAAAATGTGTATACGTCAACTAAATACACTCCCTATTATCTTATACCACGTCTATGTCACTTTTTGATGAGTTCTGTTATATTTTTTCTCATCCAAACGAACGGTTTATGCTATAATAGGGCGCGATACATTACCGTAACAGCACATCGCATTCCCCATAATGATATTAAATTTGATTTTACCACGATCCCATCAATTTCCGGAAAAAATCAACTCACGGGCGATTTCAATACCCTATTGTATGTCCTTAGAAATCATGTTCAGATTACGTAATTCGTCATTATCATGGTCGAACATTTTAAAGACCGTCACCACTACTGGGCAAGAAGGGATTAGACCACACAGCGAGCCGTCGAGGTCACTGTGACAGGTGACTATCTCATTAACTCAGCTCTCATTTAACATAAGAAAAAGAGGATCATGGGGGACCAACAGGCACCGATTGGGGAAGTTTTCTATATAGAGGGAGCAAGTAGCTACAAGTATGGCAGTGTGCCTTTAATACGTGACGGACAAGGCTATTGAAATTGCTATCGTGTTTTGGTTTAGCTCTAGAGTTACAGGGGGCGTAAAATGGATTGTCAATAATAAATTATGTATGCATATTGAGTATTGTTGATATTCACTCTATCATTGTCTATCGTTGGCAGTAATGGTTGCTACATAAACAAAAAAGTACGCTGTGCCTCGATTTTATTTGTCGTTGTTAGGGAGACAAATGCAATAAAAAGAAGTTATGAGCACTGATCGACCGACCTATGGCTGTTAACCCATATCCTCAGTACTGAAACCGGGTGGTCTCAATATTGAGCATATACCAATGAAATAATTCAGTAGCCAATGGGTTAAGATAAGGAATTAAAATTTGCAATGAAAATAGACTCTAAATGTCATCTGCCTGAAGCAGGAGTGCGTCAGTGACTGGTGCGGTCTTTGACGCAACATGTTCGAGTGTTTCAAATTAACAAACACATTGTAACATGCAGAGCTCGTTGCATTGGAATTCTGGACGTATGGGATGAACTCCTTCGAATACTTTGTCGAATTGCATTAAAAGCGCTGCATAAGCTGCACAAACTGCATAAATTGTGTACGTACACTTTACGAGCACCTTACGAACGCCTTACGAACGCCAGGAGTCGTTCGTACGAAAAACTTAGGACGTCCATACGATCATTTTCAGAATTTGAGGCTTGGCTTGAAAAATTGTCTCTCGACCCTACGAAATGTACGAAGATCTTGCGTGTTTTATTACGATGTTTTTACGACGTTCGTACGGCTGCCTTACGAAGAGAGAGTTTCTTACGAATTTGAAAAAAATCCTGGACAAGACCATCGGCCAGTCTGCGAACTTACGAGTGGTCTACGAACGGTCTACGAACGCTGGTTTCGTACGGCCTTCCTAAGAAGATCTTACGAAATGGTCGGAAAATCGTTCGTACGGCGTTCGTAGCAGTTCGTAAGGGTACTTGTGACTGAGGCTTTAAACAAAAAAAAAAACAAATAAACAATTAAACAAACGGTCACACCGACAAGACCAGCACCAGACCGACAACAGGGTTCCGTCTTATAAAGACTTGCGATCGATCTGAATCAGTCGCAAGTTTATGTCTTATGTACAACGTGCGATTAATATCAACTCTTCATCAGACGGGGCCTAGATTGAAGGGAAAATACTAATTTGTTTCATATTGCTAATAATAGCTCGGTGTAGAATCGGTTTGGAGTCGTTTTGGCGGTGTGATTGAAGTATAAGCGAGTTCGTAATTAGGATTTGCGAATACTCGGATCGTGCTCATGAAAGTTATGTAATCAGTATTCATTTATGCGCCAACAATACATTTATTTGATACACAGGTGGAAGTATTCTTCTCAAGAGGCAAACAAAAGGAATTCATGAAGCACCTCCATCACTTCGGCAGTGATTATTCTATAATGCTCACGTGGGAAGTATCCATCGTGTCTAAGATCTGTGGATATTTTGGGGTCATGTGGTCCAGAGCTATTCACGAACTCGCTTATTATTTAGGGTCCGCAATCAAAGGAATGCCTTGAAGAAAGATACACGAAAGAGCTTTGATTTCTTTTCAAATATAGTATGAACAACTTCACGTTTCAATAAGGTTACTGAGAAAGCCATTTGAAAACGTCATATCATTACGGTGACCATAGTTTTTTTTTGATTATCGAAATAATAAGCGAAACAAAAGGATGACAAAATCATAAGAATAACAATTTTGTCACTATAATAACAATAATAATAATAATTATTATTATCTATAAAGTGCACTTATCTAATAACTTACTCAAGGCTCTATACAAAATAAACAATTGTCAGAAATGATTTTAGAAGTAAAACTATATAATGATTCATTACCGTTATTTTATTGCCTCTAATATGGAATATTTCTTATTTCAAGCTCATAAAGTTTCTACTGCTATCAGGTTACCCAAAAATAAAACTATGGAATACCCCTCCCTCTAAGAAGAAATTGCATTTATCACTATTTCATCCATGTTTCTCTAGCTGTGCATGTACTAGCTGTTACTATAAATGGCGTCTGCGTCAATATTGAAATCGGTTTTTCATAAACCTGTCTAGTATTAATGCTCTTTCCATGTATTACAAAAACACAAATAGGAGAGGAATAGATCCTTTAAGCCTATAACGTCTTTACGAAATGGCGAAAACATTGCACATGATTTCGTTTTGTTAGACATTTTAGTCGTTAGGGTAATGTGTAACGTGGAGAATTTCATCTCGTAATAAAGCATGTACTCTTAGAGGGGGCAGTGAGAGAGAGAGACGAATATTGTCCATTCCGCTTACAGCCTAGAGAGCCATTTGTCTTGAAAGTATGTAAATAGGCAGAAAGTGTTTAATGATTGATGAAGAGAGCTTCGTTATATACGTCATCCAGCATTACGGTAGATGTGATGGAGATGCCGTTTCACTTTGTCAGGGGATTAAGTGGTTTGAGATGAATAACACTGCGTAGGAGCTCGGTTATTATTTGTTAAATCCATAATACCTCTTATCCGTATTTAAAAATGCATGTCTTCTTTCCTTAAAGTACCTGCTTAATCATTACTAAAGTCCGCGTGAGTTGTTGTTCAATCGTACATAAATTCTGATGATTTTAGGTGGCAACCATGTAGCTAATTTTCAAGAAAATTATAATGTGATACATATGGGTTTAAAGTTAAATGTTTTTTCTGAAACGAACTGTAATCTACAATGAAAATTTAAATAAAATGCATTATCGGGTGCGTATAATGTTGCACTTGACGGATGTTATCGAGTGTTCCCCGTTTTACGATGCGTTTGTAAAAGACCCTTCCATTACAACGAGTATGCTGATTAACATCATAGGGAGATACGGAATATACTCTAGAGTATTATCGCATAAAGATGGTAAGATTGCAGCAAAAATCACAGGACGACAACATTCTGTGTAAAGCAGTATAGTTGTAGATTTATCCTTTTCTGAATTGTAAAAGCTGCTTATGACCGTACTTTTCTGGTCAGTAGTTGAATGCTATTAATGGTGTCTGCGGTAATGTTAAGCCGCCTGTCCATAAAAATACCCTATTTTTGTTGCATGAAATTTATAACCAAAGAAATGATTTAAACATTATGTTTCTTAAGCGGATCGTTACTTTTGTAACAGTGCTGTCGTCAAGGTTTTTTTTTTTACGTCATGGCTTCTCATCGCTTTATAGTCGACGAAACATTCTTAAGGAAAGTAATAGACAACAATAACACTCACGTCAACACCGACGTGAAAGCACTGGCGTTTCGTGTTTGGTATAATGTGCTTATATTGGCGTATAGATTATCTGCTATTGAGGGGAAGTTTGAAGCATTATGAAATTATGAAAAACAATCATTCAAATATTTAGAAATGTGATTATAAAACTCACATTTGTTGTTGCGTCTGTTTTGGTCATATTCATGTGAACGTATGACGTTATTTGTAATGTGTAATGGTATTTACATAGGCCTACTTGGCAAAGTATAACAAAATAAACTTCTGATGTAAGATGGAACCGGGTACCGGCATAAACTAATCTATAAGGCAAAGTGGGGGAGTTATTTTTTGGAATAGTGACCCATTGTTAATTTTGAATATATTTATGTTAAATACCATTTTTCTAAACATTTTTATCCACGGACTAAATATTTACCTATTCCGGTGATGAATATGTGTGCATTTTTTAATTCTGTATGTTTGTCCTCTTTCGGGGTAGATTATTTTGGTTACCACGGCGACTAGAAAAAAGTAGGTTAGGAAATCATTGAGCGATGAATGAAATTACAGAAATGGAACGGTGAACATATAAATTATCGACTGGCTGTGTGGAAAATGCTAATCACCGTTATAGAATTTAATCTTCATCGCCGGGTCACATTAACAAGGCACGAATTTGTTACATCTTTCTCTCCCTTCACATTTCTATCTTTATGTTTCAAAAAAAATATTAAAGGTAAAGACCAGGGGGGTGTTTCATAAAGATGTTCGTAAGTTACGCACGACTTTACGCACGACTGGAAAATGTTCTTGGGTGCTAATCAGATTCTCAGTTATTTAAATGTAGCACAAGAACATATCACCAGTCATGCGTAAAGTCGTGCGTAACTTACGAACAGCTTTATGAAACACCCCCAGTATTGGAAACGCCCCAATTCAAAAAATGAAATGGAAGCTCTCATTACCAATCATGTGAAAGAATATGTTTTGACTAATACATGATGATAAAAAATTTGCCGGGAAACCGCCTACTAATTCATATATTTGGTATATTTGTTTCTCTCATGGTCTGTGAGAGATATAGGGTAGTCCCATATACATCTTTCTGTGTATAGTGCTTGTAACTTTACGAAGAAAGGGCCAAATTTCTTATCATTTTGATGATTCCAGAACCTTGCAGGTGCTAGATGCTAGATGATCAACCTTTTCTGATCGATTCCACAACGTTTCTTTCACAATGCAATCGCATGACCATAACTGGTCTTTACCTTTAAGGAAGCTATCAAGGCAAATTACAGAGATAAAAAACGGACATTTCGATCACTGAAATATATGTTTCAAGATGATTATGACTGAAGTGAAATAATTGACAAATTTTAAAATGAAATTATAATTTGTAATCAAATCTTATACTTTATAAATGACTCAAGGGAGAGGCACAGATGAAGATATTTTCGTATTGCTCTGTATCAGGACATAATTTTGAAAAAATTATAAACTGAAATGTCCGAGTACCACCTAGTTTCGTGGTGAAAAGAATTCATGAACATAATGTAAAAAAACGGCTGCTTCATAAGCAAAACAGTCATATAGAACATTTAATGTGTTTTTGCTGCTGACTGCTCGTGAGATCATGGTTCAGGTCGGAGTAATGTCACCGCATCTATCAGCCGCATAATTTTGAATAGAATTGAATTTATTTTCTTCTGCAAAACATACAAATCAACTTATAGTTTAACGAAAGAAAATGCTCTTGACGAAGTAATGCTTTCGACGAAGTAATCTCCAGCACTTAGCGCATTTCCACGATTATCTTCGAGCTAAAACGATATTAGTACGTTACATCTCAGGAAGAATAATTCAGGTTTGACAGTTTGAACATCAGTTGTCGATCTTACCTAAATGTACCAAACAAGGCCTTCACATTTCGCGTCACAATGAAAAAATACTTTGATAGAACTAACGAAGGGGCCTCCGCGAGTAGTCACGCAATTGCTTCGAGTTCAGCTAGGACAATTTCAATATTTTATAAACATTGTAGACACGTTTGAATATATGACACGGCGGTTTTCTAATTTGTGTAATGATGGCGTAAAGTGCAGTACGATTTACAGTTCTTTGTCGTATAATACGAAGCTCAGGGAATACGTGCAAGACCTTTGTTGCGCTCCGTTGTCATTTATTTCCATGTCTTTCTAAGCTTTTGTTTCTCCTTTGTCTGCGTTGATTTAGGATTTGAGTTTCAGTTTGAATTTATTACTAAATCACCAACAATTACATTCATTTATAGTCAATACATACACATTATATACAAACATATCATTTTGATACTGGAGCATACAAATAGCAACATATGCTCAGTGAGGTTAGCCCAAGAGCAGGGGCGGCCGAGCGACTTCCAAAGTGGGGGGGGGGGGGCACCAACAAAAAAGGGCACTTTCTGGAAAAAAGGGCACCTACAGTGGGAAATCTCAAAGCAAAATATACAATTTTTTAGACATTGGTATATACCCCTACATTGTGATTACATTATCAGGGATGATTTCAATATTTGTTTCTCTTCATACATCATACAAGATATCGCTTAAGCATCATACTTTACAGTTGGGTGTGATGTCTGAATATGCATTGAAGCGAGCGAGAAAAATTTTAAAGATCTGTGAGGTCGCAGTGTGAAAAATTACATCTTATAGAGAGGAAAAAAGCCAATCGTGATGGGGTTATAAGCACATTCTCAACGGAAGACTGAAAAGACCTTTGATAAGTAACATAATTATATCATCTTTAAATGCGAGCGAGCGCAGCGAGCGAACTTTGGGGAAATTGCTCTTAGTCGCTTTAAAAAAGGGGCACGTTTAATGATTACATGAAAAGGGGACAATTATCGAAAGGGATAAGACACTTATTAGAAAAGAAAAGGAGCACGTGTCAAAGTACAAAGGATAATTATAAGGGTGAAAATGAGGCATTTTTTTTCACCTGAAAAGAGGCACTCACCAGTGATGAAAAAGAGGCGTTTACGAAAATGGGAAATAGGCATTTGTTGACGGAAAAGGGGCACCCATCAGATTTTGATAGGGGCATTTATAAGAGGTGAAAAGGGGATAGGTCCCTTATTAGAAAGGAAAAGGGGCACGTATCATTATTAAAAGGGGAATTATCAGAGTTGAAAGGGGCACTGACCAGATATGAAAAGGGGCACTTATGAAAATGTAAAAGGGGCACTTATAGTAAAGGAAAATGTGCATTTGGTGAATGAAAAGGGGGCACTGTTCAGATTTTTAAAAGGGGCAGTTATGAGAAGGGGAAGGAGCTCTTTCTTTTTAATGGGGGCACTTATCATAAGGAAAAGGGACACTTATTAGAAAGGGAAAGGGGTAGTTGTGAGAAGGGGAAGGAGCTCTCTCTTTTTAATTGGGGCACTTATCATAACGAATGAAATCACAAAAATTGTTAGTAGGTCTATATCCAAATAAATATTCATGTCTTTCAAGGAACGTGTATACACTATTTACAAATCAAAACATTTACAATCAAATCATGTATGGTTAAAAACTAAATTATTCATAACCTAACAATGTTTTGTTGTTAGAGTATGTGAATAATTGATTCGTCCCGATTTAGGTTACTTGAGAATGTGACATATTAAAGCAAACATCTTACGGTATCAAACACATTGCCCGATTTCAACCGTCCATTTTTTATTCTTGAATTATGAAACAAAAAACAACCCTCACATTTACAAAGGGTATGAATAATGAATTTAACAGCTATACCGTGTGAGTCAAAAACAAGTTTACACCTAGAAAATAATAGCAAATTATTTTAAAAATCATCTATGAACGGTAAATTATTATGCATCTTATGAAAGAGTGTTTTATCCCAAATCATTTTGTATCATTTTTGTTTGGTATGTGTTCACGCTTGGATGAACAGGGAGCATTGTTTGCGAGAGTGCAAAAATCGACTTGCGCCAAAGTGATGCATACAGCATGTATTATGTTGGGATTAGCGGAGTGAGAGAATGAATTGAATGTATCAAATGAAATGCATTGCAGAAGCAAAGTCACACACGCACTCACACGCGCGCATAAATGTTCGTTGATATTTGATATTCGATGTTTGATATGTGTGGCATGATTAATATTGTTAGGGATGTTATTTGGATCTGCAAAAAACGATTTAATTCCCAAATCCAAATTGTTTTATTTAAACATCATATAAGCAACTTTGGTGCAAGTCGATTTTTGCACTCTCGCAAACAATGTCTCCTGTTCATCCAGGCGTGAACACATGCCACACAAAAATGATACCAAATAAGATGTTTAATAATAAACTGTTTATACATAATTTGTTTTAATAATTTGCAATTTTCTAGGT
Source organism: Strongylocentrotus purpuratus (assembly GCF_000002235.5). Lineage (NCBI taxonomy): Eukaryota > Metazoa > Echinodermata > Echinoidea > Camarodonta > Strongylocentrotidae > Strongylocentrotus > Strongylocentrotus purpuratus. The sequence continues at coordinate 26,082,512 of NW_022145597.1, forward strand.
GTAAACTTTTTGTTGACTCACACTGTAGTTTAATCTATAGATTTAGATTTACCGCATCAAACGAGCTGTAATGCCCGTTGCATACATGGCGTCATTATGATAACGTTCTTTCATTTCCATCATTTATTGTAATACCTTTTCTACATACATATACTATTAGGTCGATTTTACAGTTATCGTTATCGTTTACGGTTAGATGTGACTTTCCCAAGAGAATCAGGTGGCTACAGAAAAAGGTCGTTGAAGTGAGAATGCAGGAGATGTGATCAATGTTTCTGCATGTGCTGTATATCCCGCCGCTGCCGCGGGACAATTGACATTTCCCGTAAATGCAAAGAAATGGGGAATGTTTCCATAAACAGCCAATCGATATTCGAAATATACTGCTGTGTTTTTGTCTCCCCGTTGAAGTAACAAGATCGCTTGTTATTTATCTCTGGTCACGCTTTTAGTGGTAGTTAAGCCTCGGTAGAGCGATTGAGACAAGGAGTCTTTCATCATCCCAGTAACTGCGGTTTTCTGTTGTTATTTCAAAACCAAGTCCAGGTTTATTGTCCTCTATGAACATTTTCTTTTACAATTTTGTCAGCACATTATTAAACAGCAAAAACCAAGGAACATCGTATCTTTATATCTCTTCTACCTATTCAGTGGTCGTATATTTATGTTCAGCTGCATGTATGGAAGTTATTGTGTAGAGTCCACCGCACTCCCTTCCCCTACACCGGAAATAAAGAAACCATCCAATTTCGATGGCAAAAAATGCTCAATCATGTCCCTCCGGCTTTCACTATCAGACATGAACAATATAAAAAAAATTATAGGTAATGTGTAAATTTCAGGCATTATTCTGACAATGTCAGTAAAAGCAAAACAAGGTAAATTTACTGGAATGTCAACAGGTACGAAAGGTGAACGTGCTTTGAATATATTATTCACAGCGGCGTTGGACCAGTATTTGCTGAAACCTGTTAAAACAGAACAAAACAAACAAAAACCAAGAATGCTGAAAGTTTATTCCTTTAATTTCTTAACTTATTTTCCTTTCATCATTAGAATGTGATGTTACCAATACCAAACAAAACATACAACATGTACACACACACACACACACGCACACACACACGCACACGCACAAACACACGCATATATGCACACGGACCTACATCACCAGTTTTAAAGTATAGGTATCACAATGAAGAAATATTTGTTAAGCCAACAATGTTAGTTTTGTATTTATAGTAATAGTAATGATGTATTTATAAAGTGCATTTCCATATACATGTATATATTCAAGTGCGCTTTATGGTTTAATGACATAGATATTTTAATGACAAGTGCATTATACTGTGACGTTCATAGATGTTCCCCATCGATATTTTATCCAATTAGTAGATTGAAACTGTCACTAAGGGAAAACTCTTTTATGTGCATGTATATAAACCGTACGATGCTTTGAGGGTGCCAGAAGTGATAATACGGATCTGCATAATATGTTCCTGTGTTTGCCAGAGAGTATAACGTTCCCGAAGGATATCGATGTCGAATGTTCATGGTAATGCACATAACCTGTAATTTGTGTTTGGTGGGTAGAAAAAAAATCCCCCTTTTATTTCATATAAACTTTTGTAAAAATATTACATGAAAATCTGCGCACAAGTTACACTGATGTGAATATCCTTTTGCTTAATGTAGGGATGGGTTTGACCTGTTATTAAAGAGTGAGTTCTGAGAAGATAATTATTTGTGAGCGTTATCATTCTTATTATGCAAGTGTGGAAGAACATCAGATAAGACATGTTCCATGAAAAGCATGGCTCTTCAAATGCCTTCTAAATATGTCATGTAACATCGTAAAAATCCGGGTAGGATTTTCATGCCACGTGTTCGTGTAGTCCCATATACATCTTTCTGTGTACAGTGTTTGTAACTTTACCAAGACTTTCAAATTTCTTATCATTTTGATGATTTCAGAACCTTCCAATACACAAAAATTATTATATGCTAGATGATCAACCTTTTCTGGTGGATTCCACACCGTTTCTTTCACAATGCAATTGCATGACCAGAACTCAACTTCATCTTTAAGTTAACATTCGTTAGGGTTTATAATTTTGAAACTAGACTCGTGGTCATATTAGACGGGCGCGGTTATGTAGCAATGATATCATGAATATTATTAGTACGGTGATCACGTTTAGTGCGAGGTAGTGGAGGTACACCGAATCGTCATACACAAATTATTACCGTATTGTTTGCATTCTATTGTGTACAGAAATACTTTTATAGCAAACTACAAAAGGGGAAAATGAAAAAGATGACAAAAATAATTCGAGGTTGTCAAGCCTTTGTCAAGATCTTTCTGTACAAAGTTCACCATTAGGCTACGTGATGGCTCACAGAGTAAGATTAATGGAGCGAAAATACGAGTATGAGTTTATCTCGATTATCCTACCGCTTTAGCGCCTAGCAGTTATAACGTTGTCAAGGTCTAAATGAATCAGTATTTTCTCCTCAAGTTGGCACTATTTAAAAATGTATTTTTTTCTACTGTTTCAAAGTTTAAAAGATCAAATGTAGATTAATTGAACCAATATGAATGAAAAGTCACGAACAGAAATCAACAAGAAGTTGTTCATTTCTACACAATAATATTGATCATACGTGTCACTCAACGTTGCCAATTTAGAGACGACAATTATGATTTGCGATTAAATCGCTCTTATTCATGAACGGCTCAATGTGCTGCAACAGAAATGGACTTAACCTTTCCAGTAATTTTTGCACGTTGTGCTAATGTATGATTTGTAATTCAAAGCATTCTGGATGAAAAGATAAAAACGTACCTTACAAAAAAGAGACACTAAACTGTTACACGGTATTCTCCTACGGACAGTTTGATTGCATATGGAATGAATGTTGTGTAAACAATGATCTGATACATTTCGTTCACATAAACCTTTCAATCCATTTCTTCAGCCCATTTCCTCATATTATAAAATCTGTTCAGTCCGTTTTAATAATTTACTGTGCGCGTAATTTGTTCTCATGATTATTATTATGGTCAAGGCGCGATGGCTCAGTAGTAGAGCAGTGGTCTCGTAACCGGTAGACCCCGGGTTCGAATCCAAATCGAGACGCTATTGCGCTTTGGTAAGGCATTAATCCTCTCGGAGGTGACTTCAAGTCGTCGGTCACATGTTTGTTGATGACAAGAAAACACATGCTTTTTTGCAATTAGGCAAAGAATCCTTCAATTATTTTTGCTTGAATTATTTAATATAATGTTTGGTGATCGCATTTTTCAAAATATGTAAACAAAAATCTGACTTTCGGATATTTGAAATAATTAACAATGGATTAACAAGAGAATTAAAGAAAAACTTTCCTATATTTTCTTTTAAGCACATGTTTTTTTTCTTCTTCATATGAGACAAATTCTTCTGGAACATGAGAACGAAATATTTATTCTCTTATAAATCTATCTATTGAAAAACTAAAAGCTGTATAAAAATGTTTAATTTTCGCAAACTGTTCATCGTTATCATTACCATTTATGGTAATTTATGTTCATAAAAATTAAAAGCTTTGATTTATTTATATACGGGTCTCTCTTACCACCCCCTCTCTTACTGTCTCACTCTCTTATCAAACTCGAGTAGAAATTAATAATGTTGAGAAGAACTCATTAATTTCTCATTCTACGCTGCTATCTTTTGTCGTTTCTCGAAAATGTAGGACGTTTTATGAACATGTTAATCCTGCATGCAAGCCAAACGTAAGAGGGAAACACTGCTTATCTGCGCTAGTTTTATTAGTATTGAAGAGGGTTTTTTAACGGTGAATTAAAGCTTTTTCAAAATCAGCCACACATTCAAAAAATAATTATAAAGACCAAAAGCATGAAGTGTTTTGTTTGATTTTGTCGAAAACGGTTACTTCCCCCAAAGCAAGGTGATTTTGATATACTACAACCAACACGCCCATATACAATAGTGAAAAACGAGCATAGCGACGCACAGTGAAAACGAAACGAACAAAGAAGAAACAGCCATTATGTATTCTGACTGGCATCCATTTTTCTCTCTTATCATTAGGTAAGGTTGTTAGAATTTCGCTGCAATGTCGAACGGGCAGCGAGCCAAGATTTAATCTATAGATATCAATTGATTTTTGTGTAAACGCTGGCCTTGAACAAACAATACCGCATATGCTTCTGACTTTTGAACAGTATTAAAGAGGAATGTGTCCATACCATTTGTTTCAATTTTCTCACTTAATTGGCTTTATTGAATCAGGAAAAATTGAGACAAAGAATTTAGTCAGGAGCGAAGGGAGTGGGGGATTGGTTATGTTTACGGAGAGTGAGAGATGATGATTATGCGGTATTAATTACTGGGTAACTTGATGGTACGACACATGTCCCAACGATACTTGCTTCACGGTCAGTCTTGTATCACTAACCTAACCCCTAAACCCCACCTTATCTTGTTAAAACCCTGTCGTAACTCAAAACTTGATTATAATGATAATGATAGGTATAGTAATACTACTTCTACTACAACAACTACTACTACAACTACTACTACTACTACTACTACTAGTATTACTACTACTACTACTACTACTTCTACCACTACTACTACTACTAGTATTACTACTACTACTACTACTACTACTACTACTACTACTACTGCTACCATTACTACTACTTCTACTAGCCTACTACTACTACCACTACTACGACTAATAATAATGATAAGAAGAAGAAGAAGAAAATAAAAATTATTATCATTAAAGCACTTTACAATAACCATGCATTACTATTATTATCACTGTTATTATCACCATCATTACTTAATTATTATAATTATTATTATAATCATCATTACCATTATTACTATAATCACTAAAGTTGTTATTGTTATTTATTTTCACTCTCCACGATCAGAACCCCTATATTCTAGTTCAATAAGAAAGAAAAAATGTCTTCTTTTTTATAATGAGAGTTTCTTAATCTTATTTTTATCAATATTCAGTTCTTGTATAGCGGATATCACATTATAACGTCCCAAATTGGATCATTTATATTCTTATTGAATCGGGTAAACACGTAGTATGGACGTAGTCAAGGACGTATCACTACCACGGACTTGAGAGCAGTAGGTGTACAGTTCATTCATAACCATGTGGCATAACCATACAGACATGCTATGCAAATATATTATTGATTATACGCTCCAACGAATGATGTATGTAATATGCGTTGTTTAAGGTGGGCCGTTTCCCATAACTAATTTCCGTGATAAACCAATGAACCTGTAGGAGTTGTGTTAGTGAATCACATCGTTAAAAATTGATGCCATTTTTCCGGGAAGTATACATTTTTCATACAAAGCTTGAATACATTTCCTTCAAGGTATTTCTAAGGCTTCTTGTTATACAGACAGTATATCTACTTCAGAGAATCTCTATATTGATTGACAGTAATAATGACAATATTGTAGCTATATAATAATAATAATGATAATATTGTAGTTATATGATAATAATAATAATGATAATATTGTAGTTATATGATAATAATAATAATGATAATATTGTAGTTATATGATAATAATAATGATAAATAATGATACTACTGCTAATAATAGTAATAACAATACTAATGATAATGATTATAATTAACGTGATCAGAAAATGGGGAAAAAAGTGGTATATAGTCATTAATAGTCTTCACCGATCAAAAGCGAACAAAATATAATCCACAATTTATTTGCATTTATGTGTATTTCTTATTACGCATAAATCAGATTAAACAATTTTAATCAAAGAAATCTTTAAAACAGAAAGAACGAACTGAACACCTCTAAAATGAAGGACCATCTATAAATGTTGAAATGCAATCTGGTGGTTTCATAACCCTTTGCCCTTGAAAAACAAATAATGATACTTTACTTATAATTTTCCCCACCAGTGAGTTTCTGATAGATAAATATTATGCATATATCAGCCGAGTGTAGTTTAACAGCTGATAACACTTCTTTCCGAGGGTCATATTTCTACGCAGGAGTATATAGTATATTCATGAACCGTTTATCGCTGGTAACACCCAGTGAGAACATTAAACACACAAAACTGTATCAATATCACGTACAGTATTATCTTTTGTTATTTTGATGCGATTAACTGGCAAGTAGGATTGGTCTGTGTATTTGTAGTAAATGCGTACACGTGTACTTATATACTGTTTATGGCAGAAATCGGTATGGAAACAGACCAATTCAACTGTAAATCAATAATTTACCATGTTAAGCAGTGAACTCAATATTCGCGCCCCCACATTTGGAAAAGGTTAAATTATTTTCATCTATTATGTGCGATTCAGTTTCCGGACTTCAAGCTATAACAACAAACAAGAACGTTTCAAATAATTTTTGAGATAGAATTTCAGTTTCAGTTTCAGTTTCAGTTTCATTTCACCAGAACAATCAATATAAACAATTATGACTCCTTGAATAATCAAGCATATTAATCAATGTACATTTATATAATGCATTTTACAAATCATTGATCGAGGGTATACGTTTGCTGTCAATTATGATAGTCTTTTTTAAAGTGAAATTACAGTGGAAGTGGTGGGACTGCGCATCGTTACTTGGACGAATTATTTTCACGTTCGAAACCATGAACAAAAGAGCCATCAAATTTACAAATCCTGCACCCCCCCTTTCTGCTGTAGGTCCATTCTCATTTGACCCGTTTGATTTTTACCTCGATTTTGGTTGATTCGTCTTGGAATTTCACCATTATGTATGAGACAGAAAATTGCAATGATTCACATGGAATGAGGTACTTAAAGACTTCTTCATTTAATTTCAGTGTTACATTACGAAAATTGGCTATTTTGGATTCATCGGGTGAATACCTGTAGCATGTTAACAATATTATTGATTTTCATCTATTTTCCGGTTGCTTTGATTGATCAGTCCAAATTGGCTTGTTTTAGAGTCAGAAAGCTAAATCCAGGGTCACCATTCGATTCTTATTCTGCTATATGCTTTAAAATGAAGAGTGGCTTATTTTTTCAGGAAATAAAACGGGTACAGCTATGACTCATCATTATCATACCTCCTAATCGATTCATTGTTAATGGTAGGGGTCACTGATCTGCCGATGCAAATTTGTCAATTGTGTTATTTAAATAGCTTTTTTGCTGTTTTCATGTGATTTTGTCTTGTATTTTTGTTGCTGTTCACTTGAATTGAAATCGTTAATCTGAAAAGGAAAGTATGTCAATTATGTGTTTATTGGGCTGTAACACGACTTAAAGAGCCTCAAATGATCATTTTACCTGCTTACGGTCATTTTGTTAGCATTGTCCATTGCCTATTGAAACGTGCGAACAATAACAATTAGGTATTATGTAATCAGAACGTCATGTATGTGGGACATACAGCAGGTTCTTGAAATTGCCGATTAACGTTTACATTTCAGATATACTCAATATAAATTGTTCGATAATTTGGTCAACTATAACAATGTCGATGACGAGATATTTGGGTTGTACTGATTGTGGAAGTCGAATGGATCAACAACATGCCCATGGGAAGTCCGTAGTCTTGTATCTACGTATCTAAATACCACTAGCGTTTCCAGGTGTGACTTTGGGGGCTGAAGCACCGCCCCCCCCCCCCAAAAAAAAAGACAAATACTCCTTTGAGACCAAAGATTTGAAGACAAGAAGCAGTAGATAATTCGTGCCTCGGCAGTCTTGATTGGGCTTGAAACAGAGCATCCACTAAACCTGAGATAAATAGGAATCCTATCATAATTCAACTTAAAAAACTCTCTTTGGACGGATTTGAGACTTCCGTCATGACACAGGTATCATATGTCACGCGAGTTTAACCTCTATAACATAAAAAAAAGACTTTACTAACTAGTTTTACGTTGTTTATCACCTAATTTTGAGGCAAAACATGAATGAAAAGTGGAAGAAAAATTATGCAAGGATAGGCGTTTTCTAGTCTTTAAAATGCTGAAAACCCAGGACCCCCGGTTGTTCCTTGTCCCTTGGCACCACATCGTTAAACCAGGGATATGTGAATTACAACTCACATATCCCTGGTTAGACGTTGTGTTCGCTGCATTCGCTTTGCTCTACTGGGACCTAAAACATTATGTTTCACCCCACCCCCTTACTAAATCCTGCATACGCCCATGTCCATATTTCCCGCCAAATCACTTCACCGGTCACATGACCTTGAACAACACCGTCTAGCTCATACAAAAGAAAAAGAAATCACGTGGTGCCGAATTATAGTCACAGCTATTTGGCGAGACAGTGTATTTTACGGTGCGAATGCGCCATAAAGGACCGTCACCCTACACTTATTATATCATACACGCATAAAATACTCACAAGTACCCTCCATAATATCAAATATATTAACGGGGTATGTTTGGGCATTGGGAGGTAGGCTGGGACAATCAGAGAATTATAAAAGGCGAAAATATTGAAAAGAAGAACGGGGGAGAGGTCTAGCGGTACACTATTCGGTCAGGTCTGTCTTTGCAAAAAATAGTTCGTGACTGGGTCATGTCTTTCGGACCCAAGACGTAAATCATTATATCTGATGGATAAATGTCTGGTACAACTCAAATACACTCACTCACTTTACCTTTATAGAAAATTACAATAGGACCATTCAAACCTCCGCAAAAGATTTTTGTAAAACCATCGGGTTTTTATTGGGGGACTGCCATTAACACTTCTACTGGAAACACCCAAAAGAAAACGTAGGTGTTTCAAAATTGTGCGCTAGCACCACTTGCTGCTGCCCTACATTAGTAGTACGGAAGCTATGAGAATCACGTGACCCAAAAACGGAATCATTCACTATTAAACCAAAGTCTTGAGAGTGAGGATTTACACTTCGAAAACCGGTGAAAATTTTCTGCCGGGGTTTCTTAAAACGCACTTGCCAGAGGTGGGTTTTTTTTTTCGATTTCAATTTTGTCGTCGTATTTACCGATTGCCTTCTAAACTTTCGATAAAACACCGGAATGTGAGATGATCGACGATATTTGTATTGCATCGTAAATGAGATTTTTCTCACATCCGGCGTCTCGTTGGAAGTTGCTTAGCAACAACCGGCAAACACGACAAAAGATAGAAATCGAAAAAAATCCACCTGGGGATGGTTTTCTAAACGCCTGCGTAATTGCAACAAATATTTTGCAGTGTAAAAGCAAACTTTGGTATTCCCGACCTAGGCGATCCCACTCCGACTAAACCACGCTCATGGCGATCCTCCCACGGCTGGCCCACGATTGGCCCCGATTGGCCCCGATTGGCCACGGTTTCGGCCACTTTCTTATCGTAGTAGAAGAGGCGTGTATGTGTCTATAAAATATCGATTTTTTTACTCTCTCATAATTATGACTCTCCTCGCTCTCGTTCTACCGCATGTAGGTCACCGACGAGTTACACATGCGCACTAAAGCTATGGTCACAACACCAAAAAGCAGCCTGCTCAGCGGCCGGGCGGCGAGTTTTGAGCCAATTTCGCCGCCCGGTTTTTAGGACATCGCTCGATAGCTGCTGAAGTTTTAGCTCGGAGTTAAAATTCGGGCGGCGCCTGCTCACTTTCACTCGCCGCTCAAAGTACGCTCGGTGCCAGGGCGGTCACCGCCCGGGCACCGATCTAATCGAGCGTTCGCCGTCGAGCGATTTTGGTCAAAAATCAAAGACGCTAGGTCAAGGCTGCCGAGCAGTCGCCGCTTGGTCGCTGGATGGTCGCCGCGGGGAGATCAGTCGGTCACTGGGCGGCGAGTCCAAAATCGGTCGACAGCCTCTGACCTAGCAGCTTCGATTGTTGACCTAAATCGCTCGACGGCGAACGCTCGATTAGATCGATGCCCGGGCACCGAGCGTATTTTGGTGCCCCGTCGTTCACCGGCCGGCTGCCCGGCAAATTCTTTAAAATTAGCCGGTGGCCAGTGGGAGACCACTCGGGAATCGGTGGGCCATCAGTCGGTCATTGCCGGGACGCCGCCCATAGAAGCTCTCCGATTTCGCCCAGTTTTTAACTAAAATCGACGGCGACCTACGGGAAATCGACAGGGCACCGCCCAGGCATCGCTGGGGCTCTACGGCCTGCTCGACTTCTAAAAAAATCGAGCAGGCTACTTACTAATCGGTCGGTCGCCGCTCTGAGTTGGGACCATAGCTTTACTCAACAAAAAATCCGGTATAAGCAAACTTCGACGGGGTTTTCAGGTTTTTTTTTCCAATGGTGTAAATGCTAGGCCTCAACATCGACGATTTTTCAACATGGTGTTTGGGATACGTAAATCGACTTCATGATGGTATTCACAGCGTGTATATGTGTACACTGCGCCATATATATATGTTAAAAATAATTAATCATATTCAAATGCGCAGGCTCCTCCAATGAAATTAGTATTTTCACATGTATCATTTCCCCCTATCAATTGAATACACATCGTAACTGAAACCTGACGAATGCTTTAAAACCCTCACATTTACAAGGGCTCCAAGAAGTATACACTTACATCTAAAAACAGAAGATTTATGACATTCGTTATAAGCACTCACTACATTCAAGGCTTGTTCCCTTTATTCACAATAGACTGGTACTTTTAACTGTATAAATGTAAATTATATAAATGTATAGTGTAATGTCTTGCCAATTCAGTACATTTTAGTTGGAAACCTAGGCCCCGTCTTATATATATATATATAAAAAAGTTGCAATTAATTCGAATCAATGATGGCTTGAAATTAATCGCAATTCAGGGCTTAGAGGAACAGGCCAGTGAATGTTTGAGCAAATTCTGATAAAAAATAAAATAGTTATAGTTTCGATCAATCACACACAAATTGGCAACCCTTTGTGACGGTCCTCTCCAATTTGCTTCGTACATGCAATTTCATAAACTTTCATTTTCTTTGCTATCATACATACATACATATATTCATATAGCGCCTTTACATAAACATGGTCAAAGCGTCATTAGTAAATAAAACAGAATAATTATTTAGCTCTCTAAGCGCAAACACTGTGAATTGGTTGTGTAAAGCTGTGTTAAATTATTCAGAAAGATGTACCAAGTCTGATTTATACAGTAACCTCGTTCACATCCCATACAACTCTACACAACACCTTGTAAAAAAAAATCACAAAGAAAACAAATGATAATCGATGACGGAATAGATTTGTTACCACACAGGGGTTGTATAGAAATATATTGGTAATAATCATATTTAGAGTGCTTGCATCAAAAAAATATGAGGGAAAGTAAAACTTTATGATTTTTGTTACCTTGCAAGATAAACGTCACAGAGATGCCAATTTGTTTTTCTTTTGATCGCAACATCAAAGATTTATCACTTTCTTATTTTTAATCAGAATTTGCTCAAACTTTCCCTGACCCGTTCCTCTAATGTTTCTGCTTCCACTAAAACCATATTGATATTAAGGTGGACTTCCCCTTTAAATAAGAATGATACTGGTATTCTTTACCAAAACGGAACTAGGAATTGCAAATCCATTGCGGTTCATGAAAGAGATTTGCGTTATAGGATTATGTATGAATGCAATTCAACCGAGCGGTGATACCATTATAAACGTCAGAACAATAAATCATTCAGATAACTTTTATCCTGGTCGGGTTTTCATTTTCCCCTATTTGATTGATATGGAAGGGCCGCCATTATTCTAACGATAGTAATCACTCACAAGTATAAGAAATTTATTACAGAGACGAGTGTTGTTGTTTTATTTTAAAGCTTTTCGTCTTGAACTCATCAGAGTAAATCACTAGAATGAACAGAAATTCACATTTAAGCTTGAATATGTAGGAATTGATAAACAAAAATGTAATATACACTTTTGTGTACTGTTCCACATTTTGCAATTCAGTCAGATTTGGTACAATTGATGTTTTTGAATAAACGCCATTATTATTACCACTACCATTTGCAGTATCAAGCTATATGAGTAGAATGACGTGACAAAATACTCTATTTGATTATAGATAAGTTCTTTATCACCTTGACCAAAAGGTGAGGGCGAATGATTTAAAATAGTTCATCCGACACTCCTTAAAGCGTGTATATCCGTGTTTCTTTGTGAACGAGAGTGGGAGGTACAGATAACAACTGAATTAATCATACCCTTATAAATATGACGTCTTTTGTATTTTCACAACTCAAGAATGAAAGGTGGACTGGTTGAGTTAGGCCCTTAAAAATAATTTCAGATGTAAGATTTAATATGTTACAATCTGAAGGAATATAAATCGGGACATATCAATAATATTGTTACATACTTCAAAATTTATAAAAACTGTCAATGGTAAGAGTACGCATAATTTAGTTGTTAATTGTATATATAATTAAATAGACGTGTTAAACCTCCATGATCTACAGGATATACGTCATTGCTCAAAGATATTTGCTTTAGCATATTGCGTATTAATTACATTTCATGCATGAGTGAGGTTTCAATTTAATTGCATCCTTTATGGCGATGAATAGGTAAACGTTGAGATACAATTGTTCGAAGGACGCAAGAGAATATAACACTCGATATGAAAAAGATCACGCCGTTATTCGTATTCCCACACTCGTTAGCAATACCATTGTATACATAACCTTCTAACACATACAAGGTTATCCTATACCATATCAATATCTCGTACAATGACCAATAGAGTAGTGTATTATTGAACTAAACTAAACTGCAGTGTACATAGACCAATAATGCAACAGCCGTCAGGACAATGATAAGGGAAAGAATATACAAAAGGCTCTGTTTATATTCCGTCCTTCATTGTGTGTAATCAATTTTACAAAGTTTTTGCTTCATAATTCATCTTGTGCATCGGCCCATTTCATACATCATCGTGAACTACAAAGCTCCTCAACACGACAAGATCAAATTTTCTGCAATTAAGCGAGTGCTCCTTTTCAACGTAATGATAAATTCATTGCGATGATTACACACTTTAAGGTCAAAACTCAAAATTGCACGGTTGGTTTGCAGTCGTATTGTTAGTGGCAAACGTATGGCCTTATGCTAATTCCAATCATCGATTGACTTTTTTTTTATCGGAAATTTATGAGGGAGTGGGCATCAAAGATTTATATGAACCACCAATATCTTCTATCATGTACAGTATTGCCTCAAGCGCTTTCTAATGTCATGAAATGCGACACTCTTCGACTTCATGAGAGAAAAGGGGAAATGAGTAAGAAGGGTAGGGGAGGGAGGGAGGGTGACGGAGGGAGGGAGGGGGTGGAGGGAGGGAGAGGAGAGAGGGAGAGAGGGGGAGGAGAATGAGAAGGCGTAGAAGAGAGAGAGGGGGTGGGTGAGGCAGGGGAAGGGGAGTGCAAAGGGGAGGGAGGAGGATATATATATATATATATATATATATATATATATATACATATATATATATATATATATATATATATATATATATATATATTTGTAGAGAGAGAGAGAGAGAGATGAAGAGAGGGGGTAGAGAGAAAATGTTTCGAAATAGCTAGGAACTATGATTTCTGTAAACTCGCTCATTCTTTCAGGCGAGTTACTTCACTCTTTTCCGGACATTTATTATCATATATTTTAGGAAATACATGGGCATAGTTCAGCCGCTAAAAAGCTTTGAATTCCTCTTTACCCATCTTTATTTTTTTATAAAAAGGTGTGTTGCCCCTTTGGCTTTCTGTTTCCGCCTGTATGCTTGACACGTCATGGCCTGAAACTAGAAGTAGGCTATTATAATATACAATAGCCACATAATACCAGTGTCATGTTTATTGTATCTTGTTTCAGTTTCTATTATTTGACTAGACTACATATTTCGCAAAGGTTTGAGATAGACATTGAAATGGTACGAGATTTACGGTATAAACTACTAAAGAAATTGCGCTCGTAATTGCTCAAACCACAAAGAGCGTCTATTATTTAGTTATCTCGCCTCAATTACAGGATGCCATTATTTCCGTTGAAAAATGGGGAATAAATGATAAGAGAAACGAGATTTAGTTCGAACAATATTTTATTAAAAATGTATTGCGTATGAGAATCCAACTTAACTACACGCGGCAATATTATTTTATTATTGTATTATCGCAAATTATGTCCTGAAGTATGTTAAACTGTAACTTATGTGTATTTTACTTTCTTTCTTGAATTCTTGCCCACAATTATACAACTTCCACACAACTGCGCCAGGAGTGTCATTTTTGACAGACATGGCGCATTATAAACGTTCACTATTATTATTATTATTATTATACCATAAGTTGACCTTATTGCGATCATGGTAATGAATACGTTAAAGCAGACTTAGCTGTATTTTCTTTCACATTCAGATCTAGAACATTCGTATCAAGAACAATATTGCAGTACGTATATCATCGTAATACAGGCAGCAATGATGTTGCAGGCAGTATTAATTCTTATGCTTATGTTTGGGGTACCACATATAAGGGTAGGAGATGGGAGGGGTTCAATCATCTAGCATTCTATCACCAGCCCCCCCCCCCCCCAGCATCATCTCTCTCTTTGTCTCTCTCTCTCTCCCTTTGTATCCATCTGATTTTCTTGTTCCTACCGGTTAAATTGTTAGACCCCCCCCCCCCACCATCTCTGTCTTTCACTCTCTTTCTCTCCCCCTTTTAATCCCTCGGATTTTGTTCTTCCTGTCGTTAAATTGTAGGGTGACACACCTACACCCGTACAACTGTAGCCCCCCCCCCCCCCCCCCTCCCTGAACCCTTCTCTTGATACGCCAGTGTCGGCTAACTTGATGTGGATTCACGCCCGGTATGTGATAACAGACCAATGATTAGCAATACCATCGAGGTATGCCGTGGGTTAAAAGCTTTTCGATTTTTGTTTTGTCTGGTTCGCGCCAAATCGATAAAAAATCTTCGTGATGATACGGGCATCCGTGCTCATCCATTCTCAACGCTGTTGACACAATGCCTTCTCCCAATTACTTTCTGCTACATATTGTTTATACAGACGCACTCATTTCCTGAGAAGGCGATAATATTTTCAATTCCACAAAGATCCAAAGCGTTGGTAGCGTGTTTGTCCTTCTTCTTGTCTTCCTCTTCTTCTTCTTTTCCATCATCTACTTCTTCTTCTTCTTCTTCTTCTTCTTCTTCTTCTTCTCCGTCTTCTTCTTCTTCTTCTTCTTCTTCTTCTTCTTCTTCTTCCCCTTCTTCTTTTTCTTCTTCTTCTTCTTCTTCTTCTTCTTCTTCTTTTTCTTCTTCTTGTTCTTGTTCTTGTTGTTGTTGTTCTTCTTCTTCTTGTTGTTCTTCTTCTTGTTCTTCTTGTTATTCTTGTTCTTGTTCTTGTTCTTCTTGTTCTTCTTCTTGTTCTTCTTCTTCTTCTACTTCTTCTTCCAATTCCCCGTTTTCTTCTTTCTTTTTCTATCATAACCCTGAATGAGCCCCTGCATTGATTCTGATCGATGTTTGTAGAGTATATTCAATTAATCATTACATTGTGAAAAACCGAGTATGTTTAATTCCAACAACCTTCAGTAACACTGCGGTTTCAATCGCGTGTAACCTTCGCTTTTAAATATATTCATCTTTTCTTGGCAATAATGTATTATGCATTTGTAAAAGCGTATATAATGTGTATATGGGCCTATAATTTGGTTTGTGAAATTTTGAATATGTATAGGCCTATATGAAGTGCCTTTGTTGAATGAAGAAATCTTCAATAGGGATGAAAAGCCCTGGGTTTGATCACCGGAACGGCGCTTTACGGCTTTGGATAGGCATTAATCTTCATCTGCCACTATCAACACGGGTGTAGGATCCGGTAAGATTAAATCCTCAAATTTCTCTATGAGTAGTTGAGCACTGATAATGGCTATCGGAGGTAAAATCTTAAATTTTAATGGAGATTTACTTAGGTAAGCATCAAACATATTCATTCAGGAATATGTGAGCCTACACCCCCGTTCTCTATACCATAATCGTGCATGACACGGCGCCAAGCAAACTCAAAAGCTGTCATTGTGTTTCTTTAAAAGGCTTTGTGTGAAATATATTTGTAGAGCAACAACCGCCCAATTTACCCATTGATGTGTCTTTGCCCGCGGCTCTCCCCTATTCATTCTGTATATTTCATGGTGTTGTGTTTCCATGGAGCATAGTACGCAAGGAGGTGCACAATTTTGTTCCAGTATTTATAAAAGTTCAATTCTGTCCAAAATCTGAACTTCAGAAAACCTGAAGATCGAGACATGTCTCTTTGAAATGCTTTTGTATATTTGTGACGCTTTTGTATCAAGTCTGTTGTGAGAAATGATCATGGGTATTCACAATGACTTCAAAATAATGTTCGCGTTTTTTTCTCTTTTGGTTTGTTCTGCGCTGAAATTCTTGTTTCATGAAAATCTTATTGAGGAATCTGATTTTTTAGGGGTACCTGCCCTCAAGACGCAATACGGGAGGGGTAGTATTTATTCGGAGATAAGTGTTTAACAAATTTTTCCTAGGACCCCACACCGCCCTCCCCCTCCTCCGATTCGTTTATGACCAGATGAAATTGAGACGGAAATATTGTCTTGTTAACTTAGATTTACGTTCTCTTCTTAATCATATCAGATTGTGCAAGAAGGTAATCAGTATTTATTTAATGGATTACTAGACCATCATACACTAAAATCGATTTTTAAATTCTTTTTATTTAGAGTATAAATTTGTTATTCAAAAGATTATTTTACAATGCTTTAAAAAACACACAAAATTTCTTCTATCTAACACATGTATTCCTTATCTTAACTCGTGATACGTGCAGCATTGATCCTATACTTGTGAGATGATTAATACATGAAATAGCCATTAAAATGTATGACATAAATATTTCAGTTTATCTCTCCATATTAATAATAATAATAGTGGGTTCTTGAATAGCGCTCATGTCAGTCAGATTTGACCCTCCTGGCGCTCCCGAGTATTACCCTGGGTTTAGCACGGCTGCCATACGGCGCTCTAGTATTTCAAGGAATCAATTCCTACCAGGGGAATTGTAAGTAAAATTAGAATTAGGTTGCCATCCAATATGCGACATGTTTTAACCAGAACAAATAACGATATTTAATTCACTCCGTAATATTCCCTTCGAATTCATCTCGATTGATTACTGGTTAAACGAATAACAAAGATCTGGTAAACTGCTTTCTTCTCTTTCTTTCCTTGCGGAAAAAGCTGAACCACTCAGGCCTACATTTCTGGCACTTGACTCGATTAGATATGTAATTGGCCAAACACTTTAAACACTTTAAACCAACAATTGAATCAACTAAATTAATCAAATCAACTTCAATTTCAATACACTATTCCTGTAGGAATTATGTTCTTACTCCGTCATGTGCCTTCGTCATGTATCGTAATTGGACGTACAAGGCTATCGAAATTGCCTTATTTTGGTCATCATATAAATATTTTTTATGACAGTTTTTTCGTGGAAAATCTTTGCGATTGTGTGTATGCGTATACATTTTTCAGGTTTAATAATGCCAGCTCTTGTAATTTATAGCGTTTATATTTTCGTAAGTGTTTTCTATTTACTTTATGAAAAGGCGATAAAGAAGTAATTTATATTATTAGTAGTAATATTATTATCACTTTTAACACTGTTATTATTATTATCATTATTATTATAATTACTATTATTATTGTCATTTGTGATCATTTTTTGTAATAAATTTCGACAATACTTCCATAGTTTAGGATTCCGTTGGTTGTGTATGCTTTCAGGAAAGGTTTCCGCGCTGAACATGTTGGCTACCGTCTCGAGTTTTAAATAAGTCCAATCCGTCGATAATAAATTCGAAAACAAAGCCAATTCTGACTGGACGTATGGCTATTTTTCCGAACTCATCCTAAATATACAACGAACTCATCATGAATGATAGATGCATGTGTACAGTACATCATGAATTGAAAACGATTTGCCATCGCTCGAATCAATTGAATTAATTCCAGCCGGGTTCGAATTCATATTGATTGATAAAGGTTCACCGGATAACATTCAATCAGGTCTGATTCGCGTCTGTTTGAATGACAATGTGTTTGACACCATGCACTCAGGGTCTTTGCTTCATTTAACAAGAATATGGCGCCTAAAAATGCTATGGATCGTCACCATTTACATCAATATCAATCATCATAATATAATGGGGTTGACCGTATATCGGGCCGTATATTAGATATGTTTGTTGTGAGTTCGGTACACGTTCTATATAGAAGATATTTCTGCTGTCTGATAAATAGTGCCTTTGTAAACGAAATGTGTTTTTCTCGTTGTGTTGGTTATTTTTTTTTATCTCCCAAGGATGTTTTGAGAACACTGCGAATCAACTACTAATATGTATTTAAAAGAAGTATCATGGCTACCGTTGTGTCATGCTATTTAGATATTGTCTAAAAATGTAAATCAATCTTATAAATAATTTTGATAATGACTAACATATTAATCGGCCTTGGAAAATTTCTTAAACCCTCCTTTCTTTCTCTCTCTCTCTCTCTCTCTCTCTCTCTCTCTCTCTCATCTCACTCTCTCACTCACTCCAAATTGGATTTGGCATTTGACGGAATTCCGTAATGTATTTCCCTCTTATTGTAATGTAAAGTGCTTGCTGCGACGTATTCATCTCGTGAATCGCTATCCTTACAAATACAGATTTTTCGCAAAATTGAACGTTCTTTTGTCAAGTTTCATCATAATCCTACATGCAGCTCATCATGACGGTCTTCTGCCATTGCTACAACAACAACACAAAGAAGACGGGGGAAAAAATCAATGGCCCCCGCTGCAGGTTTCGACGGTAGGCCCTATACGCGTACGTTGTATTGTGATTACAATACAAGACGTATAATGACGTACAGTGAAATTGAATATGGTACAACAACTATTGAAGGTTACGCGAGGTTTGATTGTACATTGTATAAATTTGTTCATGGATGAAATCGTAATTCACCATTGCCGAAGAGAGAATAAAAATAGATTTTAATAACAAACTGCAAACAAAAATCTTCAACATAAAGCAAAAAAACAGAGAAGGCCACTAAGGAAAAAAATACGCGTTTAATATGTGTGTGTGCGCAAAAGGCAGGTTGCTTACTTTTTTGGGTTGTTTCTTGTTTTGTTCTTTTAAGAAATGTTGTACTATTTTGAAGAGATCGCAATTCACTCATTTGGCTCAAAAATAAGATTTTTCGAAAGGAAGTAGAAGAGGGGATGTTGAGACTTTGGTTTCATCAAGCGGGTTCGAGAGGTTCAGCGTTTACTGAAAATGTAAAGGTTGTAGGTTCAATCCCCGGCTCTGCACTAATATCACTAGGCAAGTCGTGTGTTTCATTTTGCTGCTCTCGACCCTGGAGTAGTCAATGTTCACTGGTATTCCTTTTTTAATTATAATAATACTGGAGCACTGGGAAATTATCAAATATCGAGCCAGAATCAAGAAAATTAACACTGCCTAAAATTATGAATAAGTCGGACATTTAAATTAATTGTTTTTGTCAAAAGAATGATTAATGTATGAGTGTTTAATGCAGGCATAGCTGGTGCACTGTGTTTACCATCCGTTCCTGTCATTTATATCACGATCACGACTTATCTCAATGGTACAGTCAAGGTTAACTAAACATTTACTTAAAGCCGGGTATCAGTTTTATCCCAGTGTATAAAAAGACATTTCTTAACTCATCGTTATTTACATTTATTGCAGTCAAAAGGTTGGCTTCTAAATTCAATTAGAAATACAAGCAGATACAAAACAATGATAGAAATAATTTACACAATGGATCTGTAAAGTCTGATACATAAAATAATAACTATGTGCTTGTTTTAATCAAATTATTACACAAAATAAAATAAAATGGTGCAAGCTCATAATATGAGTACAATATATTGTTTTAAGATGTAGGTAGGTATGTGTATAATACAAGCAGTTGATAATAGAACTGATATCAAACGTGAAATAATAATGTATTAGATATATAAGATTAATTAATAATCTATAAATACAGCTATTCCTATTCATAGTCAATGTGATACTTTTTACCACTTCGGACCTGCCGGGGGCTTTAAAAAGAAATTTGTATACCCTTGGATAAAACTGACAACGTACTTTTATATAAATGTTTGGTTCTTGAACTTTATAGGAAGAACTGAGCCATTTCATTAATGTCTCCGAATACAACGATCCAGCCGTATTCGTTTTCAATAATAAATTGTTTGTGTTCATATTATGTTTTTAACCGGAAATAAAACCGAACCTAAGCCAAACTTCCATGTTCAAAGTCTGAATACCAGGCTTATTTCATATCTTGTCTATTTTTGTTCAAAGTTGATATCAACTGGGGGCGGAAATAAAGACAATTAGCCTTGATCCGGGATTCTAGAAACGATACTTCCTTCTATGTACTATTCTTCTCACACAGGTCCCCCCCCCCCCTCAAAATAAAGTTTACCTTTAAATACTTGACTATAATGATACTTCCTTCTATGTACCATTCTTATCACGCAGATCCCCCTTCAAAATACAGTTTACCTTTAAACAATCGACTATAATGAATGTTCACTTAAAATATAGTATGGACTTTAGACACGCTCGCTATTGTAATAACACCGTTTTGCAATAATAATGATGGAAATCATGCAACATAATTTGTTTATCCATCTGTAACGTGTACGTGAGAGAGAGAGAGAGAGAGAGAGAGAGAGAGAGAGAGAGAAAGATATTGGGTTGATCGAATTACCGTTTATTCGATCTACATGCATGGACTTACTTTTCATTTTTTGTTACAAGCGACGCTATTTTGCTATGCGGGTAAGTAAAACATTTAATAATCAACTTGAGTTCCATCTACAATACACATTCATTTATCAAATGATTTCCCGAACGGTGGTGACTTTTTTTCAAAATGTATACTGTATATATTATTTTCCCCAAATCGACCAGTGGCGTTTCAAAGCATAACGCGCAAGAGTGGGGAAAGGGGGAGGGGTGAGGAGAGATATTCGCCTCATGGGTGGGGGTGTAACTTGACAGCCGAATATACATTCCCTCGTGATGTGTGTTATATAGGCCCTTCGAAAAATTCAATTGAGTTTATGGGCCTTCCAACGAGGGAATGGCGCACGCCCTTTAAATGCTATAAGTTAGCTGGACGCGCCACATGTAGCCTATTTATAGCGCTGATAGAAATGTCCCTCTTAAAGAGAAGGTTGAGCTCTGGGAAGAGGTGAACAATTATTTGTGAATGTTATCATTGTTATTATGCAAGCGTGGAAGAACATCAGATACAAAAATGTTCCCTAAAAAGTATGGCGCTTCACATGCTTTCATATTCTAAATGTGGCATGTAACAACATAAAAATCGGGGCGGATTTTTATGTATACACATGTTCGTGTAACCCCTATATACATCTTTCTGTGTACAGTGCTTGTAACTTTACCAAGACTGGGTCAAATTTCTTATCATGTTGATGATTCCAGAACCTTGCAGTACACACCAATACTTATATGCTAGATGGCCAACCTTTTTTTGATCGATTCCACACCGTTTCTTTCACAATGCAATTGCATGACCAAGAACTCAACTTTATCTTTTAAGATTTCTTGTTTATTGATTGGTCAGAAGCGCTACTCATGGTCAAACATAGCTCTAGTAAGCATCTTTTAGTATTCTTAATCATTGTGATGTCAGCTTAAGATATATTGTATTATACACCCTCTCTTTAGCCTGTTGAATAAATCTAGTCAACTGATTGGTCGAAATTGGAGCCGTGATTTTAGCCATGACCGCAAAGAAACAAACTATGCACGTTGCCCCGGGTAACGGGCAATAGTTAATGACAAAGATGCCCGTTGTCCCGAGTAACGGGTCGCATATAATACAATGTGTGTGTGATTCCCGTATTATCGTAAAACTCAGGCGACTTTCCAGCGAAGATTAACAGTGTCTCAGATTATCTGTGATGTATTAACCAATCTTTACTTAACCCGGCCATGATCGAGGCTGCATGCACGCTATTGTTACTCTGCTTCTTGCATGCTAGCACGCATTCGTAATAGCAGTTATTGTTCATGCCCATTGGACTGTGCCTAGTGTTTTGCACGCGCTATTGTTAGTACCATCGCGTTAATCCGATTATCTCGTTATAAATCTGGCACTGGGGGAACTAGCCCTGTGGCAGGATAAGAGTTAAGAAAAGGACAATAAGGCAAGAATTTGGTATAATTATGTTGCGAATTCGGTATAAAGATATATGGCCTGCTTTGATATTCGAGGCATAGCTGTTTCGATACCGGCTCTCGGGACGTTACATCCTCGCCGCGGCACGCCTCAGGGCCATAGCAGGATGTAACGTCCCCTTGAGCCTATATAAACAGCTATGTCTCTCATAGTACTCCCCGTTCTCACCGATGGAGAAGAGCTAGGTTACGCGCCCGGGCTACCCCACGATGTAAGGGCCAAAGCGCGTTGGATATTCCCCGGACTAGTTTCGTGACATTACTTCTTAAAATGAGTCGCGGTGGAAGACTAAGTCTTTTATTTCCTTCAAATACAAGGCCTATAATGTTTTTTATGTTGAAACATGTTAAAATGCAGTAAGACTGCCTATTTAAATATTGGACGTCAAACATATATGCATATCTTTTGTTGGGGTCTCGGCGACTACAGTATATTCATTTCATTCGCCTCGACTATATTTAAAGGTACAATGTCCCTTTTGCAGCCACCAACAAATTCTGTAGAACTTTGCAGGAATTATGAAAATGTCATGTATGTCTTATCTATGAAATTTAAACGTTAGCAGTGTCCTACTATTCAAATTATGCAAGGAAATCCGTTTACTTGCTAGACTTCACTGTCAGACACTATTGAGTTACTGACTGGGTTTTTTCTTCTTTAGTAATAACATACATAAAATGAGCTGTAAATGGTACATGAGCATTTGTCTACATCAATAACCCACTTCTTGTAATGACAAAAATTAAACTGATTGAATATTTGCGCAGCATAAAACGTACGACCATTCAGTACAATGGTCTGAAAATCAGACTATTACTTACTGGCTGTATAGCTCTTAAGTAGATTCGTCAACTAATAGTCGTTATTTTCCCACTTAAAGACATTTTCAAGCCCCCCTTTTTTAGGGAAGTTCTAAATTAGTATTATCTTTCAAATGCCGTTGGAATTTAAGCTTTTCATTTTTTGGGCCTGCAAATGGGACATAGTACCTTTAACCAGAGTTGATAAAGCAGTAAATAATCAATAAATAATAAAACTACATAATCGTAATTATGTTATTCACAGATTGAACGAAGGCATAAAGATTTTTGATTATGAAGGCTTACAAACCAGGAAAAACGGTCTTATTTTCATCCATGACCTGTGAAGCTATAAAGGAAGTCTGCCTTTCAGTTAATGTTAACAGGAAAGTGAAGATAAGAACAAATGTAAACATTTTAAACAAAGATTACTCTTCTTTGCTTCCTGGTTTGTCCGGAAAAAAAGACCAAGAAATAAAAGGGTGAGATTTAAAACAAAACACAGTGATAACAGATGACAACAATCAGATTACGATTTTAGAAAAGATATCGAATTCCTCAGAAAATCAATGGTTTTTTCGCTATCGCGAAGTTTTTACCTTAGTTTTGATTATTTGTGAGTGTGACATTGTATATTCCTTTTCCTTTTTAAAGCCCATTGAGAGAATCTTCTTCAATAACAAGCTTTAAATCTGAGCTATCAATAATCATTATCCGTGTCGTTATTTTTAATTTTGTTATTATTATCTTTATTATAATTATTATTATTATTATAACCATCATCATCATCATTATCATCATTTTACGCCTTAATTCTTTGCTCTAAATTTGTTCCATTGTTAAAAGCACGCAGTTCGGAAAAATCTATCCACAACTGTTTTTCCTTGTCGTATTTGTAAATTATACAACTAACATAGCGCCTTTTGGAATGACATCGCTCCTCGTTCTGCTTTTCCTATTCATTTATCAAATAATAAAGAGGCAAGATGAAAAAAATAAAATACCAACCTCTGGAATATAAAACAGCCCCGGAATTCCCGATCAAATAAAAATGCGATTTCAATTTTATGGGGTCAAGGCCTCCTGGCCAAGCCCATTCATTCCTCGACGATTCAGGAAAAATAATCGAAAGAAAAATATCGGGTATCAAGGAAGGAGTGTTACGTTCAGGGAGGGGTGCAGGTTGTCCCCTCGACATCGCAAGGTGAAACCATTACCTCATTATTTATCGTTAAAGGGTTGCGCGGGAAAACGAAGTGGGGGATTTCGGTATGTTGATCGCAGTGCTATTATAGCCTGAAACGGCCGTGGTAGGGAAGAACATGGAGGTAGGATTATGACTAGGCTCCTTGGAAAGAATAAGTGTCTAGCTTATTGTCATGACATTCTTCGATGAAATTATAAATGAATATGGATGTCATGATTGTTAGAAAACCTTGGCGACAGCCTCATAAATAAAAACAGGTGCATTAATGTAAAACACGCTCGCCTAAAAGACACTCGACAAAGCCAGTGCGGCCATCATGATAATAATAATATTGGGTTCTTGTATATAGCGCTCATATCTGTCAGACTTGACACTCCTGGCGCCCCCGATTATTACCCTGGCTTTAATGCTGCCATTACGGCGCTCTAGCATTTCAAGGAATTAATTCCTGCCAAGATAATGAAAAATAAAATGAGGGGAAATTTAAATCTCTCTTCTTTTCACGATTTTTACAAATGTTTTAAAGAATAGCCGCACCAGCTTAATGTTACCTCGCGAATCAAAAGAGGGGGGAAAACAACAAAACAAAGCAAAATACCAGATCTGCTTATTTCCTTATCTTTGAAATATTTCATTTATATACAGGCCAATCACAATTTCTTTCATGTCTTTTTAAGTTTCAGTTGGGGGTACAAACGGTTTATTTTAGGGTAGACATTTTATTGTTTGAATTGAAAAAAACATATACCTCCATTATATCACAATCTCCGTCGGAACATGATGTATTTCAAGATGTAATCTGTAATTTTCATGATTTTGGAAGATCACGATTATAAGGCTGGGTAATCATGGCTGTGAGTAGGCCTACATGATACAGCATTTTTTTTTTTTTTTACCAGGAACTAGTGACAAATCTACTATAAAGAGTACTTCTTGTTTGCTAGCGAGTATTAATTTCTACACGAGATATCCAGATAACATATTCGCTGAGTAATATAATATTGACTAATATTGCTCTAGTGTTTGCCTTGTAACGTAAAGCATGCATTGAGTACCATATGCAAAGTAGGACACTGAGTTTTCGTTTCTCGGCAATTTCTTTCCCATCTGTTATTATGACGGTGCTGCACCCTTTTATTGTTGCTCGGGTGCGTAACGATCACCAGGCAATCTCCATTGTTAGGAATTTAAAGGTGATGGCAGTTTGAATGACATCCGTGTGCACCGGTAGGCTACGTGCACTTTGTATTTGTTGTGTCGGTATTTCCATGTCTGTTTGTGGTTAGTTAAATCATTGGTCTTGGCTCATAAACGCGAGGAGGCTATAGGTTCCATTAATGTAATACAGAATTGGTTGGAAGAAGACCAGTCCTGTAGAACCAATAAGACACGTCTGTAAAAAGGAGCAAACACACACAAACAGAGAGCACAATTTCGAAATAGAATCTATCATCATTTATAATATTATCATAATACATTTAAAAAAAACACATAATGAATGTCCGATAATTTATTTCTTTGGTTTCAAGTGGTCAGCAATAGATGTTACATCGACTACAGTGCTGTTGTTTTATGACATGTCTCACCAATTAAAAAAAAAGGATGGGAAAAATTCCTATGTACCTAATTTGATAAGCGTTCGTTTGCATTTATTTATTACACTCCGGTAAAATGTTCGAAATTTCTGGTAAATTTGTGTTTGTGTGTGCATGCTCTTTGCCCCGGAAGGGTGTTTTAATTATGGCCTGCGAAAATATGTAGGACTCGCAACTGTAATTTGTATTCGGATGATATATTGACGATTGAGTTGGTGGAACATTGCCATCAGAATTATCACAAGAATGTTCAATGCGAACTGATATTACTATGGTTCTAACAACGAAAGGAACAATCGGGTTATTTTCTAAAGTTTAATTTACATAAGTGGAAATCGAATTTCTCTTTCAAGTAAACGCAACCGTGCCAACGGACTGACGCAATTAAATTGCTTTGTTTGGACTAATTCGGAAGAGACAATAATGGGTCTTTCGAAATGCGGAGGATTATCTAATTCAATTGAGTAACTCAGGTCTACAATATTTCGTAAAGAATTACGGCTCTTATTGAGCAAAGACTGTTGTTTCGAAAACACGAAGAATAAGCTTTTTCTCGTTTAGTTTTTTTTTGTCTGCCATGAGCACTAATCCGATTATATCCTAATAATTCAGCGCCTGCATACGACACAGAGCCATTGCTTCGCGACCGCACGATTCCGCGGCATATCTAGGGAGCCCCACCCCGAAGCAAACGGCATTGGAGCTTTGTGAGGGGCGAGCAAACCCCGAAACACACACAGTGCTACAAGCCCCTGGCAAACACCTACGGATCATCGCACCGCTACCCACACACACACTCACACATACACACACACGCGTTTTACACGCACTTCGACACCATTCCACGCGCTCAGGCTCACAAACTATCCTAATCTTCTCTCCCTTTTTCTCCCCTCAATTTTCTCTTTCCTCCTTGTTACCCCCCCCCCCCCCCCCCTCTCACCAACTCCCTCCTTTCTTTCTTTCGTCAAGTCGAGAAAGAAAACAAAAACGATCAGTAAAGGCGGGAAAGAATGCAGGGGAGAAGAAAAAGAATGCTTCGCTAACTCAGTCACGATGTACACCGACCGTGTGGTGCGTCGGAAAAATAATAAGCTACGATAATCGTAACAGGATAACCTATTGCCATTTAATTCCCGCGCAATTTACTCTGACACGCGCTGCCTGTATCCCCAAGAATTGTCTCAACGTCTTAGGCACATGGTCTCTACAAACTACAAGGCGCTTGGATAATAATTGTTTGAACCTCTCTCTCCCTCTCCGTCTCTCTTTCTCCCCCTTCTCTCTCTCTCTCTCTCTCTCTTTCTCTTTCTTTCTCTCTCTCTCTCTCTTGCCAAGTAACCGAGACGAGATTTTTTCTTTTACCATGTCTTCTATAGTCTCACCCGAGGAAAAGTTAAAAGGTTTATTATATTACATAAAACATATTGTAAATAAGGGACTCTCAAATTTGAGAATATCGCCGACCGAGGCATAATAATCGGAGATGAAAAATACTGGTAGTGCAAAGGATAACGTTCGCACGTTATAAGACATTAACAAAAGAGAAAATCCATGTTGTCGACAAAGCACGTTTAAACCGTCTGTGAACCATAAATTCAAAAAGGTAAGCGCCTTTCTCCATCATAATACGCCATTACGATCACATAAAATAAGATCGTGAAAAAATTACATTTATTGAGATGATAAGAGCATGAAACTTATTTTATCGGGTTTAATATTCGGTAGGCGCCATTGTTGTGCTACAAAATATGCACTGGAGGGTATGATACGATGATTACAAGAATAAGAAATGTTTTGCGCAATATTGGTATTCAACTGCAGTTTCGATAGAAATAGAAAAGATTATTATTTGAAAGAGCCATATCGTAAACATAACAGCTCGTTTATGAATTCGAAAGTTGCTTTAATACAGATAAATGTTTTTGAATCATTATAAAAGTAGTAGAATGGTTTTATTACTTGGGATAGAATGCAAGAAAAAACTCATTATAATATCAATTAGAATAATAAACTGTGGGTAGCATAATAATTCATAATAATACAATTTAAAACGCTGTACCAAGAACCTAACATGATATTAAATTACAGGAATGCTTTCGAAAGATTCGATCCATACAAGATTTGCCACCTACATCACTTGATCTTTCATTATCTTTTATAGAAAGAAATACATTTAAATTTTTTTTATTTCATGTGGTACAGAACAAAATAGGTGAAAATGATAATTCACGGCAATGACATAGTAACATGCAAGTATTTCTGAACATGCAATATGAGACGCTACTCCTCAACCTAAGCTCAACTAAAAGAAAAAGATCGCGGATTTTCAAAACCAACATAGCGCAAATTAGTTTATTTACATTGTGCGTCACTTTTGAAATGTGCAAACAATACAAAGATTTATATAACACACGCATATGATTTTATAGGCACCGTGATGCCCTCAAGCTGATATCTTGAAAGTCTGCGATAGTATTATTTACATATCTGTTAAAAATTAGCTAAGAGACATGACATAAAGGGCCCTAGAACTTTTTGGTTGTTTTTTTAATCGAAAAAATATCAAGTTTCAGCGACCTAAACTATGATTTAAAAAAACACAAACTCCTTCTAAATAAAAGAATAAATGAATTACAATTTACATGGGCCTTTTACCCCCCCCCCCTTTATCAGGAAACATTCCTCATAGTATAAAGGCGACATTTCTTTGAAGTGAATTAAAATAATCTTTTTATATCTGAACTCTTTACAATTTACATGGGCCTTTACCCCCCCCCCCTTTATCAGGAAACATTCCTCATAGTATAAAGGCAACATTTCTTTGAAGTGAATTAAAATAATCTTTTTATATCTGAACTCTTTACAATTTACATGGGCCTTTTACCCCCCCCCCCCCCTTTATCAGGAAACATTCCTCATAGTATAAAGGCAACATTTCTTTGAAGTAAATTAAAATAATCTTTTTATATCTGAACTCTTTGCTATGTGGAATTTTATGAGGATCGTTTCATGAAAGATAAACTTTATTACAACTTCAAAATAACTTTATGAATTACATCTATTTGTTTGAATCATTCAAAGCCAATATTAACAAACCTCAGTACAAAGTACCATATTTTATGATTTAATATTCAGGAAGTCTCCTCTTATAATAAACAGATTTTAGCAAAGCGTTTATCACTAAGTAGGCCCTATATTAATAAAAAAAAGGTGTGTTTCATTATTTTGTTTACATTAATCATTTTTAATTCGTTCTTATTTAGTTCCTGTTTGCATCCATTGAGCTATATGATATCTATGATATGCTGTAAACAGTATTTTAGAAAATATAGGCAAGGTCATACTGTTTTTTATTAGTTTCTTTCACGCATTCAGGTACTAAATCTGGGGCGTATAAATATATGTGCCATCATAAAGTAGCCTATTATAAAATTCACCCCGACTTGGCAAGTGCGATATCCAGAAAATAAATTAGATACGTGTATTTCTAAACATTCAATTTGATGTCGCTAAAGTATGGCACGCATTTTCTTCTTCCTCATCGACACATTTTAAAAATAATATTTCATGCGATTTCCTCCTCTCTCGTTAATTGGAGACAGAACACTGGCCGGGCCTATTAAATTTGTTGGTTGCTCAGAAAAGGCAATTTCAGTTGGTTGAGATAAAAAAAATTAAAAAAAAGGAAAGAAAAAGAAGTATCGGCAGTTCAATAGGTGTTGCACGATGTATTTTATCATTATGCGATTTACGTCGAAACACTGTAAATCTATTAGATATGTTAAAAGTCAAATCGGGTGTTTGAGACAAAGACTATGACGTGAGCCACGCCTTATGACAATGATTACATGTACTCATATTATTAACACGTCCCCTTTATTGACAATTATCCGGTGTTATTTGATCGATGTTTTACATTTGAGTTTTTGTTTGGAGAAGTCTCAGAATAGAAACGATGTTATTTTGTTAGTCAAATAGGACACACATACTTTGGATCACGCACTTAAGTTGTGAACAAATTAAGAGAGGACAGATACGAACAAATTATGTAGTAGTACTGCAAGCTCTTGTATTTCCTTTTGTGTTTCATATCTTAATTATGATGCGTGGGTTATGACATTCATTTCATAACGAGTCTAAATACTGTCATCACTAGCAGGTGCTTTAGGTAAAACTAACACCTAGAAATAGCGCGAGGAAATTACTCACACGAAATAAAACGGAATAAATAAGCAAGCGTCGTACGAAGTGTATGAAGCATCTTTTTTGGTTATTTCTTTTATCCCTCAATCAATCAGTAACATAATATCGGACTTATCCAATTTCATATCATCCGATCTACGATATGAGCCTGGGCCCTACGTGATAACACGTTTATGTAAGGCGGCCGAATTGAGGTATTCTCGTAAAGTAATGACACACAGATACACACACTCACACACACGATACTCCAACACAGAATCTCTACCGCACGTTGAAATCCCACATACGAACCGTACCAGGCAGCAATGAAAATACACACAACTCTCTAGCCTTTGTGAATGACGTCACACCTCGAGCTCAGACTGGGTATAGTAGGTATACTTTATCGTTGCCCGCAAAGTATTCTATAGCTCAATAAAAGGCACACTGAAAAATCGCACACACCACGTCCCGCAACGCCAACAGAGCACGCGGTGAAAGAAAAAAAGATCGCAAGACTTCGATGAAATTTTGCTCTGAAACCGGTAAGCTTTAAAATGACACTTTTCCTTTTCTCGTGAGCTTATAAATCAGAAAGTGCATCTTTTTTCCTAACTCATGATGTATTTCTTGTTATTTTTGAAGCACTAGGTCGAATTTTAGAAGTGCCAAAAGACATCGTTTAATCGCAATTTTCGGCTTGTGTTTATGTTTTCCCTTTATATATATTTTTTCCTTTTATGGTTTGGCAGTGTATTGCGCACGCAGTCGGGTTTCTAATTCAGACTCGAGGTGTTTTTAAACCTCTTGTATAAAATGATGCGATGATCGAATGCCACTCGCTACATGTTAACATGAATTTAACGCGTTAACTTCCTTTTCTGTGATAAACATTGGTATGAATATTACTTTCTATCGGTGCTGAAGGTCTTCCTTGAGCTTTTTAAACATTTGTCCTTAGTTTTAGAGATTGGTATCTAAATGGAGGACAGCGGTTCATCAAAGCTTTGTGTGTGTGTCCGCATCTTTCCCCTACCTTGTTTTCGGGGTCATATATTTTGGTTGTGTGGACCACGCGGTGTTGCTATAATTAAATTGATGTGAATTATATTCCGTTCTGTCGAATACAATTTGCTTTTCGCTGCCGCCATTTTTGATACCATATCTATTTTTAATGTTTGGATTGTTATGTGTTTGTTGGCAGCGTGCCTTTTGTATAATTCTATTGACATTTCTAGCGTAATGATAACATAGACGGATATTGTTCCATAGCGTACTGTTTCTGTGGTCAATCTGAAAACAGGCTTTGACATAAGGGAAGTGAATTAAACAAAGGATATCATTCTTTTTCTACATTTTGGGTTAAGGATTTGTAGTCAGGAAATAGAGTATTTTGAGATACTTTTATATCATAGGAAGTTGCCTAATGAGAGTAAAGGCTTGCATATCCGGAACCAAATTACGAGGAAGACCGACCTAGGGTATTTCCGACTCGATCATCCTTACCCCCCCCCCCCCTCCTCTACACTGGCAAGGCATGTATGTGATGTGTGGGTGGAGGGGTGGGGCAGGTAGGGTCAAGGTCGGCCTCGAGTGTGATATTCTGTAGACTTTCCAAGTATTTAGCAACATGTTATTTTCATATGAATTGTTAGTTTTTGGTTTTGGTTTTTCAGCAAGTCTCTAAATGCTCTCCGCATCTAAGTTCTTGCGTGAAGAATACTTTGGAGAGTTTCAAGGCCGGAAACAATGATTGAATTAAACAATTGCGAAAGAAACATCTGTCTACTTCTATATCGCTGATGATGATGACGAGGATGATAATGATCGACGATAATATTGATAGATATAATACTACTAAAACTACTACTACTACAAATAATAATAATGATAATCATAATGATAATAATAACAATAATTATAATAACAATAATTATAATAATAACAATAATATGAATAATAGGCCTAATAATAAATTAATTGTTAATATATCAAAAATAATAAAACATAAAGACTATTTGACGTAATGTTTGAACAAGGGGCGTCGGGATTTTTCGGGTGAGGCGACGTTGGCGGAAATACAAGTCGTCCAAGAATTAACATTATTGATGACGGGAACTTTTTTTTTTTTATAACTAACTATATTCAATATTTAAGAATATCACATGGCTTAATAGAGTCCAAAGTTTAATGGGCAGCGAGATAAAAAAAAGGAAAGCAAACACCGAAATAATTATCTCGAATATCAATCAATTTAGATTGTGATAAAAGGTTCACATCGCATTTTCTACATGTTTACTGAACCATTGTCATTAATTTACAGGCTCCTGACCAAATAGAGATATTAAAACAAAAGAGGACAAGTTACAGGAGAGGACATAGAGCTTTTCCAGTACAACTAATAAGAATGTTTTGTTCCGAAAAATGTGTTCCTGATTTAAAAAAAATTATGTTTAAACAAACTCAACTTCAAGCGAACATTTTGAATTTGAGTGCATATTACTTTTTAACTTTGAATATAATTACGTAAGGTCCTTAGTAATTCAATTTAAACTGTAAGTTTTATCATATAAGCGTCGTATCAGAAAAGGCATAAAACTCTCATATAAAAAAAATCTTTGCGTTGGTATGTTTCGGCTGAACACGAATTTTGTATTGTTTATTTGTTGTTAATTCCGTTGTCGTTGTTGTTGTTTTATATATGGTTCCGTCTTCCGTCATTAGAGCAGGAAACTTTGTTCTGTTCTTTTCTCTTTTTTTTGGGGGGGGGGGGGTTGTTTGTTCATTGTCGATGTATGTTTTTTTGTTTGTTGCTCTTTTAATTTTATTTTTCGATTTTTTTTCTCTTATCTCTTTAAAAAAACCATGTCTACGTTAACAAAGTAACTACATGCGATTTGACACAGCTTTTTCTCAGCTCATTATGAATGTGTTTTTCAACGCACAAACACACCACACACTTATGCAACTAATGGAGATCCCACCACGTATTTTCAACAAAGTTTAACGACAGCGCTAATACTGAAACAGTACTTGAAAGTGATAATGAAACCATAGAAACATAACACAATAAAACTAAAGGTTTTCACAATGCGTCATATTGCTTAATCATATCCCTACTGTCCTTCCTTACAGTGCAATTAAAATTAATCTGCTGTTGTTGGCCAGAAACGTAATGCGATGACTGCTTCATTATTAGTGACTCTTATTAGCGTTTCACCCCCATAGTTATCTATTTTCAGAATAGATTCGTAAAACATGACAACGTCTCGCAACGCTATTTGGTCAACCGCTAATCTAAAACAAAAATGATTACAAATATGAATTAGGCCTATACTCATTTATTGTAACCTCAGATATATCATTTTCTCCATTTACTATGATTATATGAGACTTTGATGGTTTTAGTTCGTCTTTAACAAGACTGTTTTTATCTTTCTCGGTCTCTCTCCCGGATTGCAGATGACGCTGAGCTTTACAAGAACCCAAGAACCCTCATTTATGACGTCACGTCTTCAACGATTGCGTAAGTAGTCTATGGCATATTTGATGCCTGTAACTAACGATACGTCATTTTGTTTGCGTATCGGGGCTATCAACGAAGGTAACAAAAATGCTACATGCGCCACTTATTCGACGCAATTTTGCACAGTTCCTTTTGCAATTACCCATTCAACAATGTCACTCTCACATGATGCGTCAACATTAGCGCAAGCCCTTGACGCAATCCTGCGTCAGCAAACAACGTCTCGTGTGCAACGAACATCAGCAAAGTGGTCAAACAGAAAGCCTATTACGGCGTACTGGACAGATACGATATTTGCTCAAGAAAAGCCATAATTTTGCTAAAATCATGGGTTCAATTTGGTATACTTTTAAACGGGTAAACAATATAAAAGAATAAAAGATTTTGATTTATTTCTTCATAAAAGTCGAACTAAAACTTAACTAGAGGACAATGAGATTTTCGTTACAATTGGAAGGTGATATATGTTATATACAACCTGAACAGAGAAAAGAAATAAATTCCACTATTTAGCCGTTCAATTAAACTCTCCACCCAGGTGTAAAAGGGTACCTGGGAATCGCTAGGGTGATAACAATTGCATGGCCCACAGTATTAATGCCGACGTGGCTACCCTGGGTAAAGTAAATAAGACCCAATCATTAACTATCGTTATTTTCTATCATATCATCACCATCATGCAATAAATGTGCTTAACAATTGATTAATGAAACTCCATCGGGTTATAGCCCAGCCTTTATCGATTGAAACCATTGCAGTTTCGAGAGACATCATGATCAATTACATCTCGAAAGCCATTGAATTCATATCTTTGTTTCGATGGGGAATGACTGATAAGCCTGTATTTTCATTTTAGAAATGTTCTGTGGTTTCTAGGAGTGTGTGTGTGTGTGTGGGGGGGGGGGGTAAGCATGGGAGCAGTTGTCATGAGAGATGTTTCGAGTTCAAATTCAGATGATTTATTGAAATAGAATCCTGGCATAATATGATTGTAAAAATTAAATTAAAAAAAGCGATATAATTACAACAGTGTATACTAGATATACTATGATTCGATTGATGTCTTCACCCCTCCCCTTTCCTCCTCTCCCCGCCCCTCCCATCCTTACCCATCCTTACCCATCCCCTCCCCTATTCTTTCTTCCTTGTCCCTTCCCCACTCTTGTCCCCTTCCCCTCCCCTCCTCTTCCCTACCGTCATCTCCCAACCTTTCCCATTTCCCGACTCCCCCTCACCCTCTTCTCCTCCTCCCACTCCACAACCCCCCCCCCCCCTTGCCTACTCCACCC
This sequence comes from Strongylocentrotus purpuratus, assembly GCF_000002235.5. NCBI lineage: Eukaryota > Metazoa > Echinodermata > Echinoidea > Camarodonta > Strongylocentrotidae > Strongylocentrotus > Strongylocentrotus purpuratus. Next base: position 26,117,453 of record NW_022145597.1, read on the forward strand.
CTCCCCTCCGTAAATCGCCGCTTTGCCTGTTGTTCGGGGTTACAAATTAATGAGCATTGCTATCATGGCTCTCAAAGCATATCATTTATTTATTTTGGCACCTAGTATATCCAAGTAGAATTAATTTTCATGTGAAGTGCTTATAATGTAGACATTGTTTTGGCACTGTTAAATGATCGGAGTGTGTTTCTCTGACTCAATCGCGTGTTCGATTACTCTCACAATACTTCTGGGGATGGATGAAGATGAAGTGATATGGACAGAGAGAGAGAGAGGGGGGGGGGAGAGACAGGGAGAGACAATGAGAGAGAGAGAGAGAGAGAGAGAGAGAGAGAGAGAGGCAGTGAGAGAGAGAGGGAAGAAGAGAGAGAAAGACAGAGAGAGAAAGACAGATAGAGAGTCAGCGAAACAGAGAGAGAAAGACAGATAATGAGACAGAGAGACACAGAGGAGGAGGGAAGAGAGAGAGAAACATAGTTAGAGAGTCAGCGAGACAGAGAGAGAGAGAGAGAGAGAAGACAGAGAGAGAGAGAGAGAGAGAGATAAAAAGACAGAAGTATGAGCCACGGCCTCAAAACCGAAACATCAACTTAGGTTACTGCGATAATAATTCATCACAAGATGTATGGTCAGGAAATCATGGGACTATAATCATAAGAGTTATCCAGGATGGTTTCCCATCTCCTCAGTTTGTTTGACTGCGGCTAATATTTTACATGTCAAGGAATGTTTCTCTATAAACGACTATTTGAATAATTATGATCGTGGGATGGCGGCGGTAGAGTTTGTATGTTTTTGATTTGTGTTAGTTTTTTTTTTTTTTTTTGAATATAATGTTGATATTACTGTAGGTGTGCGTATCTTGTTTCTCATTCCTGCCAATTTCAAACATGACCTCCCCCTTTTTTAAATATCTCTCTCTTCTGTGTCTGCCTATCTTTCTGCCTTTCTCTGTGTATCTCTTTCCTTCTCTCTCTCTCTTTCTTTCGTCCTCTCTGCCTTTGACTCTCTCCCCCCCTCCCCCCCCTCTCTCTCTCTCTCTCTCTTTACCTTACCCCTCCTCATTTCCCGTGCATTTTCCACAGCTTATTAGCTCGTTGATGTACGAAAGTATAACATGTGTTATTCCTCTCTTTAAAAATAAACTTATGACAAGTTTAAACAAAATACTATTTTAAAAGACCTTTTTCATTTCATATTTCACAAATCCAAACAATCAAGAGCCTTCTTCCTTTAGATTGTGTAAATATTTACAAAAAATAGTGATGCCCCAGCTGGCCAGTGAACTTGACCGTGAATAAATCTCTTGGGAAATATAATTTCAAGGGTCAAATTGATGTGGGTGAGTAGATTTCCGAGGGTGTTATATCACTCGCACAAACAATGGATCATGATAACGCCGCAAAAAGACCAAGTTAAACCCTCTCGATCTAGCAGTGCGAATTGCCCATTCCCCTTACATACTTTTACTACGTACGGAACGATGGAAGTGTTAGGCAAGGTCACATTGATTTTCCCTATTTCTCGTCCGAATTTTTGTCGAATAGGGGAAGGACTTCCACGTTATTTAGAATACGATATATTTCCTGTACACACAAAGGTTAATTTTCATACAAATTTTCTAAATTGAATTTTATTTGTACATGCACTACGAAGGCTCAAAACAATATGAAATTGTATTGTGTTATTATCCTTGATTCGTATTACCTCCTTTTCTAGATGTTTTCGGATTTAAAGATTTAATTCAATAACAGAAATATCAAATGACAAAAACACAAAATGAAGCGGGCCGAAAAAGAAAGGTAGGAGGAGAGAACGAGAAACTAAAATTACATTATATTTGGCCTAACGCAAGAATTACAATGAACGAATGTAGACAATAATATAGTCGAAACCATATTTTTGTAAATTCAATTAACTAAAAATAATTATCCGGTAATTAATGATTGCTTTGTTTCTATGCTATCACAAATCGAAACTGATAGTATGATGATTAAAATACTGGGATAATGGCCGTGCGATGTAGCAGAGTAAGAATAGGGTTGAGAGGCGAAACTGTGCTATTGATCTTCAAGTTTATCTACCCCCCCCCCTCCCACTCTCACATGCTCTCTCTCCCTCTCTCTCTCTCTCTCTCTCTCTCTCTCTCTCTCTCTTCCAAGGTGATATATTATTATCTTCTTTTACTACACATTATCACTTGATATCATTCTTTAACTGATATCTATCCAATGATATAATGATATAGGCATATTAATAAATAAAATTGTCCAGCTTCGCTATATTTGTTATTTCATTCTCATTGCTCGTCCGTTTTTGCCCAGTCCTTTTCCCTTCTCCGTGTTATTTTTACATGTTTAGATTGTAGCCCTGGTATCCTTTGTGGTTGTCTTTTCGTACAATATCAATTCATTCGTTGCCAAATCACCAAAACGTTATTATCTCATGACTGCAATCCATTCACGAATCGTACCCATGCGTGTGACGGACTTTTATGATGTGCAGGAGGTTGATGTAATTTCGTTATGACTGTTTATTTCTATACCATTCGGGTGTTTTACTGCTTATTGCAATGAGCCCGTCCTTCAAAGACTGATTTGGTCCATAAATGATAATCCCGATTTGGAAGGTTCACTCCGTGGGAAAGGATTACCGGTATGTAACTATGTTAACGTTGGGGGAGGGGTGTGCTTGTGATCATGGACCTACTACGTCCATGCTGTGATGCTTGTTAATGTATTTTAAAGTATTGACGTAAACATCTGCATAAACCTGAACCAACATCCACACAATAAACAGTGGATCTACTTTATTTATCTCCTTTTCCATCATTTTCTTCGTTGTATTTCGACACATTGCAGGCCTATCATGCCTTATTTAAAGATATGTATACAATATGAGACAATATTAATCAAAAATCATACCAACCATATCGCTCATGAAATTCTGCAAACAAAAAACATTATTTTGGTAACCCCTAAAGCATAGTGGAACCAGTTTGAACTGGACACCTCACTCACCCCCCACCCCCTCTTCCTAACTGCATCCTTTCACTATCCTGAAAGACGATTATGAACAACGTTTTCATTTTCTTAATGAGAAGTTTAGTCGCGCTCATGTTTGTCTTTCTCATAATATAGGCCTGATCCTTTTTTTAATTCAACACCCCCCTCCCGCCCGATCGATTCCCTGTTATTGCCATGTCCCCTGTCGCCTTCATGACTTTCCTAGCCCCTCCCACCCCCCCACCCTCGTTGATAGGAAGTGCTGAATTGATCTCACCTCGCAAATAAATTGATGTTTTGATAGTGCTTGGGCAGGAAGTCGTTTGGTTCAAGATTCGTCAATGCAAGCACCCTACGTTTTTTCAAACGGAAAAACAATTTTAACGCTGATTGAAAAAGACCTTTTTCGAAACCATTGATAATAAGATCTGTAGCCTAAACTTTAATACCTCCGAGGGGTTTCGGCTTTTCGTTCCATTTTTTCTAGCACCATTGAGGGTCAAAAGTTAATTAATCCCAATATGATTAACGGATACTGTTAAATTCATACTGGGATTTAATAAACACACACCCAGTCGTAGGTATACTCATAGACGCACTCATAGACGCAGATGCAATCATACAGGCAACCGCACGGCCATATGTTTTCTCTAACAGAAATATGCTGGTCGCATTGCAAATCATATTGTTTTACGTTTATTTTAAACAAATACAATTTTCTGATTATCGTAGCGACGTGATGACTGAATAGAAATGTGTAAGATTTAGTTTGTTTCACCCCGTGGATAAACAATGCCCGCATTTTCTTATTGGCGGCGGTTGTTCTGCGGGACTGCTGATCACTTAATTTTTTTTTAAAAGAAAAAAGGACTGACTCACACCATGATTATTGATTTGATGAAAAAATTGTATTTTTTTGCTAATAGCACGATGAAGTCCTAAGAATAGTAATATTAACGCATTGCCTGTGGACACCAGGTGATTCCTGTATTACGTGTATGGGACTGAGAGAACTACGTATTCAAGGGGTTAATAATTGGATTTAAGTAGCGCCTTTTCCAGAGGAGACGAGGCGTGGTCCCTATGTAAACAAATGAGGAATAGGAGACGTACATTTCAGATGTTTTTTAAGAAATCGAGGGAAGTACTCTTTCTTAGAAATGAAGGGATTGAAAGGATTTGAAGCGAGACCGTTTACGGGATTTTAGAATCACGGAACCTTTCATTTCAATGTATAGTCCCCATCCTTAATCACTATACGATATGTGGGAAACTATAAGATTGCGACCTCACATGTAGAACATGATGCAACTTAATATTAATATGTTTTGCAAATATTTGGTTATGTACATAGTCAAGGGTGACGTGCATAGTATGGTTTTCTTTTTAGCCTTGAATAATAATTGATTTAGAGGCAGACAAACTAATCACGTGGCTAACCATTAATGTAAATATGCGCATTGAATATTTGTTTGTCTAAATATTTGTATTTTTTATATTCGGATTACCCTTTTATTAGAAGTATTAGAAGTACAGGAAATTAATGCAATCACTCAAGGACTTATTAATGTCTAAAGATGGCAATTGAGAGAGGAATTAATTACCCTTTCTGTCTGCATTCAGTGAGTGTACTTTATAAGTATGTGTGGGTGACTTATCGCGGGCGTGCGAGGCGAGCTGTGGCCCTGACTATTTCACATAATTCGTAAACAAATTAAGAGAGCTCCCCAAGAGATCGCCGGTAAGAAATATCATCTAATAGTTTGCGTGGTCGCGGCAAATAGTTGTGACGTCATCAAAACAGATCGAAAAATAAATTCAATATTTTTATGTAAGTTAATTTTGTTTTCTGATTTCTGGTGGATTCGACGCCTTATAAATCTTGTAAATTATTATTATTTTTTTGTTATTATTACTATTATCTTCATCATAATAAGGCCTATTATAATAATTATTTTTATCATCATTAATATTATTATTATTGTTAATTTGGCAATGGAAGAATACGGATGAGACACGTTTCAAGAAAAACGGAAAAGGTAAAGAGAGTGATAGAGAAAGCGCTTCGAAATTAGAAATGAAAGTCATCGAAATATGCCCAGTACGAAGATAATTTTATTGTAATAGTTTTTCATTTGTTATTTCATTGATCATGTTATTTAATATCGACAGAAGGCAACTCGTTTGGGACCGTCATGAATGCTATGATACATCGCAGATGTTTCACTTCTCATAAATATTCGAAAGGATTGGATTGAATTGAAAAATTGTGAGAACTGCAAAAACCAATTGTCATTGACGATAATTTCACAACTTCGTCCAGGTTTAGGGTATCCCGAATATTTACTGACTTATGTGTATTCGAGCATGAGGGGGGGGGGGGGGGGTAGTGGGCCCTACATACTAAGAAATAAAGGTAATTATTCTGCTACAATAGCAGCACCGTCTGCCAAATACGCGTTGGTCAATGCAAATCTGCACCACAATTGCACCCTTGGTATTTCTTAGTGGGTATAGTTGCACACTTCTTTGTTAATATGTTTAGATTATATTGCCTCCTTATTCAGCCTGTGACTGTTCACGCAATTTATTTACACGGATATTTGCTTATCCGTTTACCGATTGAAGTATTGAATAGCCAGCTCAGTCATCCCTAGCCAATAAGTTTCTTATCATTACGTAATTATTGTAATCGTTGTTGTTGTATCCTGTTGTTTATGTTGTTCGTGAAAGAAAATAAACCATGAATAATTCCAGTTATTTGTTTGTGTTTCCTTTTACTATGGATCTGTTGTGAGCATGCATGATTTCACCGGAGAGCACTCTCTGTGAATGAAATAATACAAACTAACTTAATTTAAAATATGCCCTTTTTATCATCATAGGCGGATGTCCGATTAGTCAGAGAGGGAAGGGTGATTAAAAACCGCGATAATCAATTATTACAGGCAAGTATTGGTTCACAACGAATACGTACCAACCCCCCCCCCCCGTAAAAAAGGGGCGCGCCTTCTTTGTTAAATCAGCCTATTAGTTTGGAGCGCGGAATAGGAAGTTCCGCCATGATAATATGTATCTTGCTATATATAAAAACTTAAGTACCAAAAAGAAATCGAACATTTATCATTTTTTAAAGGTTTAGAGTATGGCAGAAATATTAAGTGTTATGTTCGAGTTTTTTCGTAGTACCAATTGCGTAAATTACTCGTTCTATATTTGCAGAGATTTCCAAATGGAAGAAAGTGTCTTTTAAAAGCATTCAATAATTGATAGACCATTTATTGCATCCAGGTTATTTATTTACGGTCCTTACATCCCATGCAGAAACAAATCTATCACAATCTATCACAGTCACTAGCTATACGGCATATCGTAAATGCCATTGTGAAGATTGTTCGTTGCTAGGTCTGACAACCGTCGCGACAGACGACCAGATTTTTAGGGGTACATTTTTTTAACAAAAATAACAATTTAACCCGTATCAATTCACTGTGTAGTATTAATTCATTGTATTTAAACAAAACAATCTCTTGATATGTCACCGCATGGCCAGAGTCTGATGCCAATAAAATGCTCTATATCAAGTTTCTTTTGTTTTTGTAAAGTCGCCACGTATGCACCTTTTTGAGAGCTAATCATCTTGCTTTAAGCTGTTGTTTTCTCCTTGCGAATTACTCGAATAACCATGGTAACGTCACGTTTATTCAGATACTAAACAAATACAATCACCTTGAACCTACTTGGAGTACTTTTTCACACGCTTCCGATATTTAATGTACTTGACGAAGAGGTGGACCGTACAACAAATTATGCAAATTGAGGAAACAACAAAAAGACTAAATTCAGTCCACCATGTTGACTTAGTATGTTATTCAACCTTTATCATTTGAATATCAATAACATAATTGGAACATTGCCAGTAATAATTGACGTCGAAGAGATCATTGTTCATTTCCCCATTGGCATTATTAAAAAGGGCAGATATCGTTAGAAAGGAGAAAATGTATTTTCATTTGAAAGGATTAAGGAGTGGGAGTGGGTTTGTGTATTTTGATTTTGGTTACTAACGTAGTTTAGAGGTGTGTAACCTGCCTTCTTACCTTAAAGTTTAGAATTAGAGTCAGTGGGGGCTGCATAAATATATAAATCGCACAAATTTGGGTTTCAAAAATAATGCTTACTAGATAGCGGGGGTGGGGATGAGGGTATAAGTTCATTTTGCAAACTTGGTAAATAATAATTCATCTGCTTGATCCACTGACTATCAAAACTACATATTTCTGTTTTTAAAAGAATGAATCGGAATTCAATAACGAATCGGTAGATACGATATGCAAATGACAAAGAAAGTTCATATTGAACTACGCGAGTGTTTTGATCGTTATAACTTTCGCAGTCCTCTTTGGAGATAGCATTTTAAGCATTGTGTTATGGCAAGCCTCACAATTACATACCTACATACCTTTAATTTGGCCTGTGCCATTTCGGCCGGGGCGAAAAATCAATCAATTTTAATGGCATTTTGAGCTTTAATGAATTAAACGAGAATTTTAACATGAAAAGGATGACGGGAAATTAATATATAATGTGATAATGGTTTGGGGTATTAAGAGGAAGGTCGTAACTCATTTTAATCATCATGACATTTATTCGTTGCAATGGAGGTGAAAAATGTATATGCACGTCAGTGGACGGAGATACAAGGAACTAGTTTAATATAGGCCACCAAATTATGCATTCCAGCTATTAGGCAGATGTAAATAAATGATATATAGCAATGAGGGGCTTATTACACTTTAAAAAATGTAGCGTGGTGTTACATGTTTTCTTAGAACCAATCTTCTAAGAATTTTCTCATCGTATCTGACAAATAATTATTGGAGTAGTATCGTATATCAATCATGAAAAATATTCAATTCGGGGACCATGCAGGTGTTGTCCTGTCTTTCGAATTAATGTTGTCATCATTTATGTTTCAGTTATTTGCGTATTTGTGATAGCTAGGCTACGCACCCTATCATCGTAGCTTTATTACAGCAACCAACGCGATACGTAAAGCGATAAACGAATTGTAACAAGATCGCTTTAATTGTTCCGCTATACTGCGTTTTACCTTGCGGATATAATAATAGACGGTTTTAGTCGTACACGTACTCAAATGTCTCCTTGCACGGTGCCATGTCCGTGCTCTGTCTACGCTCAAATCCAACTCCTCTTGTTCTACTTCTCTAAACGAGATTGTCCGATGCAATTAATAATGCGGTATTTTCTACCGATTACGTTTAGAAGTATCCTTTTCGTGTTACTAATTTCACAGTTTTGTATAAACTCTCTATTTGACTATCAATGATTCATTAAGACTTATTATAAAGATTATAAAATCCAATTATCTAAAAAAAAAATCATTCGGGGCAAAAATACGTTTCAAGTTCGTTATTATGTACGGATATTATGCGAGGCTCGGGCGAAAGGGAAACCCTTATGAGGAAGTGTGAGAAAATGTCTTGTTTTGGTTGAAGATGTGCGCTATCGGCTTTAATAACATAGGACGTGAAGCCAAGATTTGCTTTGTTTATATTATTCGTGGCCGGGTGTAATATAGCATGTAAATCTCTCTGCTGCCATTCAAGGGAGGAAAAAACGTTTTGAAAAGAAATCCGGAAAAGAAATGCTAGTCGAGGGGCGATGCTTTGTCGAGTTGCCCGCGATCAATTTAAATATCGGTAATGTCCCAGTTTTGTGCTGCGTTTGCCTATAGCCTTTAGGGTCGTGTGGGTGGCGGCGGAGCATTTTTGTTCTCGTTTAGTGCCATCGCGAAATCGAGTTCAACAAAAGATATTTTTAGGTAGATGCGATTCAAGCCATTTGGTGGAGCAGTCTGGTGTATCATTCATGTACGTCAATCTCTTATTTTTACAGCTATAAATCCACCCATTAACCATAGGAATAATTCGCATAGTAATTGTGGGCTATATATAGTTTATCAAGTAAGTATACCTCGGGGGAAACGAAATTACGAATACTCATATTATTGTTTTAAACACTCGTGGCTGTTCTAGAATTAAAGATTTTTCTCAAAGATAATGTATTACTTCCTCGGAGTATTACTAGTGATCTTGAAGAAAGCCGCGCAATTGTTGCCTTACGATGTGATATAAAGGCTATAAGCAGAAATCTAGTCTTTTTATTTTCTGGGTTTTGGCATAGGCCGAATATGTGAAATATTAACACGAATTTTGTTAATCTTTCTTTCATTTCTCTTTTTATTGATTATACGCAAATTAGTTAACGACGGAGATCGTGATAATCGGGAAAACGAAATTATGAAATATGCTGAGCCCAATGTGCTTTGGCCGAAAATGTAAAATATTATACGAAAAAGCAAACGCCTTTGGAGCTTTTTCTTTCGACTTCAAATGCATAATGGATATCAGAAAATGCAAGCCAAAAAGCCCGAGACAAGGAAAGCAAGTTTATTTTTCCATGCATGTATTCGTTTTACCGCAAGCTCCTTTTTCATGGAAAACGATATAAAAGGATATCTATCCTCTGAACACATTCGTAGATAGTTTACGATAGTAGATAGTCGTTGGTGTGTTTACTGCATTTAAAGCGCTCTTTACTTATGGAACATTAACTGTGAGAGAAATGAAATTCATTGAAGCTGTTTTGTAACCCTGAACTATATATATAATACATTCTTGCGAAAATGAAAGAAAAAGAGTCCGAGAGAGGGGGGCTTGAAGGTATTGAAATCCTCGTTTCACATACCCAGAGTTTCAGTGGTAATTAGTGTCTTTATTGAAAGAAAGAACCTTTTCTTTTCTTTCCGGATTCGTTCTGCTGATTAAGCTGCATGGGCTATGCAAAGCACAGCATACTTGTGTGTGGGTGTGTACAAGTGTGTGCGTTAGAAATCGGTCTGCTTGATCTATCTTTTTTCCCTAGCCATCGCACACAGTTTATTGATTGGACAGAATTAATACATGGGCAAGCATAGATAAAATGGTACGCAATTACAATAATGCCTTGATATGCCGTACAAGGGTAGCGTGTAATTCGGAGTAGATCCTATATTTCGGCGATTGCTCTTTGTGGAGAGTAACTACACAGTTGCGGCTTCTTTCTACGGCGGTAAGCATTTTCGACGCCTCTATTTTTTTTTCGTGTTCGTATTATAAATGGTACAGTTTTTGCTCGTACTTGCGGTTTCATATTTTCGCGTTACGATGTAATATCAACGCCGCGAGCGTATTTAATAAATGCTTCAGTATTACGTGATAGTCATATTTCCCGTATTATTCTTTTAGATCGATGTTGCATTAAATATGCTAGTGTTCATTTTTCCAAGTGTTTATAACGCCGTGATTTTCATTGCACTTAAAAGATTAATCGCTGAAAGAACAAAGAGAAATTGTGGTTTAGAATAGTCATCCGTTTCATTTTTCATATACACTACACAATGTACATATAGCCATATCACTGCGGTGGCATTATTTTTAGTTTATTATAATGTTAAAGTATTTTCGAGTCTTTTTGAAAATAATATTTGCGGGAGATTAGGCAAAGGGTTTTCTTCATCATTACGCGGATAAAAGAAAGCTATTAAAGACGTTTAATTTCTCAATTCCGTCTAGATGATCTGTATTCACTTGACACTCAAACACGCACCCACACGAACACACACACACGCTCTCTCTCTCTCTCTCCCCCTCTCTCTCTCGTATAAAATATAGTACAGTTATCACCTTCTTATTTTTTTTATTATTACTACAGTTTTGTAATATTATTTTTCGTTCGAGAGTTTGTATGCTCGCGTACTGTTATGTCGATGATTTCTACCATACAAAAGTAGTTACCGCGGGGAAATATTCCAGAGATGAAAACACGAGGAATGCTTATAAATCCGTGTCGTTATTTATACCATTGAGTTATAAAACTGAAGAGTTCCTTGTTTAGACTTTAGTTCACAACCAGGAAGTGCACGAAACATGCATTTGTTTTTATGAGTAATGGCCGAAGGTTCCTCAAAGAAGTTGGTATTATGATGGTTGCAATGCTTGGTATCGGATTCGAGAATGATAAATGGCCATTGAGTTTAATAGCGAGAGAGATAGCAGGCAGAGTGAGAGGGGGAGGAGAGGAAAACTTCGAGGAGAGAGAGAGAGAGAGTGATGACCGTTTCCGAACAGAGAGAAAGAGACCAGACAAAAGGCCATGATGTAGATGGTTGTGGTGAATATTTTAGACAATGATCGTGGTTATAGTAAATTTAATCGCCATCTTTGAAATACATGTATCCGCGACTGGTATATTTTTTTTATTCTGCTTTTAATTATTGTGATTACTGTTGTTATAGCCGGATGGAGTAGGCTTTTCTACACTATCAATATTACTCGTATAGTTCGAAATATATTATTTAATTTGTTTGTCGGTATTCTCAACGTTCTGTGAGTACCTGCACAAAGTGTTCCGAACGTGACATTCCGAATGCCTGCTATTTTATTGTGATTTATGTTGTTATAGTCGGATCCAGCAGGCGTTTCTGCATTACCAATATTACTCGGATAGTTTGAAATATATTATTTAATTTGTTTGTTAGTATTCTCATCGTTCTGTGAGTACCTGGTACAAAGTGTTCCGCACGTGACATTCCGATTGCCTGTTATTTACTTCCGATGTCGTCATAGGAATATGATTGAAAGGTCGGAGTCCATACCGACGGGCTCATTCCTTTGTTAACCCCCTAAACCGCTTTATTTCCATATGCAAATTAAAATCGGCCCGTCTGCCGCTGGCATCTTATAGGTATTCAAACTATTCAATATGGCCGTCGTGTCGGTACCGCTCTCAGTTCTGCGAGCATATGAAATAATGTTCCACTTACTGCGCACGGTTCCGCGCTGTATAACTGGTAGAAGGGTTTAATTTGCATGCGTATGCCGATGCCGTCAAAACGAGGACCTTGTGAAAATAGTCCCATTATTAATTAATGTGTTCGGTTTTGTCATAATCATGATTATCACTCTCCATGCACTTCATCGGCTCACAGGGAGCGGGGGGGGGGGGGGGGTAGGTATCGCTTTGGAATTAAAGAGTCCTCCCTTCACGTTTCGGTATTCTGAATTGGTAACAAGGCCAAACGAATATAGGGGACCTTTCGTAGAAACATCCGATTTTTTTTTTCTAGCAGAAAAGGCTATAGAGCATGATATCAATTTGCAAATAGTTTCGACAATAAAGATATAATCTATTTTGTACTATTAGTAATGGCTTAAATGTCAAGAAAGCATTATCTAAAAATATGCGGCGGTGTATATATCATGTGTACATAGATAACAGTTAAAGACCGATCGAGTTGAGATTCGATAATTCGGACAATAAAGTTTACTTCAATGCGTGACACAATCGTCTTTATATACATAATTATATTGAACTTTGTAACGAGTCCGAACCTTTCGTAATACTATAATAAATATTAATCATCTCAGCCGCTGATCTGGAGATAAAACACACAGAACCTGTGAATCAGTGTATAATCTGACATTGCCCTATAATTCTTAAATACCATATAAAATGAAATGTAACGAATTTGAACTTTCCTTCGTGTTAGTCTTCATTCTCTCTCCAAAATATCTAGCGCGTCAAGTCATGAATTTGTGACTTGATTTTCGATCGTGTTAGTTTTCCTTTCTTTTTTCATATTTTGGTTTGCAAATTGAAAAATGTCATTTCCCTGGTCCGGAATTTCTTTACAATGTTAATCACCAGTTAAATTGTATATTATCGTTCCTTTACGTGTTCAGAGTCATGTATCTCTTACGATAAATCGCTTCTTCGTTTTTTGGAGTGAATTTTACACCGCCCCCCCCCCCGAAGTTCCTCTTTCTTAACCTTTTGTTTGGCCTCTGTGGAACGCAGTTATTTAAAGCCGTAATGTATTACGAGGAGAATGTTGTACTGCCATCATCAGTGACATAATCTCAATTATTAAATCTCATTATTACGTCATGTGTAAACTCAATTGTTTTTCATGGCGGGCATTCATGTAATAAGATCGCTATCAAACGGTAAGGGGTATATTATCTTGTTTCAATCCGTAATACAATACCAAAGTGTCTCTTATCAAGGTATATTCGCGACATCGATGTAGCCACCATCTTCTACACAACGTGTTGAAGAAAGAAAAAAAACGATAATACTAAAGAGAGCTTCGGGTCTTCAAATTGCTTGGATTTACATCACACACACTGCTTTCTTTTTGAACTTGTTCGTGTAGACACACCGCTGCTATTGTCACAAAAGAGCTTTTAACAAAACAAGTACCACGTGATCATTCGACCGTCAACTTACACTGCGTGGGAGAAGAATTCCATTCTCAGGCTCGAATCCAATCCATTGAAAAATACAAAAGGCGACTTGCAAGCTCGATTTCGCTCTGCTCCGATTTATCTTATTCAAACATTCCACCAACAACAAAATAATAAACTCTCCCCAAAACATCATATACGGATGTATTTAACTAAATGCATAGAAATCTACCCGGGACGAACATGTATTTCTTATTATTATGTTGTACCGCGCAATAAAGCAGAAAAGTAGGCCTCATGTAATTGACATGATAAGAGTAGTAGATAAGACTCTGAAGAAACAATGGCGTCATGCAAAATCACGTACGGATTCAAGATTAAAAATTGTATTAGCATACGTAATAGGCCTACAACAATTTTGAAATCCGTTGGCGTTTTGCAACCGTAGACATCATATGATATCGTGTGTTGAGAGCGAGAAGGGTGTGATATGCTAGTACAACAGAGGTATTGTGGTCTAGCGGATATGTATCCGGACTGTGAATCGTAAGGTACTGGGTTCGAATCCCTGCCAAAACACTATTGCCCTCTTGCAGTACATACATTTACCACACTACGTAGACCCAGGTGAGGTAAACGGGTACCTGACAGGAATTAATTTGGAATGCTAGCGGACCTTAATAGCAGGCATGCTAAAGCCGGGTAATATTCTGGAGCGCCAGCCTCCAGGAGTATCACATGTGATAGACCTGAGCTCTATACAAGAACACACAATATCATTATTGTTATCAAAATACAAACCTATACTACTCCGCCGCTCTTACTCGGACTGTATAATTACGATGAAGCTGAAGCTTCAGACAATACTTGAATACTTGAAATGTATAAACATTTGATAAATAGCGTCAAATTAAGCCTTGTGCCTGCGCATTTTTTTCTTTCTAGAAATTGCCGAAAGTCAATACATGGCTCATGGCAGTGTATATATAGATGCGCAACCAATAATGGGTTAGATATTGATTATGCTCTCCATACCATATTTCCACTTTTTCTTTCTTCCAAATCTGTTTGCTTCTGACCACCCGTGCATACCAAGATAAAATCACTGCAATACATTTGTTGTGGTTGTACAGGAATGGCATAACTTCGGCTAACACCATCATCTGTCATTTTGCAGGCAGCCATGGCGTGATGCAATCTATGAATGTGTTATTGACATCGTAAGAAGAGGAAGGAAAGAAATCTAAAAACATATGATTAGTTTGCCATGTTTGATGTATGAAGTGATAAGAATATATCATTGGCTTGATAGATTGATGGGATTGTGGAATTTAATGGATCAAATTGTAGTATTCATTCCAAAAGAATTAAGAGGCCGAAATTACCGAGCTAACATATATTCCGAACTTAGATTCTCTTCACAATGTTCACAATAATCAAACCATTTCTTTTTTTCTCTCTCTCTCTCTCTCTCTTTCTTTCAATATTTTAATATACCCTTCGTATTCACTAAATATTGCTTAGACCCGTCTTCTCTAATCTTAATGTTTTATTTTCCCTCTCTTTCCTCAGGTTTGTGTGCATGACTGACCAGACGTGAAGCCGACGTACACATGATACACCGCAACCAAACCAATGTTCCCATCACTCATCGGGTCGAACGAACCACAATGAACGGGTCATCGGACAAACTGCTCCATGAGCCACATAGACACCGTGTGGTTGACTCCAGGTCCGTCGGTTCCGACGAACCGTTGGACCTCAGCAGACCGCTGGATTTGTCTAAGAAGAGCAGTAAGCCTGTTCCACCTGCAGCACCACAGCATTTCGTGTCTAACGGAACACCTCGTCATTTCCAACCTGGGGTACAACCGATTAACATTCACAACAACATAAATGGAGTCAACGGAGCCAACGTGCCTCCACTGCGATCGACAAAGTATCCTCTACAGAGGGGTCTGGCCTATGTTCAACCTCGGAAAGGATCCCTCTCTAGAAATGGAGGAATCCTAGAGGTAGGGATACCTGATCCGCCAGCCAACAAGAGCTCGCCGCAGAAAGTCGTTGGCGCTGGCCAGCAACTCATGATGAACTATGCCGCCATGCAGCAACGTGTTCGTACAGAGGCAGGAAACATTGCAGCCTTGCAAGCTCAGGCTACAAACGCAGCACAGGAAGCCGTAAAGCAAGCTATGGCCCGACATGCTGCCGCTTCCGCGGCGGCCAAGGCTAAGAAGGAGATGCCTACAGCAGGGATGCCTCCTGGTGTTGTCATCCAGCGGTCTCATAACCCAATGTTTGACGCTCATAGGAAGAGACTGAACACAGGTCGCATGGCCTCTGTGAAACCTGTACAACGAAAATTGACCCCTTCTGATATTCGGGAACTTGCCATGGAGAGGCAACTCGCTCAGTTATCAGCAATGCATTCTGAGCAAGATCTTCTTCGCGCCTATCGTCAAATGATGTCATCGCCAAAAGCAAGTTCTGCTGTTTTTGCCAAACAAACCCACATTCGGCCACAGACTGACAAGTCATCAAAGACTTCAGCGACTCATAAACCATCATTGCAGAAACCATCTTTGCAGAAACCACTTCCAGGAGCAACGGACGAACGCACCGGGAGAGGTTATGAAGCCAAGCATACACACTATAGTCCTCAGCAGCAAAGGATCATTGACTCTCACATCGCTGCAAGTAAACAAAATGGGTTTGCAGCGCAGGTACGAGCAAGGGAGCAGGCGATGGTCAAGCAACAGCAAGAGTTGATCACGCGTCAACAACGTCAGCTTATAAAGGAAGTAAATAACAATCGTCGACTCCAGGAATTCGCGAAGAACGAACGTGATCGTAAAGCAATGGTGGCTGAGTTTAACAATAAACATTTAACCAGCCGAGGAAAGATGCTCGAAGAAGAAGCTTTGGCAAGGAAGCACGTCGGTCAGGCGGCCATTCCTGCCCTACCAAGTACAGACTATTTAGAGGCTATGGCTGCTTATAACGCGGCAAGGACCGGTCAAAATCAAAAACGTACCATCAGAAGTGTGTCGCACACGATGTCTCCGCCACCAACGCATGGTTTGTCGTCACCACAGTGTATCAAGAAACCTTCACCATCTGTTCCTCCTGAAGTTCGCAGTGCAGTCCATAGCAGTTCTCCACATGCAGAAGTCATCGCCGCATCAAAGGTGTACCCACCGATCAAACGCCCTTCTTCTAGCCCACATGAAGAAGTTGTTCCGAGGAAAATCAGATCAGCATCTTCTGATACCCGATCCAAGAATATGTTCGTCAACGCTATTGCTGAAGTCCAGCGCAATGTCGCTGCTCAACAGATGCTTTACAATACCTATAAAGGTATGACTAATAAGAAACTGTCCAGTGTACCTGTTAGGGAACGTCTCCTCATAGCCCGGATGTCAGATCGTGATCGCCATGATCTCATGGTTGCGCAGATGATGGAGGAACAGGCAATGAGATCACTAAAGTCTAATTCTAGGACAGGAAATAAGAGTGTGTTGAGCAATATCGCCTCATCACCAGAAGGCGAAATGATCCATGCTGCAAGAAAAGCTCATCTGAACAGGACCAAATCCTTTGACAAGCCTACTGCAAATCATAACGTTCCAAGTTCGTCGCAAAATAGATTGCCTAAGAGTGTTATTTCGCCAGGGCCAAGGGAAAACGAAGAATCAACCGCTGACTATTTAACTCAACCTAATCTCATTAAGCAACGTAGTGAAACAGCAGGACACCCTCCGATGAAACGAACCAGTCGCCTACCGTCCTACGACGATGCCATTGCTGCCCAGAGATCACTTCCATCGGGAGAAACGAACGAGAAAGTTACGCCTGATATGATGTCTTCTGTTGCTCGTCAGTTGGTCACGTCAAGTAAGGATTGGTTCAAGAGTTATTTTTCTCGAGAAATAGAACTTCAAGGAAATGACATCCCTCAGCAGGGTAAAGCAGAGAATCGCATAATGACTGGAGACGGCCATTCATTATCGAAAGACATATCCGCAGGTAAACAGGTGGCAACGTCGCCTGTAATAGAATCGGCAAGGCAACCAAAGACGGAACAGAAGACCCTGAAGGAATCATCAGAACATGATAAAGAAACGAATAGCTTACCAGTCAATGAAGTAAGGAAGTCGTCTCCTACACTTCCTCCGACTCCACCTATCTTGGATGCCCTCGGCTTAGGTGGGCGCATTCCACCTGGAGAGAATAGCCAGAAGGACCCGGTTGTAAAATCTGCCATTGATGTCAAGAGGTCCTTTGGGAAACCTTTCTCTGATTTCTACCTGACACAGTCATTGGGTCAATCGGAGGTGACGCCGATATCCCCAAAACCCAAGCCGACCCGCAAGGTGAAGACCTTGTCGCCTGAGAAACCAGTCGAGGACCTTGAGAAAAGTATAAAGGTGGCTGAAGAGCAGCAAAAGAACTCAGATGCAACGACTGAAGCCTCAAAGGGCAGTGAAGGAAGCCATGAGGTGAATGATCTGATGCAGGCTGATACAGCATCCCTCGGAAGCAAGGAACGTGCTTTACAGGTATGCAGTATTCAGCTCTGTATTTCTGTTATTAACTTTGATTGTCCATACATCATATTTTTACAGGGAAATGGAAATATTCAAATAGGATGTGCTCCCGTTTTGATATATATTTCACTTGCAGTCTTTTTAATAACCCTATAGTGGCAGGGGTAAGGTTCACATTTCTTGTAACCCATACTAAATCAGTGTCAGGGTTTCGGTAAACAAGTTCTGATTCTAATCTCCCCGAAGGCCATCTACCACTATAACAGGATCAACTAGATGACTACTTTGAATATTTTTTTTTATAATGAACCATTATGTTTGGGATATTTCTCTTTGCAGCGGGCCATTATACGATTCAACGTTCCGGAGAGACAAATCTCAGGAGGCGACCAAGCGACAGAGGAGATTCCAGTTCCAGTTGACACTAATAAACCTATCTCCCGTTTGAAACTGGTGCAGAGGCGGAGAAGACGAAAGCTGAGTAAGTTCAGAAAGCGTATACGTGGTCAGCGAACTCTAACAAGTGAGTGATATTCATTTTTACGGGTTTCTTTTCAAAGAATTATTGGTATGGGGTCCATTCAATTTTCCTTACAAAGGCAGCATCTCACCAAACTGTCAAGTCTGAGATCGCCGATGTTCTGTTGGAAGACATGCTACTTTTATGACGTATGTCAGTAGGATGTCTGCAATATTGAACCTCATGTATGACGGTTTTGTGAGACGCTGCCATGCTGGGGGTATGTGCAGGATTTTTTGTTTATGGTCCATACCATCCAAGACATATACATTCTTCAAATACCCTTAAGATACGTGGTATTCCTTCGACATGTTGCAACACTTTCGGTTTCTTTGTTGAAATAAAGCTTCCTTCAAAATACCTTAAAGACCCACCCACCCTTTTCACACATACACACACACACACACACACACACAACAATAACAAATATATAGTTGTATTCGACTTTCCTGGACTTCCTCTAAAGGAAATTAAACTCCCCCCCCCCCCCTTCAATCAGGTTTTACAATACGTTGTTCACGGGTTTCGTGCTCGAGTACATTCAGTACTTATTGGTATTTCATTAATTCCTTTTCAATGTGCCCTCAAATCATGTTGATTATTTCTTTCTTTCGTTCGTTCGTGTCTCCTTAGATCATGATTAATGTATATTGATCTTCGAAGTAGTTTCTACAACCGGCCCTGTCAGACACGTTACATAGGGGTGCGAGATAAGACTCTTGTAGCGTGCCCCCACTTTACACAATTATACAATAACAATTAACATTACATTTCATTAATATAATGAAGCGATTAATATTACACATCATTTTGGTGTAAAGCCTTTACTCTGAAGAAACCTATTTGGATATGACAAGGCTTTTTCTTAAAGGAAGCCATGTTCTTTAAGCGACACATTTACATCCTATATGGGAGTCTCAACTATCTATTGTTATCATTAGTCATTGTATCAGGAAGGATGTCCTTTGAGCTGATTTTTCACTCTCAAGTTTCTACTCGAGTATAAGCTCTTTTACGGCTGGATGAATGTATGAGGAAGAAGGAAAGGGGACACAACATGGCCAAATCTAACACATCGTGCGCCTCCTTACAATAATGCCACACTTTTGTTTCCTTTTCAAAATTGCATTAAATTGGGGATCACCCGTCCGTCTAACGATGCGTCAAGTCTTTCGTCTTCTTCGTGCATGGCTGATCGTCAACGAAACAGAGTTACGTCTTTTGTCAACTCTATTTGTTGCTACGGCAGGCAGCCAGTGAAAACGAATTCGTTTAATCAAATTATGGAAATGCAAGCATTACTTTAAACAAACAGAACTTTGTTATTCTTCGCTCACTTTTCCTGATTGAGGTGTCATAATATTAAAGGGCAGAAAACGAACTTTCTAGAAATGTGATTTTCTCTTTGAAAT
Source organism: Strongylocentrotus purpuratus (assembly GCF_000002235.5). NCBI lineage: Eukaryota > Metazoa > Echinodermata > Echinoidea > Camarodonta > Strongylocentrotidae > Strongylocentrotus > Strongylocentrotus purpuratus. The sequence goes on from NW_022145597.1 coordinate 26,137,247, forward strand.
TCAGATACCGCCCGCCAATTGACTTTTTGGTTTCCTCTCTTCAAATTTGTTTTTAATCACTCATGCGTGAAATATGCATCATATGAAATACTTCAACTAAAAGAGGAGGTTCTAAGCTTTGAAAATGTGTGTCATTTATTAATTATAATTGTGATTAAATTATGATAGACATCGATAATTCTCGGTTTCGTTTTTTCTGGGACGCATTGTATATGTACATGTACATTACTCGAACTTTGCATTGTAAAGGAACACAACTATTCGCTTCATTAGAAAATCAATTTTTTTTTTTCACTGACATAACTGCGTGGGAATTCTCGGCGAGTGTTCTGATGTTTGTACAATGTCATTGTCTTCTTTCAAAGATATCTTTTCTTCGTCAAAGAATGGTTTGCGCCATAAATACCCGCAAGAAAATCCACAACAGAAATCAGTAAAATGTGCCCAAACAACAAGACACTAAACACTCCTTGACGCAAGTGACCCCCCCCCCCCCCCCCCACCAAAAAAAAAAAAAAAGTACATGAATTGCTTATCTTTTAGATTAATTTTGAACGGATTGATTTCTTGTATTTTTCAGATGTTCCTGTTCCTCAAACAGGGAGGAAGCGAGGGCGCCCACGGCGATCGTCCTTGCCACCAACGGCAGACATGGCGGCTCTGATGAGAACAAAATTCCAGGATTTCATTCCACAAGTCTTAGAAAGACGAACGAGGAATTCTGGATCAGGTAAACAAAAACAAAAATCATCACCATTTGAATTTACGAAAGGGCTTGTTGATTTTGATTTGCTATTCTTTTAAGAAATTAGTAAAGCTTTACAAGCTTGCTTTCATGTAGGTCCCATCATATTTCTCTTGCTTAAATCAGTACTCCATATTGACCACTTATCTTTGTTATTTATTATGTATTATTGAAAAAAACAATTAGTACTTTATTTGAAATGTACATGTAACATGACTGAGAAATATGAAAATAAATGAAATGAAAGTTCTACTGTTCTAAATCTTCAAAATTGTAGGTAGTTAAAGATGGTTCAACTCGGTAGCCAAATAAACAATGACCGAAGGAAAAACACCAATACTCGCAAACACAAAGATTTTAACTTTGTTCGCCTTCCTCATTTTCCATATTGTTTTACCTTTCTTTGTCTTATTCTTCTCCCTCTCCCTCTTCCTCTTTTCTTCTCTTTTCTTCTCTTTCTTTCTCTCTCTCTCTCTCTCTCTCTCTCTTTCTCCTTTTTCTTCCTTTGCCCTTCACTTTCTACTTTTTCTTTTTCTCTTTCTACTTTTTCTATTTCTTCTTCTTCATTATGTAAGTACTTCCCCTCGTAGCTTACATTCCCTATTATTCAATAAGGGCGTTCACACCTAAAGAAAACAAAGTGAGATTTAAAAATCGATTTTCGCATCGCGATCCAAAAAGTTTTTATTTTGCGTGTGTGGACAGAATATTTTCACTAATCTTCGCGATCCAATTCGCATTCCCTATTATTCAATAAGGGCGTTCACACCTAAAGAAAATAAAGTGAGATTTAAAAATCGATTTTCGCATCGCGATCCAAAAAAGTTTTTATTTTGGGTGTGTGGACAGAATATTTTCACTAATCTTCGCGATCCAATTCGCATTAATTCTTGCGATTTTTCAGAATAATCGCGATAGTTTGCCGGGCGCGGTGTGTGAAAATGATATTGAAAATCAAAATTTTTCTCGTCGAGCGAGTATTCTCCCTGTGTGTTAATGGCCGCCCAAAAAAAAAATCAATCTTTGCATCGCGATCCATTTCGCACTAAATTGACATCTGTGAACGGTCTGGAAAAAAAATCGATCTTTGCATCGCGATCCAAATCGCACTAATTTGCCTAGTATCATTTAGGTTGATAGTGCGGATTTTCTATTGTTGAGTCTATTACAATATTACGACATTTCTCCTCTCACTTCATGTCCATGCAGGTCGTGTAAGGAACTATCGTTCGATGTACGATGCCCGGAATATTCGCTACGAACTGGAGATCGAGAAGGAGCGTGCCAAGGTGATGGAGAGACGACGTAGACTTCGAGAGTTCAACAGCGCGGAGAATGCCAGTGCGACAGAAACGGATGATACGGCCCATGACGAAGACTGCGCACCCCAGTTGAATAGACCTCAGGGCGAAGACTACGCACCCCAGGTGAATAGACCCCATGACGAAGACTACGCACCGCAGGTGAATAGACCCCAGGGTGAAGACTACGTACCCCTGGTGAAGCGAACCCATGACGAAGACCACGTGCCACAGGTGAAGAGACCCCAGGGAGAAGACTACGCACCCCAGGTGAAGAGAAAGCGTGGTCGCCCGCGAACGAAGCCGAGAGACGAAAACAGTTCGAAGACACCAAAGCAAAGCACCGAACCAGGGGAAGACGCAACACCTGAAGCGAGCCCTGAGAAGGAATCAGTGGAAAGCCCTTCGAAACCATTACGAGTCGTTCTAGACCAGAACACACCTAATCACATCAAGATCAAGTTTGTAAATCTGCATAGTATGAGCACCAACGAGGATCATAAAGAGGTGGAGGAGGGAGCACCACCCCAGCCGCGTCGGCGGGGCCGGGGAAGACCGCGCAAATCCGTTGGGAAGTGTAAGAGCAAGACCAAAAATCTAGGCCCACCCAAGTCACCGGAACCACCCAAACTTGAGATCATGTCACCGTGCGAAGACAAAGAAAATGAAAGCGACTACGAGGACTTTGTACAGGTGAATTTTTGATTGGAGCATGCCTATAATGCAAACTGGAGTGTCCCTAGCCGTTCTTTTTTTAAGACTTTAGAGGACTGGTGCTATAGGGCATATGGTTGGAAAAAACAAAAAGCCCTTTAATTTTAAAATTTGCCGACACGTGTTAATTCGTGATTTTCTAAATGATATAAATTTTGTACACAGGAAACTTTTTGGGGAAGTCATGCATCCCCACTCCCCCCCCCCCCCCCCTCCATCTAGTGATCCTCTTGAAATTATCACTTTTAAGAACAAAAAGCAAAACGTTGACTACAATAAGTGCATGTTCGTACCATTCCCCGGTACAATGTAATAAACACGATCAATTACATGTCCTTGGAAACACTATGTACCGGCATGAACATAACAATGCCAATATGGTTTAGTTTCTATTATGCTTATAAGCATATTGACCCCGAACTTTTTAATCTACTCGGTTCCTCATACATAGCCGTCATATTTATCAATAATATCGTATTTCACTTCTTGTGGTTGTTTCGTCTTCTTGTTGTTGTTAGGATCCCGACTATGATGTGATCAACCCGGAACTGACGTTGCCAGAGTACGCCCGGGTTATCAGGCCAGACCCTCCACAAGGTATTTATATACAAAAATAAATCGGGGGATGGAATGGTTTCAGCCGAAACGGCCGCCCGTCAATTCCTCTCGCTCTCACGCACGCTCGTCCCCTATCTCTCCTGCTTTCCTCTACCCCCCCCCCCCTCTACATCCATCCCCTTGAACAAAAGGAGCAAAGACAAACAACCAAGTCGGTATCCCCCCCCCCCCCTCTCTCTCTCTCTCTCTCTCTTTTAAATTACACCCCGTACCCCCATTGTTCTACTACTCCCACATGGACGAGTCTGGGAAACTCGCCGGCTCTCCCAGGCTCCCGCAGAGGGGCGTGGCTTCCTCAAAGCATGCACCATGGGTACCGTAACGCTCCCCTCCCCTTTCTTACAATCTTGGACCCGCCCCTGGTGATAACCGAGGTCTTGGATTATAGCATGCATTGATGACTATGGCCTCTGAAATTGACAAACCCTAATAGATTCTTATGTTGGGAAAGGGCTGGCAAATCACAATCATATATAAATATAATATGCTATACATTATAGAACGCTAACATTTCATATGAATTAGGGAAGTAACTGCCCCATTTACCCCCTGAACTGAAACGGGGATGCTGGCAATGGATATATTTTGTGTAATGAAAACTTGATTCATGTAAACGCCAGTATCCGTAAGGAAGTACACATTGTATGTTAGTAATTTGGCACATCCCTACTATTTTTTCCTCTCAGTACCCGCAAACAAGGATATTTTTTCATTCAAAATATGTTAAGACAGGATATGGAAAGATTGATCTTCAAAGGTCGATATAAATTACGGAAGTGGTAAACAACGTATGTTGTTCCGTGTCAAGAAAGTTTTTATGTCGCAGTTAATGTAAAAGAAAGACATTAATTTTCCAAAATACATTAATCTTCATCATGATCGGTGTCAAAAAATTTATTCGCAACTTATGCTACGGTCACAAAGGTTCGTACGAACGATAATTTCGTACGAATCTTCCTCTTTTTCCATTGTCTTCCCGAATTTCCATTGTCTGAAAATCGTTCGTACGGCGTTCGTAGCAGTTCGTAATGGCATTTGTGACCGAGGCTTTAGGGGGAAACAATCCTGGTCCAAACTCATTAATCTCGAACAGCGATGCACCCTCACACACGTAACGACACATAACTATTTTATATACCAAAATAGTTTAGCAATTGATCATTCGATCGATTGATAATAAATATGTATATATATATAGTATAGTACTTATTTGTAGAATGGCAATCTATCACTAAATCATCTTTGTGTTTAAGTGGAGAATGCAATGCGAATTGATTTATCCACAGTGTAAGATGACAACAAAATGTAAAAATCCTAAACAAAATCATTATCAGACTTTTCGTAATACTGATGCTTATACGCTAAACAAAATGACCTTTACTAACCTTTACAAATTTGTAGAGGTATATATATATATATATATATATATATATATATATATAGTTTGTTTGTTGAATGGGCCTTTAGCAAACGAATATGTTTATTTGTTTTGTCTTGTTTTTCTCCTTGAAGATGACATTTTGTTATAAAACATAAGTTAAAATCATTGCCAAGAAAAATGATACTTCAGTATCCTCTGTTTGCATAAGGAAGGACAAAAGTTAATAAGGTTATAACAGATTACTTTCGTAAGTGAAACTATATCTAGCGGAGAGGTTAATATTCCACTGACTTTTATTTTCTTTTTTTGGCAGAGATGAAGCGGTTTCCTCTCAACAAGAAACTGGGTGAAACATATTTACATAGAGCAGCATCCCAAGGAAATATGGTAAGTAGACGGACATATTCATTAATGCTTGGAGCGCCTATACCCCCCTGCCCCGCCCCCAATCATCCAGCCCGACGGATATTGCCATTACTGATCCGAGCCCCCCCCCCCCCCCCCCCCTTTACGAAGATGAACCAAGCGCTCCTTCCCCTTGAGATAAACGTATTAATAGAAGAAGAATCGGGAAATTTGAATCGGGAATAATTTCTCTCTCTCCCTTTCTTATCCGCTCCCACTCCAATAATAAATGAGGATATAAGCGGCGGAATTTTCGAAATCATGTTTCCAGGAAAACAATTACCGCCTACCTCCCCCCCCCCCCCCCTTCAACCACTTCCACACGGACTTTCTGGTGTTTCTATATGTGTCCATGACATGTCATTTTAAATCTTTGATATATGATCAGTTTCATAAGATATTTATTTCCTCACTCAATGAAAGGTCATAAGTATTAAGTTCTCAAAAGTTCAACAGTTTGTTTTATCCATAACGAAAGTAGAACATTAATTACCAATAATTACCGATTATTACCGATAATTACCGATAATTACACAAAATTAATTTCTAGAATTCATTCATAATGACAAACTGAAGTGGTTTCCCATAAACATTACGTAGGCATTGAACACAAAAGTGACCGATATTCTACGAAGATTTAAACCCGACGCTAGGTTTCGGCTTTTGTCCGAAATCGGGATAAAGAGAGGATTTTTTTAAATTCTAACACACCGACGATTTACTCTGTTAAATGAGTTCTAAGACCACGGATCGGGTTAACTTAATTAGAAGTACAGATTATTGTCTTTTTCTTTCGAAACGTACATTTACGTACGCATAATTTCCCCATGTCACGCCTTGTGCGTGCATACTACGGAAGCTGTCTTTTTTGTTGTTCAAGAGGAAGTATAATACTCAAAATATTTGAAATATTAACAGAGTGGTCTCGACTGAATGTGAAACATTTCATGAAAAAAAATATTTAGGTTCTTTTGTTTTATTGTTTATTTTTGTTGCTGTTTTTTTACCAACAATTTCTAATGTTCAATCTTCCGCAGGAGATCATTTCGTATTGCATCGACTACCGAGTCATTGACGTAAACGCCCGCGATAACGCGGGTTATACGGCTCTGCATGATAGCTGTGTCGAAGGCCACATCGACATCGCTCGGCATCTTCTCAGCCATGGCGCCGACGTCAATGCCAGCGCGGCAGATGGTACAAGGTGAATTAGTAAAAAATAATTTTGAATTCTACTGTTATCGAATTGACCTCTTGGAGGGCATAGACATGTTGAAAAGCTATAGTCATGTAAACAACATAGAGGTGTAGTGGTCGAGTGGATACGTCATCGGACTGTCGATCACAAGGTCCGCGGTTCAAGTCCCGCCGCGGCACTAATGTCTTTGGCAAGATATTGATCTACACTTGCCATACTTAATCCAGGCGATGTAAATAGGTACCTGGCAGGAATCAATTCATTAAAATGCTAGAGCGCCTTGCTAAAGCCAGTGTACTAATCTCAGAATAGTTTACTAGATCGATGGCGCATAATAAATGTTGTAGTATTATTGTGTTAAGGAAGAAATTGAATTTATCATGAAGCATTTACATGATGGATGACATTTTTTTGCGAAAGGGTAGTTATCAAAATTGTTGCTCTAATCGATCACGTTATATTTTGATAGAAATGTAACAAAGGATCCTAAATACTCGTAGATCTTGTTTTTAACGCCAGTAACACTTTCAAGCCGACACAACACCGACCATTAACTGTCAAATTATTTTCTATTTGAGGTAATGTGATCGGTCTGTTGTCGAGTTTAGTGTCTGTTTTCCTTGTGTTTCGTTGGTATGACTGGTGTATTAACCTGCATCGAGATACCCCACTCTATACATTTTAGAATAGTCACTCCCAATATTTAGTACTGCAGAAAGTGCAGTGTTCCGTGATTATCTCTTGTTTCGCTTTCAGAAAAGAATGTCCAAAAAAAGATGTGTTATCCGGAGATGTTGTTTTTGTCGCTTCAGTCAGAGTTGTTGATGTTATTCCTTGTAAGTATGTTTTGATTATAATCTATCATGAGATTTTGGTCATATTAATTTCCATTGCAGACCCATCCATGATGCAGTTGATAACGATCGGGTACAGCTAGTCAGACTCCTGCTTGCATATGGCGCTGATCCTTTTCTGGCTACAAACACAGGACGTAGGGTCACCAAGTTAGCTCTGACGAAGAGCAGCGAAATGAAAACCCTGCTGTTTGGTAAGTTTTCCCCCAAGTCACATCAATAGCCCGACTCCAGAAAGAAATTCACGATTACCCCCGAAAGGCCGAAATCGGCCGGTGGTCGGTGGCGTGGACTCGATGAACGGTTGTTCCTAGTAACCCAGTTAAAACGGCGAGATCGAAATTACTTTACATTATTATGAATGGCCGAAACTGTGTCGATTCTTAGTCTGTTAAGAGTTGGTTTAGCGATGTGCCCGGTGTATGTTTAAGAAGCCTTTACCGAAATGTTCGTTTGCGTAACTCACTACAAAATAATTATGTAGGCTTACCTATCCGTTTTTAATATTGCATTTCGGTAGGGTGATTTGCGGTGAGCGATGATTACATGAGGAATTAAAATTTGAAAGGATAGCGGTCGCACAAACACACACGGGCACATAAACGCACAAGCATAATATGAAAAGCATGGAGAATATGGTCCCCGTTATACATAACTTCGATTGGTCCAGGCTGATCGTAAGTCAATCAATCGCAAACTTACAACCCCTAACTCTCTATTACAGAGTTATTACCCATTGAATCAATCGCAACTATTTCTGTCCTTTCAACGCATCTTCGCGATCGTTGGCACCATAATTCTGGCGACGGATCGACGCTGCTTTTTCATGCACATCATCAATATTTGATTATGATTAAGATTAATAACTTTTCATTTACATTTACAGGGTATTTGCAAGACGTCAATGGTGACAGGTCGAAATTTGAAGATGCCCCTCTACACGCTCTTGATTACCAATGGAGCTTCAATGGATCGTGCAGTGCATTTGGTAAGGCCAAAAACAACATTTCGTCCTTGTTTTCACGAAGTGACGGTAGTGAGGAAAATCGTAACGCAAAGTGAATGCAATTTTTTTTCACTACCGTCACTTCGTGAAAACAGCGACGATTTGTTACATGGATTAAAGAGTTGATTTTACTGCGTTGCTCATTGCACACGTTGCGACATTGACTGACTTAGAACTGCGCCATCGGCTGGAGCGGCCTTTGAGGTGGCATAATAGAGTGACATCGCACATGTCAGATCGTGCGTGCGCGCTGCATCTAAAAAGTCATAAAAACAGCGAGACCTGACTTCACGCACGGGGGTTTTCAGTTGATTTATACAAAAGTGCTATCCACCAAAAATAAGGTAATATCATAATTTGCAAGGCAAGATATCATACAATCAGTTGGTACCACTTTTTACTTACCCTTATGGGTAAGTTGATAATTTTCGGAACGGACGCAAAAGATATTTTCACAATTTCGTACCTAATTCCATAGAAAATTTCATATCTGGGTAGTTGTATGTTCCTCTTTCCATTGGTGATATCAGGTTTTCGAAATCTTACTGATTTGGGGGGATAGCGAACTTAGGTCACGCACGAAATTTGGTCACACCACCATACGTGCATTTTGCTTTTTTTTATTAATGTAAAGCGCTTAGAAACGTAGTAAGAGCTACACATTAAAGTCACGATTGTTAAATGATGATTATATTTCTTGCTCATCTAGATACGAATACCAGTTCCGAGACCTACACCTTCGCTGATGTCCCCGGTCCCGATGAGAACAAGAAGATCGAGAGTGGTGAAGAAGACGAAGGAGTCTTCTTCGAGATCAGTGATAAACCCATTCTACCATCCTACAATATTCGCATGGAGAATGATGATAAGTAAGTTTGATCCTATTTAAAACTGCCTGGGGTGGTGTTCTGAGAACGATGTTATATATTATGTTAGTAAAACGATGTTAAACTTCACAACAAGTCATAACTAGGCAAAGTCATATGTTAAAGGGAGTGTAGCATGGCAATACTGGTTAACGCCATCTACCACTTCTTTTGGACAACTGCACGTAAACGGATGGACTTGATTAACGGTCAGCGCGTTAGCGTTTGCGAAACAGACCGAAGTTCTCCTCACCCCCCGGTTTCGCGTATGTTGCACGCATGTGGATACTGAGGTCGCGTCGTCGTCCGTAGTCGTATTGTACCCTATTGGCCCCTTTAATGTTTGTGCAAACCTGGCTGATACCTGCCCAAGCACCAGCTGTTACTTCCGCGGAATTTGTTGCCTCCAGTTATTCTGGGCTCAGTCAGCCGGAGGGGTGGATTACACCTTCCCACTTTCCCCTGAGTTCGACCAATGAGTAAACAAATAATCTGAAACTTGGCACAGTGATAGAACATCCTAAAATGAAGAGGCCTACGATTATTGTCCATGTTTTTCAATTATCACTAATTTATGAACAATCCATTTATTCACGCATTGACACTTCGACAATATGCAGAATATTGGGACATATCCTTTTCCACTGCGCGCAATTCTGACGCTATACACGGTATCTGTTGGGTGAGAGTAGGCCCTACCTAACTTTGGTATCAAAATATGCGTTAGGTGCTGAGCTATATAATCATCAAAGCTCATGTCGCAAAGAGAAATGAAAATAATTACCCTCAAACAAATCTCAGTGCATGTGGGGATTTTAAGTAGGAATTATCAGTTTCTTTTGTCAAAAAAGATCATCGTTTTTAGGAATCTCTAGAACTGTTGATCTTGTTTAAGGGAATGATCCGAATCCTTGCAATAAATATTGTAATGCGATTAGATATAAGCTTACATGCTTCTCTCACTTGAAGTTGAAAACTCAAAAGTTGAATCCAACGGCCCAGTGATAGGTTTCGGATTTGCCAGGAGGTCGATGTATTTCAATATCTAATTCTGCAATCTCTTATTTTGTTGACAGATTCCGAAACTGGCTCCTGCTTTCTGACGTCACAGAACGACTGTCCCTAACAAAAGAAGAACTTCTGGACTCCAATCCCGATCTCGAGCCTGTCTCACTTCCAGCGTGTCAGTTTCACCAGGCTGCTCAAGAATCCCAAGTCACGAACTCGACCCAGGTGGGGCGTGGAGAGGATGACGTCAATGTTAACCCGGAAGTGAAAGGTGAAGAGGTGAAGTTACTCGAGCTGAATGATAACCTCAGGAGCGTTCTGGGTAGCGAAGTGAAGTACGTCAGGTGATAGAGACAGAACCTCATTTAGCGTCCTACAAGAGGCTTGTCAAAGGAGAACGGTGTTAAAGAGGATGCACATTCATGACATGAAAGACATGTTTGTACAACCATAGCAACATGCCAGGAAGGCAAACAATAAACAGAACCCGACTCGGCATCCTAAAAGAGACTTTGTCCGAGGGGGGATTTGCAAAATGAAAACGCATGAAGTGAAATAACTTCAATTGAAGCGACATGCCAGGGAGACACAGCATTGTTCTGACGCAATGAATGTTTGTAAAATTTGAGCTACCTGTAATCGCTCTGATTGGTTCCATATGCCCTTTTATGGAACTGGAAAGTAAATTAATGTACATTGCCAAACTACTCATATACGGAAGCGAGATCGGTGCTAATTATTTGAATTATTCATGTGCGGTAGCCTGTTGCTAATACTCGTTTATGTCTTTTAAACGGTCATACCGTACGATTTAATCTTGATACCTGCTGTTAGACCATGTAAATAGTCATGTATGGTGAATTTATTGGCGTAGCCGTTAGGCAATAACGAGACAGAGACTACAAATGACTACAAAACCTGCCCTGATAATGTGTTATACATTGTGATATCAGTCATGGGAGAATCGTTTTTCTTTCAAAAGTAGAAACAAACTCACATCACACCGAGACCAGATTGAGTATTTCATTCAACCCTATTGTTCTCGGTATATTGTAAGATGTGAATTTCATTTCGTCATTATAATGTATACCGCGTTTGCACTCTTTCATTCCCCGAAGAAGTTCGTCTTTCATGTAAGGCAAGATTGTTGCTTCCTAAACGTATCTTAGCTGCCTGTGTAAATAGTATGGTGTCCGATGAGAACAAATAACTGGATTTTTTTTCTTCTTCTGTCTTTCTCTAAAGACAAAAATGTAAATGGCACGGCAGTCGTTTCTCCTTTTCATTTGTATTTCATTAGACCATACGATGTTTAGACGTGTTATATGTACATGTACATGTATTGTTATATATTTTCGAAAAAAAAGTACTTTTATTAGCTCAGTTTGGGGTTCACAGTTTGTTCTTTTACAAATGCAATAAGTCAGGTTTTAATATGATTATATTGTACAACTCTGTCATGACCACTTGAAATGTATTTGTACTACATAAATCTAAGGTTGTTATATACTGTACATACATTGATTGACTTTGCATGTGCATATAACGTGACTTACGTGATAAGTACTGTATAAAACAATTACTAGTTTCAACTTTGCGTAAAAGTTAACTGTTTGCCAACATGTTTTCCTTGTTTGTTCGTTCGTTTATATTACAGAGCAATATTAGTTTGTCTTTGATGTATTTTTCCTTGTAGGAAACCATTGAGTTCGTTCTACATAGGATGTTTAGTTTTGATAACCGAGTATTCACCAATGAGGTGAAATCTATATTACATTTGAAAGAATGCAACGTTCCGTATCTTTCATTCTGTTATTTTTGTTCCTTGTAAAAACATTTATAGTTTGTTAGTTTATATGCTTATTTCCACATTGGAACGTTTTTAAAGTTATATTATTTTGTAGATGATAATACATTGTTCTGACAATGACGTATCCAAAACGGCTAAAAAGGGGAAAGCGTACCCTTCCACCCCTCCCCCACCCCTCCCCCCCCCCCTTCATCTTCCTCCTCCCAGACGGGATGCGGAATGTATCTGGGCAGCCCCTTAGAGATGGAATTTGTTTAAACCCATTGCAAGTGCATATGGGAGGGGGTGTACCCGCCGTCTTCCAATCACCTGGATACGCCATAATATTAAATATGTTGACACGTTGTTGTTATTTTTGTTTTCTAGTTGACACATCGTTGTTGTTTTTGTTTTCTAGTCGGATGTAAATAATCTTAATGGTCGTAGTTGTTAAGTCTTATTTATTTGCGTCTTCCTTATACAATCCGTTTATGTCAATAAATGGTTGACTGTTTCCAATACCTACTTTGTGTCAGTATGTGAGCGTTTTATTAGCGTCAAAGTGGCCATACTTCTGATTCCGAGTGAGTTATGTGTGTAATAACGGTTATCAATTATGTATGAAATCGATTCCTGGTAATACTAGGGTAATACAAATTGCAGGTACCAGATGTGGCTGCTGCCCTGGATAAATTAGTCTAATTTATCACTATACACTAATCCCCACTCAAGAAGTGCATAACATTCATTTACATCAATTGCGAGAGAGAGAGGGATACTTGTGTACCTTTCTGACTACCTCTCTCTCTCTCTCTCTCTCTCTCTCTCTCTCTCTCTCTATTTCTGTATTGTAGTTGCATTTCTACAACTCAAAGGGTGAAGGAATAGAACGCGGGGATACATACATGGGGGTAATGGTAACGGTCACAACCAGACACAAAAGGAAGCAAATAAGCCGTTAGAGAGAGAGAGAGAGAGAGCGCGCGCGAAGCGAGAAAACGAAGAGAGAGAGAGAGAGAGAGAGAGAGAGAGAGAGATAGAAGAGAGAGAGAGAGAGGGGGTCGGGTCAGAAGGGAGAAAGAAAGAATATAGGAATGGATCTGTCACTTTAGCTGTAAATGATCGACCCTTATCCTTATGTCAACGCCTTTACATTTTGGTTAAGATTTAAGACTCGTTGTGAATGCGTATCTTTAGGTCGGAGAGAGATCTTAAATCGCGAACATGGACAATGTCGTTACGCTTCTCATAACCAGTGATTAAACAAATATATTATTTCTTTCTTTCCGCCTCTCCCTCTTTTCAGTCTATTTCTGTTTTTCTTTTCAACCTAGTCTATTTTCTTTTGAAGGAATCGGTCTGGCGATTATCAACTGAATGAGATGGCGTGGGAGTGTCGGGGAAACGTGGGCAAATTGAAGGGGGATATGACCTTGATAACAATAATATACAAAATGATGCATGCGAAGAGATCCTTGCACGATCTATCCGCACATGAGGCTGAATACATCTATCGTACAAAGCCGTCAAACCGAGGACAATAAACAGCAACAACAATAGCATAGTAGATAGATCATGTAATGAACGAAAGAAAAAATGCATCATAAACTGTTGAATAGGTTATATTTGTAACTGCCATTATTGTTTCGCTTTTTCAATGCAATGGTGTGAGGCTGTGCATTGCACGATAAAACACTGTCCTATTCATTCTATTCCTCTCTCTCCCTCACCCTCTTTCTCTCACCATTTCTTTCTTTTTTCCGTTCTCTCTCCCTCTCTCTCTCTCTCTCTCTATCCCTCCCTCACTCTTTGTATTTCTCTCTCTCTCTCTCTTCCTCCCTCCCTCCCTCTTTCTCTTTCTTTTTCTTTCTCTCTCTCTCTCTCGCTCTCTCCCTTCCTTTTCTTTTAAATAAATGAATTTCCGCCGTTCGTAAGGGGGACACGCGCACCCATGTCCCCCCCCCCCCCCCCTCCCCGTGTAGCTATAGGGCCAACCACGGATATTTCTTCTTACATGTAAGCAGGTCATTTAATATCTCTACATCAACAGCTCATTAGGGAACAATAATGAAGTGAGTCTCGCTCTGCCGACCGCTTGATGTGGTTTTCTCGCGCTACTGAGCTCGCTCATTTCATGTAGGTACCGTGTTTACTGACGGCTTTGAATGAAAACATGTCCCTAGCTTGTCACAGCAGCGGGGGTGTAACATTAACCGCGAATCAACTCCAACATATAAATGAGGTAATATTTCAAAGACTTCATTTATTTCTATAGTTCGGTTTGCAAGACTCCACATCAAAAGCATGAGATAGGCATAATGCTTCAATATCTGTATGAATCAGTATCGTCTTGCCTCTCAGCAGTACCTAAGGGCTGACATTTCTATGAAAATGTAATGAGACGTGGACATACAAGAGGCTCCCTGGTCTCACCTATAGCCCAGTTTTCAAACGTATTGAAATTCATGGATGTTTCTTCCCGATGCACGTTGTCATGATAATGATGACGTTTTAAAATTGCCTACTGATATTTGTAAGGTGGTATAACAATCGCTGTGCGGGGAAAATATATCTAAATTTATGTATAAAAATAACAGGAGTTACCATTGTAAAAATAATTAATATCTTAGGTGGTAGGACCTATAATGCTCGCAATCTATAATGAACGCACTACTACGATCATAACCTTATTTTAGTCATATTATTTTAGTTATTCATTTATTTACCACAGGTTTGATAGAACACCTTGATCTGCACGATTTTATTTTCATAGCGTTAAAGAGAAATACAATGAGGAATATAATATATGCACGAATCTATGTATATTCACCAATGGTGTCAATCGTCCATTGGGGGTGATGAAAAGGCGGGAGAGGAATTAATCAATTTAAAAGTAATCGTAATGATTCGGAAGAGAGAATTTTCAGGCTGTTTTAATATCCCCGATATCGCAAACACGCGATAGATACGAGATCATCCTTGGACCTTTTTTCCCTGTTTTTCCAAGGATATGGTTTAATACTCTTAAATAGAAAATGGCCACTCTCGCTTCTTTCTAGTCATTACTTCTCCACTTAAATTTCACAAATCTACCAGCAAGATTTGAAGTACATATACGTTTTCATTTTTTCCATGTTGTATTCATTTTCGTGTCATGTTTCTTCCTATATTACCCTTCATTATTATGGGTATATTACGTTACAGAGATCAATGTTCTTTCCTTGTACATTTTTATTTCCCGATGGCTACTAAATAAAGGATTAAAGTAACATGCACTCAACGAATAAAGCTATAGACTGTATATCGCACTCTCCCTTTCTCTCTCTCTGTCTCTGTCTGTCTGTCTGTCTCTCTCTCTCTCTCTCTCTCTCTAGCTCCCTCTCATGTTTCTCCCTACTGTTAATCATGTTGGGGATAATATGTTACAGAGAATGATGTTCTTTCCTCGGATTTCCCAATGGCTACTAAATAAAGGATTAAAGTAACATGCACTCAACGATTATAACAGCTTTAGACTGTATTTCTCTCTCTCTCTCTCTCTCTCTCTCTCTCTTCTTCTTCTTCTTTATCTCTATCTCTCTCCCTCTCTTTCTCTCTCTCTTTTACTCATATTTCCCCCTACTCTTCATCTTGTTAGGGATATTAATTATTATGTTACAGAGATCGATGTTCTTTCCTTGTATTTCACAGTGGCTACTAAATAAAGGATTAAAATAAAGAACCAAACAATCAGCGATCAAGGCTCAAGACTGTACGTCTCCCTCCCTACTCCCCCCTCTCTCTCTCTCTCTCTCCCGTTATCTCTCTCTCTCTCTCTCTCTCTTCCCTCTCCATATTCTCTCTCTCTCTCTGTTATACTGCAAACTTGACACTAATGCATTCCCCTTGTATTTCTTATTCTCTCTCTCTTTCTCTCTTTCTCTCCCTCTTACTTTTTTGTTTATCTCTCTTTCTCTCCCTCTTATTTTTTGTTTATCTCTCTCTCTCTCTTCCCGCTCTCTTATAATGTGAGCCATTATTGTTTCGCTTTTTCAATGCAATGGTGTGAGGCTGTGTATGGCACGATAAAACACTGTCCTATTCATTCTATTCCTCTCTCGCTCCCTCACCCTCTCTCTCTCTCTCTCTCTATCCCTCCCTCACTCTTTTTATTTCTCTCTCTCTCTCTCTTCCTCCCTCCCTCTTTCTCTTTCTCTTTCTTTTTCTCTCTCTCTCGCTCTCTCCCTTCCTTTTCTTTTAAATAAATGAATATCCGCCGTTCGTAAGGGGGACACGCGCACCCATGTCCCCCCCCCCCTCCCCCGTGTAGCTATAGAGCAAACCACGGATATTTCTTCTTACATGTGAGCAGGTCAATTAATAGCTCTACCTCAACAGCTCATTAGGGAACAATAATGAAGTTGAAAGTCTCGCTCTGTCGACCACTTGATGTGGTTGTCTCGTGCTACTGAGCTCGCTCATTGCATACATGTAGTTACCGTGTTTACTGACGGCTTTGAATGGAAACATGTCCCTAGCTGGTCACAGCAGCGGGGGTGTAACATTAACCGCGAATCAACTCCAACATATAAATGAGGTAATATTTCAAAGACTTCATTTATTTCTATAGTTCGGTTTGCAAGACTCCACATCAAAAGCATGAGATAGGCATAATGCTTCAATATCTGTATGAATCAGTATCGTCTTGCCTCTCAGCAGTACCTAAGGGCTGACATTTCTATGAAAATGTAATGAGACGTGGACATACAAGAGGCTCCCTGGTCTCACCTATAGCCCAATTTTCAAACGTATTGACATTCATGGATGTTTCTTCCCGATGCACATTATCATGATTACTATGAAGTATCACAATTGCCTACTAATATTTGTACGGTGGAAGTTAGAATTCAGATAACAATCGCTGATCGGGGAATTTTTTTTCTTTTAAATTTATGTATAAAAATAACAGGAGTTACCATTGTAAAAATAACTAATATCTTAGGTGGTAGGACCTATAATGCTCGCAATCTATAATGAACGCGCTACTACGATCATAACCTTATTTTAGTTATTCATTGATTTACCACAGGTTGGATAGAACCCATAGGAAAGAAATGAGCCTGCCGCATACTCCTGCGGCAGACTTGCCGCAGATCTGCGGCAGACTTGCCGCAGACAGTCATCTTTTTCACATGCAAATTAGTTTTGCCGCAGACTTGCCGCAGACTTGCCGCATACTCTTTCAGTATGATGAAGAGTCTGCGGCAGGTCTGCCGCAGACTTGCTGCAGACTTGCGGCAGACTTGCCGCATACTCTTTCAGTATGATGAAGAGTCTGCGGCAGGTCTGCCGCAGACTTGCTGCAGACCTGCCGCATACTCTTTCAGTATGATGAAGAGTCTGCGGCAGGTCTGCCGCAGACTTGCCGCATACTCTTTCAGTATGATGAAGAGTCTGCGGCAGGTCTGCCGCAGACACTTCATCATACTGAAAGAGTATGCGGCAAGTCTGCGGCAAGTCTGCGGCAAAACTAATTTGCATGTGAAAAAGATGACTGTCTGCGGCAGGTCTGCCGCAGACTTGCCGCATACTCTTTCAGTATGATGAAGAGACCTGCTGCAGACCTGCCGCATACTCTTTCATATCCAGTACGTGGCAATAAAGTATGCATGTAGAAGAACCAGTGATAAACTGATTGATACTTCATAATCGATATTGGCAATTTCGATATTACCAATTAGGTAATACCAATATATATCGATATTACCAATTAGGTATATTCTATTCTCAATTGTATTAACTTCATCACATTGATCATTTGAAGTGTATTCACGAGTAACATTTAAAGTGACACAGGCTCGTACACATATATATACTAAATATGTATATTGTTTCTTGGTTAGTAATCATAGTTTCTTGGTTAGTAATCAATATATCTATTGCTTAAACGTGAATGTAATTGTAACATGATCAGACAAAATAATCTATTGGTTAATAATGGCAAAAGGAAAATAGAAATCACAAAAATGATGTGCATTGTCTTAATTTGCTTAACAAATCATGATAAATGTATTTTTCTGTCACACGTGTAAAGTATTAATGAATATGCATGAGATGATTGGTTTCAATTGGCCCTATTAGACTTTAATGGGATTTCCTGTGGCAGACCTGCCGCAGACTGTTCCTGTGGCGTACTGGTATGCGGCAAGTCTGGAGCAAAGTTTCGCCCTGCCGCAGATCTGCCGCAGACTGTTCCTGTGGCATACTAGTATGCGGCAAGTCTGGAGCAAAGTTTCATCCTGCCGCAGATCTGCCGCAGACTGTTCCTGTGGCATACTAGTATGCGGCAAGTCTGGAGCAAAGTTTCATCCTGCCGCAGATCTGCCGCAGACTGTTCCTGTGGCATACTAGTATGCGGCAAGTCTGCAGCAAAATTTCATCCTGCCGCAGATCTGCCGCAGACTGTTCCTGTGGCATACTAGTATGCGGCAAGTCTGGAGCAAAGTTTCATCCTGCCGCAGATCTGCCGCAGACTGTTCCTGTGGCATACTAGTATGCGGCAAGTCTGCAGCAAAATTTCATCCTGCCGCAGATCTGCCGCAGACTGTTCCTGTGGCATACTGGTATGCGGCAAGTCTGCAGCAAAATTTCTTTCTGCCGCATACTTCGGCATACTCTTTGCCGCAGACTTTTAGTCTGCGGCAGGTCTGCGGCAGATCTGCGGCAGGTCTGCGGCAGGTCTGCGGCATACTTTTCACTTTCCTATGGGAACACCTTGATCTGCACGATTTTATTTTCATAGCGTTAATAAGAAATACAATGAGGAATATAATATATGCACGAATCTATATATATTCACCAATGGTGTGAATCGTCCATTGGGGGCGATGAAAAGGCGGGAGAGAAATTAATCAATTTAATGGTAATCGTAATGATTCGGAAGAGAGAATTTTCAGGCTGTTTTAATATCCCCTTGTCTCCTCATCGTTAACCGCTTCTGTTGATATGATGATATTGTGAAACCTGTCTATAAAGACCACCCAAGGGAGACAAGAAAATGGTCTTTATAGACAGGTGGTCTTTATAGGCAGGTGGTCTTTATGTACAGGTTCCTTTAGTACATGTTTCAATGCGAAACCATTTTCAAGGGAAAGAAAAAATGACGTCTTTGTAGACAGGAGGCGGGCACTAAGATGGAGAAAGAAAGATTCTTCTACGCGCACATTTTAATCATTTTTTGTAATCACTCTAGTATTGGAAAAATAGAACTTTTAATAGCAAATCTCTCGCATTATTCTTCTGTTCCTTCTTTGTTTACATTGTTTTAAAATTGAAGTGAGAAGAAAAAAATGTATTAAAAATCGGTACAATTTATGTTACAAATTGATGTTTGCTTTCGCTTGATACATAGATATTCGCATAGCAGGAATTACTGTAAATGATTTTACCAGTCACGACTTAGATGCCAAAGATTTTTTTTCTCTTTCCGAGTGATACTTATATTCATAACACCCATGCTTATATTTACAACCATGGAATTCGCTTGATATAAACCCGATATCGCAAACACGCGATAGATACGAGATCTTCCTTGGACTTTTTTTCCCTGTTTTTCCAAGGATATTGTTTAATACTCTTAAATAGAAAATGGCCACTCTCGCTTCTTTCTAGTCATTACTTCTCCACTTAAATTTCACAAATCTACCAGCAAGATTTGAAGTACATATACGTTTTCTTTTTTTCCATGTTCCACTTTTATTCATTTTCGTGTCATGTTTCTTCCTATATTACCCTTCATTATTATGGGTATATTATGTTACAGAGATCGATGTTCTTTCCTTGTATATTTTTATTTCCCAATGGCTACTAAATAAAGGATTAAAGCCGCATGGACCCTACTGTATTAGGTCCATGATTAAAGTAACATATGCACTCAATGAATAAAGCTATAGACTGTATATCTCACTCTCCCTTTCTTTCTCTCTGTCTCTCTGTCTCTCTCTCTCCCTCTCTCTCTCCCTCTCTTTCTCCCATGTTTCTTTCTACTCTTCATCATGTTGGGGATATTATGTTACAGAGATCGATGTACTTTCCTTGTATTTCCCAATGGCTTCTAAATAAAGGATTAAAGTAACATGCACTCAACGATTATAACAGCTTTAGACTGTATTTCTCTCTCTCTCTCTCTCTCTCTTTCTCTCCTTCTTTATCTCTCTCTCTCTCTCTCTCTCTTTCTCTCTCTTTTACTCATATTTTCCCCTACTCTTCATCTTGTTAGGGATATTAATTATTATGTTACAGAGATCGATGTTCTTTCCTTGTATTTCACAGTGGCTACTAAATAAAGGATTAAAATAAAGAACCAAACAATCAGCGATCAAGGCTCAAGACTGTATGTCTCCCTCCCTCCTCCCCCCCCCCTCTCTCTCTCCCATTATCACTCTCTCTCACTCTCTCTCTCTTCCCTCTCCATATTCTCTCTCTCTGTGTGTTATACTGCAAACTTGACACTAATGCATTCCCTTGTACTTCTTATTCTCTCTCTCTTTCTCTCTTTCTCTCCCTCTTACTTTTTTGTTTATCTCTCTCTTTCTCTCCCTCTTATTTTTTTTTGTTTCTCTCTCTCTCTCTCTCTCTCTTCCCGCTCTCTTATAATGTGAGCCTCTCGTCTAGTTCTCCAAAACGATACACAATATCTGGTTAAAACTCAAATTTTATTTTCTCAAATGAAAATATGAATATTGACAGTGTACAGAGTCATATTTATACAGAAATAATTGCAATACGATATCCCGCAAAATATAGATCAGACCTTCTATCAAAATTACTGCACAATAATACTTATTATATTGATAGGTGGACAGTTGAATATACACAAAAAACAAAAACAAAATCAATGACGCATATAACATAATGTATTTCTCGATAATATACAGACATGGTTTGGTACCAAATACCAGAAAACATTTACTATTGTCCATATTTCAAAAATTCTTTCATCTAGGAACATGGAAATGATATAAAGTTCATAAGGTTCCTATTTATTGTCCATTTAACAACGGAAATTCGTCGTGTTACATGGTATTGCGATTCACATATATATAACATATACCCTCATACACAAATCAGTAAAATAATTTGAATACTGATAGTCTTAGGCCCTTTGAATATAATAATATTTAAAAGACGATTTTTTTTTTCTTTTGGAAATAAGTGTGCAAAGCATGAACCGAAAAAATGGAATATGTACATCGACCCACATTTCTTTGTTCGAAGCATATTTAGCGAAAAATTGCACGTACAAAATTCGTGGTTTGAGCTGATGTTTCGTGATTCATACACCGGTTTGGAAATGGTCTTCAAAAGACTTTAAAGAGTATACTTTTAAAATTTCCTTTGCCTCTAATGAATATTTGTCCGTGAGAATACTTCGCAGGATAATAATAATATTCAGTTCTTGTATGGCGCATAATACGTTATGAAATAACATCTCTATGCGCTTCCAAAGAGCTTTTGGAAATTATTACCCTAGCTCTAGGATAACTCCAAGTTGACAGATCGCCTCTTACAAAATAATTCTCTGTTCCTATTGTGTTAAAAAAATCGTGCGTATGTTTGTTTGACAAGATAAGATATGAAGGAAAATGATGAAGAGGAATCAAGTCCGTTCCTATCCTTCTTGTGTCGAATCAATTTCATGAAACCATTTGGCATAATCTATACCTCTTCGTGAAGAACGGACATAACAATAATAATAATATTCCGGTTATAAAAATAGCGCTTAATACAATATCTCTCAGCGCTTTACAGATATACTATTACACCGGTTATTATATTCAGTGCTTGCCCGCACACACAGTGTGCACAATCTCCACTCCCTGGGAAGCATTCCAGCCAGGCGTTACTTGACGCACAAAAACTGTTTGACCAACAATGACGGTCGCATCCTACCGGGTACCCATTTAACACCTGGGTGGAGAGTAGCAAGTGCAGGTTAATATCTTGCCAAGGGATTTCAGTGCCGTGTCGGGATTCGAACCCTCGGCCTTCGCATCAGTCAAGCGCCTTAAACCACTCGGCCACGACACTCCCACGGGCGTTCAGGGGTGTGAATCACCATCATCCTGCAGTTCTGGTGGAACCTACGAGAGAAAAAACAGGAAAAGATTTAAGATTTTAGATATTTTTCATTCAGGATCAATTCATCTACTGTGGAGTTTTCTACAAAAGTACCATAGTCCTGGAAGTGAAGGATAAGGCTCAATTTCGTTTAAAGAAATAAAATCCAAAATGTAATCGATATAGCGCTTTTACCTTGCAGTTACAAAGAACCGCAAATGAATAAATAAATAAATAAATAACTGCACACAGTTCTCCACGCTTTTGGGCCACGATGCAAATTGTTTCATCGGTATAAACAAGAGGTAATGACATCAGAGGTTAGAGTAAAAAGGCTGTTTATTCAAAGGTCTGTCACTGATATACATAACATCTCTTTTCAAAAAAGAATGAGGAAATCATGGAATAGTTTAGATGATGATAAAGTTAATGCACCCAGTGTTTACAATTTCGAAAACGGCCGGGTCTGGACAAATACTGGAGAAGTGGACCTGCCAACTTCAAATTCGACGCCGACCCACCCGGTCATGATCCGGCAAACTTAACAAGAAGAGGGGATTTGTAACTAACTTTAGAGGTTTAAGCCTGCATTGAGAAGATTCCATAAGTATCGATAAGTATCACTTAAAAAAACAGGTGAGTCAGTGTACTGCAATATCCTCGAACAAAATAAATGGGACTCTAGAAGTTTCTTGAGCTGGTCAACAGAAGAAGCAGTCTCCTCAATAGTAGCCGGTTCCACAACTTTTCTGCAACTGTAAAAATGTTACTTTCTTTGATAATCAATATCATTCTAAATCATAACTTATTATTGTAAAGATACTACAAATCACTATTCTGTTAACTTCATATTTAAAGGCGTGGTGTGAATATAGCACACTCTTCGTGTCTGCTTACCTTATCATCGGCTGAGCAGGTTCAAGCTCGTTGTTGCTCCACAGAGAGAAGAGAATCCATAAACTCATCTTCTAGATTACACCTCTCTACTTTCATGTCTTCAAGATAGCCTGCGAAAAAAGCAGAGACCTACGATAAAACCACGATCCAATCAAAAGATATCTTCAGCTACAAAGACAGGAAGACAAGTTAGTAACATTTACAATAGAGGACTAACACTTTGTGGCAATTTGTTTAATGTTTTAACCCCTTTGATATTGGCCACTACCTACAAACAGGACAATTAAGATTTCTTTTTTACATTATCGGTCTACTTTTCAACACGACTGTTTTCTTCTTTTAACGAACAAATTGCGGAATTTTAGATGATGATATTGATCAATTTCTTTTTCTCACACATCTCCTCATAGTCGCCTCATCCCCCTATTTCCCTGTATCTCTATGTATCTATCTACATTCTAATCATACAGAGTTATTTAACCCTTTTCAGCTGAAATTTCTAAAATATCAAAAATATCCCATCAAGATATCCATCTTACCAAATATAAGGCTCTTCATTTCGCTGCTCTGGTCCAATGCTTGTTGAATACATGTTTGCCCTGTAGCTTTAGGTAGAAAGGGATCAGCGCCGTGGGACAACAGAAGGCGCACAAGATCAGTGTGGTTATTTTCTACGGCATCGTTGATTGGTCTAAATGAGATAGAGAGAGCATTGGTCCGTTATACAATGAGTATTGGGCAGCTTGGGAAGCTTAAACGTGTAGCGAGAAGGCGACTTGTTGAGTTGTTCAAGTCGGGAGGGCGAGACGGCGACTTGGCGCCTTTTCGTCTTCTCGTCTTAAACATGGCGAGTTTTAATTACTCGCATTCTCGCCTCTCCGTCTAAAATAGGCGACTTGGCTTTCGTTTAATTACAAGCTTTCGTATGCAACTGAGAGAAACGGTGCACGCATAAAAAAGCTGAAACCTTCTTGCCGATAAACTGATAGAAAAGTAAAGGAAGTCTCTGTGGAATTAATTAACATTGTCCATTATTTGACCATATTAATTCACGCATTCTGTCAAAAATATCTAGGCTTTCAGAGATTCAATATTACACCAAACTTAAATGAAAAATGCATCTATTACTAAATTATCATAACTTAAATTGCCGTTACCATTCACGTAAAATAAGACACAGAATGAATAAGAGAATGAAAGCAAAGGAGAGAGAGGGAGAGGGAGGGAGGGAGGGAGGGAGGGAGGGAGAGAGAGAGAGAGAGAGGGAGAGAGAGAGAGAGAGGGAGAGAGAGAGAGAGAGAGAGAGGGAGAGAGGGGGAGAGAGGGGGGGGGGGGGGGGGGGGGAAAATAAAGAGAGGGGAAAGACGAGGTTCAAAGACTACAGAGTGCTCCCTGACCTTGTCCCGTCGTTAGCTTGTGCGTTCACGTCAGCGCCATGATTGAGTAGAAACATGGCGACATTGAGATGTCCTGGTACACAGCTATCATGTAGAGACGTGTAGCCTGCCTTGTCACGAACGTTCACGTCCTCCACGCTATTAGCAATGCAGTAATGTAGTATCTCCTGTGTATGAACGGTGACAAGAATTAACATCTTTAAAGCCTCACTGCACTATTTAAAGCTACTTGCGCCCTCTATATAGCTAACAATGCCTAAGCGGTGACCGGTCCCCCATGGTCCCTATTTTCTTATGTTATTTGAGAGGTGATTTGATGAGATAACCGCCTGTCAGTGACCATGCATGGAGGTCTAATCCCTCCTGGCCTAACTAGTGCGGATAGGCTTGAAGACAGACTGTTTTGATCCTTACATAACGATCGCAAAAGATTCTCCAAAAACCAAGCCAATAAACAACCTTGTCTATCACGTTTTTTGCAATGTGTCATCAGTTAAATGACGTTTTGCGTAATTAAGCCGAACGTGCTTTCTATGGGGTATAGAAAAGGGTTTTGCCCGTGAGTTGATTTCTCGATGACTTTGCGTTCCATTTCAAATAACAATCACATTACTTCCTGTTGAACTGACATTTTAGACAAAAATCATATTCCCATAACAGTATGGCTATGATGTGGGTTACATCTACTTCCAACACCGCGCTTTAATTGAGAAAAAGAAAATTGGGGTGAAAAGATAATTGCCTTAGAATATAGCAAAATACTCGTGGCAGATTACTCTTTGCTGGGTGAAAATGTCTTTTCGTCATTCTTCTTGTTTTAAAATAAAGATCCATTATATAACACTGTATTGTACAAGGTTAAATCTATGTTTAAACAATATATTGTTTGTCTAAGGTTCACCTAATGTAAAATCATTTACGGAAACATTCATTTCTCTGTCCTGAATTGTATATTTGAAACAGTTCAGAAGTCAAAAGAGTTAAGAGGTCGAAACATTCATGAGTTTCTCCATGAAAACGAAAAGAGAAAGACGGGAAAGGGGAGTAGTAAACAAGTTACAAGATTTTCAATTTATGAATCCATAAGCAGATCTATTTATATTCATGGAGACAAAACGTATATTCTTACCATATTTCCAAGTTTAGCGGCTCGATGGAGTAAGGTTTCACCGCGTTTCCTGTTGATAACGACTTTAGTCATTCCTGTGAACGGATGTTAAAAAAAAACGAAAAAAAAAAAACGAGTAGACTTGTTTTACTTGTATCATGTTTGATAAAAAACTAACCTGAAATATGTCAAGCGTGATAAGAATCTTGGTGAACAAGAAATATGCATTTGGCAGTTCAGCAGAAATAGACATATTCACAAAGTTTATACATATTTTTTAAACAAAATCATTCTCGACAACTGAAAAGGCTTGTTCGACATGGTCACAACTAATGTATGAAAAGTGAATTCCATTCATGTGGGTGTCATTTTGCCTAGCCGGTGAATCAAAAAGTTGGTAACCAAGGGTGTGGGGAAAAAACATGCATAAATTGAAATAAACATGTCTATTGGTTTGCAATCCATTTCCTCCACGAAACGTATTCCTGATTCCACCTCTAGACCAAACACCATACATAATCCTAACCCTAATCCTAGGCCTAGCCTACAATCAAACGTTAACTCTAACCCTAACCATACATCGTTGACGATGTATATAGCCTGGGGAAGATCTTGCCAGAGCAAATGTTGGTTCACCAATTTGGGAAGTGAGATTAAATATCCAATGAGAACGAGATTAAAATAAATCTGTATGTTGATATCATTACCTAATGGCAGAACGGATGAATCAGTATCCACTTCTCTTGGCTTCATCTTACTTGTGGTATCAGCCTGGGTACAAAAGGAAATGAAAGCGACACTATTTATTAATAATAGCTATATATGTTTATTACCCACATATCCATCCAAGGTAATGCACAAAGCATCTACTATCAAAGGAACGAAATCATGTATGAATGCCGCCCTTTGTGTATATTTAGGAAAGAATATAATGAAAAGATATTCTCCAGGAAAACATTTCTGCGATTTATTATCATTAAACGTCCGCTGCTGTTGGCAGTTTTTGTATTTTTGAAAAATGGTAAGCATTTACTGTCGTAATGAAAAAACTTACCATACACATCAATGAAATTTCATAATTAAGGTCAGGCAAACTTTATCAATAACTTTCTTCGGTTATCGTAACATACGATAACCGAAGTTAGTTATTGATAACGTTTGCATTAATCAATGTCCTCAGTTTACTTCTTAAACATTATTGTGCCGTCGTCAACCATCCTATAACTGCTTGAATTACGTTCTCACCTCAATACTGCCACTGACTTCTTCCCTTGCTTGCAGTTCATCTTCACGTGGAGGGTTTGTATCGGCCTGGTGCTCTGCAGATGAAGCAGAGGCCTTTGTCCTATCCCTGTGCTTATGTTTGGTCTTTCGAGCTCGGTTACGTTTCCGGTGTGACAGGATGCCATCGCTGCTGCAGTTTCCATGATGGTGGATGTTCCGAACGTTGACGAACTTCAACTTGATATGATTCTGGGAATTCTCTCCTATCTCGACCCTCAGAGGTTGATGCGAACCAAGGCTGGACTTGGGTTTGGACCCGGGTGACCCGGATGTAGCCTGTGCTTCTGAGATCGTATCCAATTCCCCGCCACTTGGGTCAGAGTACGTTGCCTTTTTTCTTCTAGCCTGATGATGATGCACATGTTTGCTTCGTGGAGAGTAGTCCTCATCACGGTCGTTGTCGACATCGTCTTCTGTTTCGTCATCGATGGCATCATCCAGGTCGTGTTGTAACAGCTCCATGACCAAAGCGTGACTTGACTGGTCTTGACCTGCATTTAAAACAAGAACAAACTGACTATAAAATGTCTTCATGGTTGTATTGTGCAATATTAGAGTGATACCGAAGTGACATTAGATAATGGAAACTGATGAATAAAGACATTTCTTTGCGAATGAACTAACTGCCTCTACTATCTGACTCTACTCTTGGCAAAGGTAATCACGCGGTCAAAATGGTGCCTGTGTGCAACATGCATTACCTGATGAAGCAGTTCTTGTTCTGGTAGGCAGTATGGTAGGCACGAAGTCTTTGAAAACATAGTGTCTGGATGGTGACGAAGAACGGGAGCGTTTGTCACCTGAAATCAAGAAATATTTACACAGTTAGATTTATATTGCGAGGGTGCAGATAAACGTCATACTCCAATCAAAGGAAGATTCACATTTATTTTATGAGAAACAGGGATTACGGTTATAATACCATGTGATACTCGTGCTTTCTATGGAGTAGTAAAAAACATGATGACGTGTTCATCACTGAAAGTTCCCTCATCTTATTCAAAGACGGTCTAATATACCAAGTGCGTTACATTTTATTTAGTCTTACTGAACGTTCATTGGGGTTAGATGATCAAGACTGTGATCCATACATGAAGACATCCAGACACGTCAAACCAAGCTAGGAGTATAAGCAATAGTCGTCCCGACCCTTATCATAGATTTAAGAACTACGCATTATGTGGCCCTAAATTGTATACATCAGCAGATATTCCAAAGAGTATAGCACTCAGATATGAAAACAATCCTTACATCGATCTTGACTACCTGACGTTGAAGGGGACTTTCTTCGTCTTTTCCTTGACTGCCGTCCATTGGTGTTGATTCGTCGTTTTTGTTTTCGTCTGCAGCTCTTGATATTCAAGCAAGAGTCTTTCTTGTCATCTACCCTCTCTTTCCTCCGAATGATTTGCTTCCTAATGTCTTCTATGCGGACTACAGCGTTCTATAATAAGGAAATGAGAACATCAATCAAAGACGGTTCTAGGACACCTATGACATCCACCCAGGATAACCACCCCCAGTCAACTACCCATAGGACAGCTACCCCCTAGGACAACTACCCCCCCCCCAGATAACTACCCCTATGACAACCATCCTCTAGGACAACTACCCCCGGACAACTATCCTAGGGGGTAGTTGTCTGGGGATAGTTGTCCGGGGTGTAGTTGTCCTAGGGGGTAGTTGTCCTGGGTAGTTGTCCTAGGGGGTAGTTTTCTGGGGTAGTTTTCCGGTGGTAGTTGACTGGGGATGGTGACCCGGGGGTACTTGTCCGAGGGTAGTTGTCCAAGGGGGTAGTTGTCCTCTAGGGTAGTTGTCTGGGGGTAGTTTTCTGGGGGTAGTTGACTGGGGGTGGTGATCCGGGTTGGATGTCCAGGGGGTAGGTGTCCGGATACGATCAAAGACAAAAACACAATGCTCTCATATAATAATCTGAACTGAGCACAACGATTTTCAATCATTCAAGCATTGTTCCATCAGTCAGTTAGTAAATGCTCAAATGATAAGGTAATGTCGACAGTCAAAGGTAAAATATAATTATTGGAGAGCTTAATTTATTTAATATTTAATGTCATTTATCGGTCTACTCATGAATCCGCCTTTAGATGATAAAAAGTCAATTTCATTTGTAACTCAATTAAGTTGCGAGTATAGTATGTTTTCCTTTTACCCATCTTATGCAGGGCTTTCTACTTGAATAAACTGCATGATAGTAATTGTTGATTGGATAGGTATAAACGTTTTCTATAATGTTGAGTTTTGTTTTGTTTTGTTTTCAGAATGAAACTCACCTTTAGAGTATGCTTTTCCTTGCACAGGTATTCTATGTCCGTCTTAGCATTGGCATCATGCGCCTTGGTTGAAGGGCAGTCTGTCTCGTTGGCTTTCCTGCTTGATACGTCACGGAGACGAGATGGTGATTCTGCCTCATCCTCGAAAATAAAATCACTCTTCTTCATCACCTCCTCAGAAGAAGTCTTGGCCTCGGTGCAGAGTTCCACTCTCTTTATCGAAGTGTCGCTTAAACATGGCACTGGACAGTCCAGCTTTAGAGGGTTGTGCGTTTGTGATGGGGCATCGGTAGCCCTACTGTGTTCTTTAGTAACTTGGGGTAACACATTTGCAGAATGAACAGTAGGTTGTGACAGTTCCAAAGCTTTAGATGCGAACTGACGCTCCTGATGAATTGAATGCATTTCGAAGGTCGTAACAGCTTGGGGACCTTTGGCAGATTCTTTAGGTTCGGGTTGTGTCTCATGTTCATTAGATGATACCAAAGAGGCTGTTGTCGAGTTTTCCGTTAAGTTTTTTTCCGTCCGTTTGGTCTCGCCGTGCAATGTCTCTCCACATGTTTCGGCTGGTGTGTGAAAGTTGTTGAAAAAATCATGGCTGGATGATAAGAGACGTCTAGCAACTGAAGAAATTGAATCTGTAGAAGGCTTGTCCGGTGCTCCCTTCGTTTTCGCCTCAACTGCTTCTTTGTAGGAGGGTAATCGGCTGTTACGTCTTCCTGACGGTATCTCTTCGGGGAGTTGTTGGTCGTCTTTGTCTATGGAACAGGGTGAACTACTTCCAGTCAGATCAATGACAATGTCTTCGTTGTTCTTATATCCAATATCATCTTTCAACGAAGTTGTTGCTCTTGATTTCGCACGAGCAGGAGTATTACGCCTCGATACCTGCTGAGTACACTTGACCATTTTCGTAGGCCGGGGAGGGCAATTGACCTTTGTCATCTTTGATAGAGTTCGAAGCTCGTGAGACACATTACTCATCTTTCTGAGTGCGATCTTATACTTTGGGCCAAACACCTGCAGCTGTCTACGTCTGCGTTTCAGCAACTTATCATATTTCTCACGAAGAAATGCTGCCTTTTCGTTTCCGTCCAACGAATTGAAATGTTGTAAGTTTTTTCGTCTCGTGACTTCTTGTTTACTGCCATTGTAGCGTGAGCTATGTCTTCCACCTTCTTGCGGACTACTACCTATGTTGTAAGGTGCGTTTACATTTTGGTCTTTATGTTCATTGATTTGGTGGTGTGGAAAGTTAGGAAGATGCATGTTTCTGGGGGTTGGCCTGTCTGGTGGAGGCTGTTCATGAGGTTGCCTGGTAGCAAGGGTAAGCGGAACACCTGAATCACGTTGGCGTACCATATTCATAACAGGGTAAAAGGGATCGGGTAAAAAAGTCGGACGTTGGTGCATACCAGAAAATGTTTGTTCATTCGGGTTGATGTGCTGTCCATGACTATCATGAACTGTTCTTCCTGATATTTGGGCATTCGGGTTGGACCTGGCAAATGGGTTCATTGAATATTGCAATTCTTGTATGTCGATCTGCATCATAGCCTGTCTTTGTATCTCATTCGAAGGCATCATATTCCGTCCATTTGCATCACCCTTCTTTTCAGCCGGGTGGTGCCTTTGGTGAGTCAAGTACGCTTCATACCCTTGTACTTCATTAACTGAACTGTTATGATGCACCACACCTGTCACCTGCATTTGTTGATTGTAGGACAATGCCTTCACCGCATCTTCCACCGTAGCCATGTCTAGGTCCCCGAATCCACCCATTTGCTGATCAACCGACAATGGCAGTCTGCCGTGGTTGGAAAGCTCGTGTAATCTGTTGACATGCAGCTGGGGATTTGTTACTTGAATTTTCTTTGTGACAGTATGGTCGATCTGATCGCAGGACATGGAGTTGAAGCTGGTCTGGTCTAGATGTGAAATAGGTATAGCATGCCCATTTCCTGCGTGATCGACAACCTGGTCCGGAGCAACTACTGCTGCGGATACTAAGCAACCTAAAAGTTGCTTAACATTCTGAACGGTAATATTCTGAAGGGACGACTGTACCACGATGCCAGTATCTAAGTAATTACCCTCTTGACTGGTAGCTATTGGCAATGTCTGTTCTGTCATATTGTGAATTGCTTGACTATCTAAAGATTGGGCTCCCGGTAATGTATTTGCTCGCAGATGCGATGCAGTGGCATTCCCCCTGGGTATGGTTGATCTTAGAAAGGAGGGTTGCTTCCTAGCTCTTGGTTTGACAGTTTTAACTTCACCCTTCTGGTGACTATCACAGCCTTGGGTATTGATGTTCTGCCCCCTTTGGGGTTGTACATGGGCAACTCTCCTCCTATCAAGCCCAAGCGAAGATGACATATGCTTTGACGTCCCGTTCGTAGAATTTGTCAGCCGATTATCAGGAAAGGATGAATGATATAAAGGACCATGTCTCGCCTGTTCATTTCCAATGTGATGAATTCCAGCTTCTTGAGTCATCCATGAATTGAGTTGTGGGGTCAGATCAAGTGGTTCGGGCTGACCCATGGTCAACAATCTCTTGCGCGACCTGCTCTCTCCTTGTGTCCCATTTCCCATTGACCCGTCCATGTCCATGTAATCTTAGACAGTGCGCAGTCCATACAGGTTCGTCCAACACTCAGACGTCACGAAATTCTGCGAATACAAAGGGACGAGGATAAATTACGAAGGATAAACATGGCAGAAATGAATGCGGCTCAAAGTACACATTTTGCATTATTTTACGAATATTATGTTTACATTCCAGACTTGCGATTTCAACCCAGATATACACAAGATAACGGTACGTCCAGCCTTTTGTATTTATTAGTTTTGGTAATAGAGATACTATCAACTATAATATCAATGAGGTGGGTGGACCCCTCACCCCCCCCCCCCCCCCCCCCAACTCCGGAGTCGGAGGGACCGTATGCATGTTCCCCAAATCTCCGGTAAAGGGGTACTTCGCGCAACAAAGTCAGGCCCGTATTGACTTATACACACCGAACTTAGGGGGTGCTTTCGAAGGGAGCAACATGGATACGTGTACCCCTTAATAACAACGAGTGGGGCGAGGGTGGACTGCGTTATGCAAATCTGGACATGTTAAGCACGGCAGAGAATTTTTCGCATACAGAGCGATGTCCCTTATACAAAACCATTTTGATACGCATGAAAAATTCCCATTCTTCTGCACAATATGAAGCTCATAATATAATGGAGGAGATGGTGACGTGGCCAATGAAAAGAATGTGGGTTAAATACCTCCGACGGCACAATAAGAAAAAAAATTCAATGAGACGCATGAATATTGTTTACAGTTTTGACGAAAGGGGGGCCCCCTCGGTGCTACGGTAAACTCATTCACTGTCCAAGAGTGAAATAGTGTGGTAGCTTGTCCCGAAATTGTCACCTGATTTCACTGTTAAGATTTGACCCCAAAACTGTCTTTATAGATCAATAATATGAAACTCATTTCTTTTTAAATACTTTTTTTTATTTTTTATTTTTTTTTAATTTTTACTATTCAGTCTTTTTCTGAAAAAAGCATTGTTTTGTTCTAGTTTTGGGGTTGAAATAACTGTGTAGTGCGGTAATATCTTTCTATTATGTTATTGTGATATATTTTCGTCCTATACATTCTGAAATACTGAACAAGGACTTGTGTTGTATTTATTTTTGTTTATCAAATGGTTAAAAAAAGCTTTGTTACAATTATGTTGCAGTTTTGTATAAGCTATGTTATTTACGAAAAAGAATTGGGGTTTTGTGAGATAAAATCAATGAATACAACAACAAAAGTGCAGGTGTTTAATGGAATGTGTACATAATCCTGTATGTTATTGTTTGGCTACGTTTAAGAGAAAGAAGTACAATCGTTTTACAATTTAATAAAATACTAATGAAATTGTCACTTTACACCACATTCCTGACAAGCTTTTCAAACATCAACTAAAAAATGAACATCTCAAAATATTTTACCACGAATTTGTGGCACGGAATTCCAGTTTCATTAATCTTCTTATCAATAACAACTGCCACAGATCTATGACAAATCTGCTCACAGCCAATCAAATGCAAGAATGTCTCTAGCTTATAACAATACACCCTTTTATGGTTACAAGAGTGCGCACGAGCAGACAAGGGCGCCATTTTAAACTGCGAGTACAAGCTTCACCATAAAAAAAAGAGAGAACAATTAATGATGAGAGCCCGATGAGAGTAGTTAATGGTTATTTAAAGCAGAAGCGCATGTGTCACTATGACGTGAGCGCACAGTGCAGGCAGTGACGCAACAATACATGCATGGGTGTCGATCCGGGGGGGGGGTGGGGGATATATCCCCCCCCCCAATATTTCAGGTGGAGGGGATGGCCTGTACAATCATCCCCCCCCCCCCCAATAATTCACCATAAAAAAAAGAGAGAACAATTAATGATGAGAGCCCGATGAGAGTAGTTAATGGTTATTACTCGCAAGATGACCATCAATATACACATTTTGCTATCTCATTTTCATAATACATACATATATAAATAGAAAACGAAGTAAATGAGACGACCGTATATGAGACAAGTATAAATTTAATAGATTGAATAAAAAATAAAAAATTTATTCAGCATCATAGAAATGCAGTGCGCCAAATGCAAAGCCGCAGCGTTAAAAAGCAACGAGCTTAGTAAATGTTAAGCGCGAAGCGCAAAAGTGCAAAAAAGCAGAAGAGAGTGGGAGAGAGAGATAATGAGAGACAGAGAGGATACAGGCGCGTAGCCAGGGGGTGGTGGGGGCGGTCACCCCCCCCCCCCCCCAAAAAAAAAAGAGAGAGAAAGAGGATAGGAAGATGACGTAGGAAGAAAAAGGATTAAGAGTCGAGAATGGTACAACGAATCGTCTTCTTTCTCTAGTAATTTAATGAAACGCCAAAGCTTCCGCGCTTTGCGCGGGAAGGGGGGGGGGGGGAAACTGAATTCAGCAAGGATTAAGAGTCGAGAATGGTACAAGAATCGTCTTCTTTCTCTAATAATTTAATGAAACGTCGAAGCTTCCGCGCTTTGCGCGGGAAGGGGGGGGAACTGAATTCAGCAAGGATTAAGAGTCGAGGATGGTACAACGAATCGTCTTCTTTCTCTAATAATTTAATGAAACGCCAAAGCTTCCGCGCTTCGCGCGGGAAGTGGGAACTGAATTCAGCAAGGATTAAGAGTTGAGAATGGTACAAGAAGCATCTTCTTTCTCTAATAATTTAATGAAATGTCAAAGCTTCTGCGCTTCGCGCGGGAGAGGGGGGGGGAACTGAATTCAGACAAGGATGAAGAGTCGAGAATGGTACAACGAATCGTCTTCTTTCTTTAATAATTTAATGAAACGTCAGTGCTTCCGCGCTTTGCGCGGGAAGGGGAAAACTTTCCCTCCCCGAACCCACCCACCCCCTAGGAGGTGCTCACTACCGCCCCCCCCCTAAATTAAAATCCTGCCTATATGCTTGAGAGGATAATAACCCAGGTAGCAAGCCCATGTGGGACTCACATGGGTCCCATATTCTCTAAAATGTTATCTTTATTGAGGGTGATTTGGAAAAGTTAATAACTTGGAAGGAAGGGGGTGCAAACTGCCACACGCCTCTACCTCTTGGTTGCTTTGATCCATTGCCGAAAACATTGTGGCACCTATCATCCCCCCCAACCGAGGATAGAAATCTACACCCTTGAATACATGCGCGTCTGAAAACATTGATGACGCAATGTTAACTCGCAAATCAAAATGGCGGCTAAAGAAAAAAAAATGCCGTCTGGGCTCTGGCTTAATGGAGCGGAAATGATCTTTAAAGAAATCTTTTACAAAGAGTAACTTAGGCCACATTACTCCTGCTGTGTTCTTTGACGTGTAAATGAATGGCAACTGCACTCCTACACGAATTCACCTAGCCCTGTTTAAAGAGATTTATACATTTGAAGCGTAGTGCACTTTAAATAATCACACACACACAAGCCTAAAAAAAGTGGTTTACCGTGGGATATCTGAACAAGGCTTTAAGCGGGCCTGCACTACTTACTACTTGCGCCCTCTATATAGCAAACAATGCGTAAGCGGTACCCGTTGGTCCCCCATGCTCCCCTTCTTCTTATGTTAATTTAGAGCTGATTAGATGAGATAACGACCTGTCAGTGACCACGCAGGGAGGTCTAATCCCTCCTGGCCAAACTAGTACAGACAGGCTTTAAGTGATGAATGATTCAACCTTCAACGTGGGAGGCTGCAATCAATTCAGGTGATTGAGACAAAACCGCGCGACATCTGTAAAACATGAGTTGCTGGTAGACTGTGCTTATACAACGGGATTTCATGCCATCCTTTCAACCACCAACGATTACCAACTCTTGATTAAAGGGTTTTCCAATGATATACAGCTTCCACCAACTCAAACCACGTTTACATTTACTCTGACAATGCAGTGTCATGCATGCTACACAGTTACTTCGATAAATAGCTTTAATGACTGTTCAAATTCGTGAATGTTTCCCGGAATGTTTCTTTCCCAAACCCATGACCGAGAACTACATATTTGTAATAGACCTGTGTACTCGTTTTTTGTGTTTTTTTTGGAAAAAAAAAGCTTCTCTCGATGACTGGATGGAAAGCTTGTTGAAGGCTTGCCTGACTTAGCAACAACTGACGTAAGCAAAGTTAATTCCAGAAGTATGGATGCAATTTTGCATATCAGGTGAATCAAATCTCTGGTAACCATGGGGTTCGGGAGAAAAACATGCCTAAAATGAAATTAATAAACACGTTTATTCCCCTGCTAATTAAGCATCTCCGTAGAGGAAATGCTCTTTGCAGGCATTGTATACTGCTACGTCAGGCAAGCCTACTATGTATACGCTTGGGGTCGTTTCGTTTTAAAGTATACATAACAGCTCAAGAGTTTAGTAAAAAGATCTCTTCACATCACACAACCATTACATTACATTCCAATAAGCGTAACAATGTAAAATAAATCACCAATATCAATATTTACCGCTAAATGGTATCCAGACAGAGTAGCAAAATAAATGAAGAAGGGGAGTGTAGTTGGTTCACTTTGTTAGCTCTGTCTGCCTTCTCCAACAAACTGACGTAGACAGACCCCGTTTCGAAACTTTGGAAATTATCTGATTGATAAACGTCGGTAAACACCCAAACACACGCGCACCACACATTTACACACACACCACACGATCCAAGGCAGAAGGTACGAAATATCTCAGCGTTATGATCCAGATGCATTGAAGTGAACAACAATACAAGATACCAGCAATACCACTACTATGCACAGAATTCGTTTCACCTTGTCAATAAAAAGCCGTACGTCGAACAAAGGGTAAAAATATGGTAGCGGTGATGATTCAACTGGACTCCATATAAGGTAGAAACAAGTGGGCGTTTCAATAAAATAACTAGGGAGGTGCTCCCTCGTAAGTAAATACCAGGCAGGTTAGACAAGCCATACAGGTTCGCGTGAGTTGCCACGTGATTCATTGAAATACATCACTCGCAAAATATGCAGTAAATTAACCCGCGCCCATTACATTATTTACTTGATTTTATTTTATTTGATATGATAATGATTCGTTTTGATTTCATTTGATTTGATATTGTTCGATTTTTTTTATTCGATATTAATTCATTGGATGACATTCGATCCATTTGATCTGGTCTGATTGGATTAGATTGGATTGGATTGGATTGGATTTAATATTCGATTCCATATATAGTTATATCTTTACAATGTGTTTTAGACTGTTTAGACATGTGTAATGATATCAATAAAGATGTCTTCATATGTAAGACTGGGATGGAAATCATCATAATAAATACATATCATATGACAATTTATAAGTAATGACAAAACTACTTACTACTGCATGCTACGTATTAAATTTCACTTCAGCATTTTACTTTTGTAAGATACCATCAGAGTTATATTTCCATATAAAAAACCGTCAGGCGTGTATAAAGTAAAAGTAAAACGTTGGAAGCATTATTATTTCCATTACATTTTGTTTCCAAAAAAACTGAAACTGGTCAATAAATACGACCTATTTACTAAAACATTTCTCTCCTGAAGCCTTGCATTTCGATCCACCTGCAATAGATAATTGTATATATCTTTATAGGTGGAATGCCTTGTTAAACACGTGTTGCGTTATGTCATCAGGAGGCCTTTGTTCAAAAAAGCATAAAATTAGTAAACACATCTATATTACCACGATTCGATTAGAGTGGGGTCAGTGTGAAGTCGGCTGGCGGTGTGACTGAGGTATGAACAACTAAACTATATATTAAACATGATTGATGTTTAGTGATTAATCAATTTTTTATTTTTTTTTGGTTTAAAGTTTGAAATAAATCGGAGTAATGTTAAAAATCTTAATATCATACAAACTTTCCTGGAGCTCTGGTACTCCCCCAGGCAGACCGACGATATCGAGATGAGACCGACAATCGAATCTGTCTATTTTCTATGGCCAAGAATCGCTTGATTTGAAGGTTTGAGGTTGAGGTTTATCCGCGCTATTGAAGAATTATGGAACTGCATTCCAGAAATTCGACTAGATTGATTCTAAATTGGTTGTCACGCGCTTGATGGGTGATTTAAACCATTAAGGTTCGCAAAAACTGTCAATAAATCAACTTAAGGCTCGTTCAGATATAAATCGGTAAACTGCCGCAAAAAAGCCGTCGCGGTTTTGTTTGTTTGTTTCGTGTATATTAAGTTTTCGTTGACTCCATGAGAATCTTTCTGATGTTGATCTGGCATGCTTAACAAAAACAAAAGTACAAAACTTACCCCTTACGGATAATAAAAAGGTAAATTTCTCTTTTGGATAGGGCCATAAAACAGCACTTCACAGTACCAATGGAAGCTCCATCTGTTTGCGTCTCATGCAGCATATGCTTTGCAGGGCAAACCATATTGCCATATCTCCGCCAAAATGATAATAATAAACAAATATACCATGCATTAAGAGGCTCTAGTTGAAATAATGGATCGAGGTGACAGAAATAGCACTTTTTTCTAAGGGGCGTTGTCCGGAAGAATATAGTGCCATTTCTGTCGCTGATGAATCCATAATTTCACTAGTGGCTTGACCTTCAAAAACCAACCTTCCCCCTCAAAAAAATATAGTAATAATCTTGATCGATCGCATATCTATGACATCATCCATGGTATAGTCACTATGACATGACTGACAAAGAAAGCGGACAAAATATACAGTTCCTCTGGTAGACAAAGGAACATCCCTTCACTGCTTTTATGTAAAAATGTGTAGAACAGGTGTCACATGCACACTTAAAATAGTTGGGCCAAAAAATGCCCAACTTTTAACCAACACTGAGCAACATACGGTCCACACAACTATTGGTTAAAATCTGCCCAACTGATGTTGGGTAATCAGTTTGCTATGTGGTTGGGCAAATTGAATTGCCCATCAGTTGGTGACCCATCATATTTTACCCAACTCTACAATTGCCTAACAGTTGGTTATATTTTCAGTTGGGTAATTTCTTGCCCAACCAATTTTACCCAGTTAGATATTGCCCAACCTTCTATTTGCCCAACTTTTGAGTAAGTTTAATGTTGGTTAATTAAATGCCCAACCAGTTTTTACCCAACTCCCAGTCTGCCCAACTATCAAAACGCCCATCTATTGGGTAATAATTGCTCAACAATTTCTCTGCAACATCCATTTGCCCAACTCTCAAAACACCCATCTATTGAGTAATAATTGCTCAACAATTTCTCCACAATATCCATTTGCCCAACTATCAAAACACCCATCTATTGGGTAATAATTGCTCAACTATTTCTCCACAATATCCATTTGCCCAACTATCAAAACACCCATCTATTGGGTAATAATTGCTCAACTATTTCTCCACAATATCCATTTGCCCAACTCCCAAAACACCCATCTATTGGGTAATAATTGCTCAACAATTTCTTCGCAATATCCAGTTGCCCAACTCTCAAAACACCCATCTATTGGGTAATAATTGCTCAACAATTTCTCCGCAATATCCATTTGCCCAACTCTCAAAACACCCATCTATTGGGTAATAATTGCTCAACAATTTCTCCGCAATATCCATTTGCCCAACTCTCAAAACACCCATCTATTGGGTAATAATTGCTCAACTATTTCTCCACAATATCCATTTGCCCAACTCTCAAAACACCCATCTATTGGGTAATAATTGCTCAACTATTTCTCCACAATATCCATTTGCCCAACTATCAAAACACCCATCTATTGGGTAATAATTGCTCAACTATTTCTCCACAATATCCATTTGCCCAACTATCAAAACAACCATCTATTGGGTAATAATTGCTCAACTATTTCTCCACAATATCCATTTGCCCAACTCTTTAATTCGTCTGTTGGATAATCATTGCTCAACATTTTTTCCATAACATCTATTGGCTCAACTCTTTTTCTCATCTAAAGGGTAATAATTGCTTAACTGAAACACAAATAACATACACAGTAAACACATGTTGTTGTTTTCATCAGAAACGTAAAAACAAAACTTGTTAACATCAACTACAACATTACAATTTTTGGTGAAAAAAATACAACCTTTTAAAAAAAGTAAATGCAAATATAGCCCCTGTTTGGTGCAGCATGACAACTTTGATGTACACTGTATGTATTCCATGTACTCTGATTTCATACATGAATATGTGCATCATATATATTTTGTGGGTGTGGCATAGTGTTCATTTATCCTGACACACCAATACTCTGCCTTAGAGTGTTACACATGAACACATTTTTTTGAAGTAAAAAAAAAGAGGAAATAAATTCAAATCCCTCTAGATTATTTGACATGTGCAGAAGTACCACATGAAAGTTTGGCTATCTGTGATGGTGAACAGGTACTGATCAAATAACAAGGATACACACTGCCTACTATAACTTTTTGATTAGATTAAAGACAACAAAAATCAATTGACCCTACCTGCTATACTCAGTTTGATTGATTTTATTGATATTATCAATAATATCAATACAATTTTGCAAAATGTAGATAAAAATGTTGACTTCTCTACTTCTGCTTTGCGCGATGTAAATTAATGCATGCAGTCCATTCAGCAGAGAGTTCAGCGTAGGGTCAATGGACGATACACATTACATGAAAATTAATGGTATATGTAATTTACAATCATATACCCCACTTGCTTTTTTAAACGCAGAAAATATCATAGCTCATGTTTTATGAAGAAATATATCATTTTGATGTACGAGTTATGAAACAGTACTCTTGGGATTAAGACCAAACACGATAAGCATTTGTATACGCCAGTGCAAAAGATTTATAGCCAATAATATGTTTTGTATTTATACTTGGCATATATTCATTTGTTTTCTTAAACTTTCAAGGTGGGGATGTTAAGCAATGATTGGGATAAAACAATTAGGCCTTTATCATTTTTAAAATGTACACAAAGACTTCTGCTGTGTATAAATTCACTCTTTTTTTTAATATTATTCAGCGATCCTCACCCCACCCTCAAATCTTCAGTCTTACACAAACATGTCTAAATTATGTAAAATAATGTGCTGAATCCAACTCATAACAGTTTGTCTTTAAGGTTATTTTGTCCAAAATAATACTTTTTTCCAGTTTTTTTTCTCCCAAAATAAACTGGTTCAAGTAGCCAAAATGTGCTAAACGATGATGTGTCAGTTTCATCTGTAGGAAATATATCACCAGTAATCATCCTTGGCGTGAACACATCATGATGGCTTATGGCATGTTCATGAAGGCTCGGACCTCCCGCAGCTTTGGTGTAAGATGCTCCCCATCGGTAAACTGGAACACCACAATCTGGAGAAATTTCCAAACAGAACAGCTTTGCGGCTGATATTCGATATCCATCACATAAAGTGCCTTAAAGCACAAGTCGACTGCTTTAAGCAGTGTTGCGGCAGGAAGTATCCTCCTCTCTACTACGACGTACGCCTGTATTGGTGTGAGAATGTTCCCACGCACAACAACAAATGGCTGTGACCTGACTGCTTCATCAATGTTATCAACATAAGTCTGGATGTCGAGAACCTCCTGTAGTCCAAAGAGAAATCAAGAAGAAATCATTTGTAATTATATGGATTGATATATATATATTTGATGCTTGTCGAATGCTTCTGCTTATGAATCCACAATCACCTACAGGACACCCAAATTTGTTTATGCATGTTCATCCCTGTCCCATCAAAACATTACTGGGTATTCTTAAATATCCCTGCGGCAAAGGTCAACTGTACCCAAACTGGTCACGTTCAGAGCATTACATCAACTAAGCTGGAAGGCATATACAGCCTGTTAATATAAGCATGCATTTTTCACATGTCATTTGCAGGTTAAAGGACTTGCTTGCATTCATGAGTGAAATGCGATGTGATGACAAATCTGAGGCCATTTGTAGTTGTACCACAGATAATGACGAACTGACTTATTAAGATTAAAGCGCCTAGTGTTGCCCCTGCAGGGCCTCCTTGGGGACCAGCGTGCCCATTACTAGGAACTTGAAAATGGTTGCTTTTCAAGTTTTACACAAATAAAATGTTATGGCAATGCCTTATCTGGTAAGAACATAGGTATTGCATTTCAACCTCAATTTCATCAGTTGTCCTAGGTTTGAAACTCTTAACAAATTAACTATTGAATTTGTTTGTAATGAAATATGATTACTATGGCAAGATTTTAAACGCAAACCAAAATATATGCCTTACATGTCATTACTTTACCACCTCCCCAGCACATATACTTACTGGTTGAACGTCAATGAAGGACGACAATGTTTCTGCAGTGGTGTACGTTCCTCTCTTGGAATCTTTCCTTCCTCGGAACAAGACTGGGAGCATGTAGAATCCAAGATTGCTCTTTTCCTCTAAAAAGAGGGAAACAATGAAAGAGTTAAGTAATTAAGTCCCAATTACATATGAAGAAAAGGTGCAACAGCAAACAGGTCAATTATGGAACATCTTACAAAATGTACAGTTATATACAGCAAATTAAAAATAACGGTCGAATACAACAATTATTTTCTACAAATATGGGTAAAATCACTCAACGTAAATGTCAGTCAGTAATTTGGAGCTCAGCTTTCTGAGTAAAGAAAATCAAAATTGCACAAACTTCAGCATAGCCTTCCCAATGAGCTTTAAACCACCATCCCCACCCCAAAAAGCAAACAAACAAAACAAGCAAGTAAAAGTATGCTAAACCTTTGTCATGGAATCATGTTTTTATCATATGTTGTACATGTATTATATGTTTCAGAGCACTTTTATTTATTTCAGTTCAATTCCTTACAGGGGGGATATTAGACTCAATGTTTGGTCCTGGCCACAAAAATAAACATCATATAGTGTAATTGAAATAAATTCTTTTGACTTTCTCTCAAGTCATTTTCACTAATACTGTCAAATGTGTGTTCTGACACCACATACCAAGACTGAGTTTCCCAGGGTCATGAATGTTTTCGAATTCGGCTCTTGCACTTCTCCAGTTGCCAGTTTTCTCGGTGAAGTCCACTACTTTGTTACAGAATGTGGGCCACTTCTGGTACAGTGCGTTTGCTTTCTCTGGGAACAATTCTGCAAAATCTCCTTCAATCTGTAATTGTTAGGATAGTTATAGAAGCCAGATGAAAGGTAGGATATCTTTCATTTGCATCTTCTCTTTACCATTTTGCAAGGATTTGAATGGTACACACTAACAATTATCGGTTCAATAGGGATGCACGATTTCTGTAGGACCGTGTATCTCAGATTGTTAAACGATCCCTTTAAGGAGACTGCTAAAGTAAACCTGCCCATGCAACCAAAAAACAAAAAAGTTACTTCTCAAAACATGCGACTCTAGTTTAATTTAATGTCCTTTCTTGTCACATGCAGAAGAAAAATCAAGGTCCACATACCATTCCAGCATCGAGAAGTCTGGGATATGTGGTAAGAATGTTCTTCACACAACAGTCACTTCTCTTGATCCAGTCATGTCTTTTTGTTGCTGTTTGTTTCATG
Source organism: Strongylocentrotus purpuratus (assembly GCF_000002235.5). NCBI lineage: Eukaryota > Metazoa > Echinodermata > Echinoidea > Camarodonta > Strongylocentrotidae > Strongylocentrotus > Strongylocentrotus purpuratus. Next base: position 26,180,303 of record NW_022145597.1, read on the forward strand.
TAGTCCTTCACCATGTCCTCTGGCTCCTTGTTGTTACGCAGCCATTCTTCCATTGTCGTGATGTTATCATCGTTCACAGACTCAAGATCGGTATCTCCTGGATATAATGCAACAGAACAATCAACAATTAGCATGTATCAACAAGTTTTTGATGATTGTATTGGAAGGGGGGTTTTAGTTGGCATTGCTCATGCCCCACCAGTTTGTTATGGCACAGCATGACTTCATCAGACGGATCTGAATAACTCAAAACTTTAACTATATGAAAAAGTAGCCAGAATACCTTGCTTTTGAGACTCTGCCTCGTCTTCAGCTACTGGTACCCTCAGGGACTTCTCCTTTTTTCTGACATACCTCAGATGCTCCTCCAGGTAGCCTGTTGCTGGCCGTCCCTTGGCCCCCACGCAGTACCAGGCCTCCTGCTCAAATAAATTAAAATTCCTTCATAATTCAACTTCAAAAACAGTAATGCTCAACAACATTTGTTAAACATTAATAATAATCAAATAAAAGCACAATAAAATTCCAGTGTAAACTGTACATTTACATATTTTGTTACATATGTCAGTGTTTGCAATAACAAGGTTTGTCCTCTTAAGTACCTATTTCTAACTGCACACTGTTATATTCCAGCAATGTCATCAAGTCATTGCAAAAACAAAGTGAATGATGGATAATTCTGTGAATATCCATTACTCAATGGCATGCAGACAAAAGTCTAAATATTAAGAGATGTGTCATTACTGGATAATATAACTTATAAACAAGTGGTAAAAATAAACAAAAATATTGCACGATTTAGTGATTGATGCCATATTAGCTTTTCATTATTTGTAAGCTTTTCAGGCCTGTCTACTGTCAAATTTACTATTGCCAGAGATGCTCTTACAATGCTTGTGATAATGTGATACAACATGCAATTGATTGAGCATCTCCAATATAATAAATACAAGAATAACAAAATTGAGGAAGCTTCATAGCAAGTTACACAAAATAATATGATCCAGTATTCCAAAAGTTATTGCATAAACACATAATTTATTTGATTTAGACCTTAAAGTAGCTTATTGCTTCTGGCTCAAACAGAAACTTCTCATAAAATTTCACTTTCTTGTAAATGGGGTCTGTGGGGTAGGGACAGATGGAGGTATGGATGGACAACCTAAGAATTAAGGCACCTCCAAGTAATAAATGCCCGCTGTGGTAAGAATCAATCCATAAATCAGTCCAGAAAAAAGTGGTGATCTGAGCCATACCTGAGGTCACATTAAGGAAAGCAATTCATGGACAGGACTTACATAGCCAAGTGGAGATTCTGGATCTTTTAAGAAAGGAAAGCTTGTCACAATGGCATGGGCCATTGATGCCTTCACAAATGAGCTTGGCTTGGTACCATACTCCCGTATCAGGTACTGAGTCAACATATCCACAACAGTATGCCGGTCCCTTTTGCTGCAGAGATTTGTAGCATTGATGTTCCTTAATGCTGCTCTTCCCATGGTGGTCTCTCTCAATATACAAGCAATGTTCTGCAACAGATAAAGGATTTTTTGTTTAAAGATCAGTAAATTCAGAATAAACAAGTGAAATGTGACAGCATGCAGTCGGTGGGTATATCTCTGGCTGTCCGACCTCCTACAATAAGCCCATCATAAATCACTCACTGGGCATTCCTTGCAAACTTTGTTCTGATAAAAAATTTCAATGAAACCTTGAAACTGACCTTAGACTAGCTTAAAACCCATAACCCCAACCAAACATTTTCCATAACATTCCTTTATTCATTCATACCAAAATGTACCTACCAAATCATATCACTAGCCATTCTGCAGATGTAGAAATAAAATGGTATTTTTAGTAAAAACTTGAATAACCTTTGAACTGACCTTTCACCTTTGAGCCCTGCTGCTTGTCAGAAATACTGACAGACAGATAACTCCAAGACATAATGCCTCTGGCACCCTTATGTGTTGGAGGCATAAAAACTGATGAATGATGGTGACTCGACATGCCCACGCTTCAATTGTATCAGCCCACTATATACATAAACTTACGAAATGCACTTTCTTGACCCGTTTCAGGGGAGGATGTTGATCAGGACTCTTGGATTCTGGGGAGTCGTAAAGTGGCGTATCCAAACTGGGCTGGGAAGGGCTTTGTCTGGGACTCCACTCACTTCCTGTTACACAAGAGAGATCTGAGCAGTCATCTAAGGAGAACACTGATGGGCTTCTTGTCGACGTTGATGCTTGTTCCATGCTTTGTTGATTTGCAGCATGATACTACAATAAATAAATGAAAAATAATTGAACTTTCAATGTACATGTAAATGACTGATTATTCTTTACATTATTAATGACACAAACAGCCCCAGGTTAGACTTTAGTATCAAGTTTATTCCTTGAAGGGGAAAATCATTCTCACTGTTTCTGTACCCTTGTCCTATTTAAAGCAAACCCATAATTGAAAAGTGGTCACTCATGAGCCGAAGCTTCTTCAGTACATCTATAATATAATAATATCCAGTTAGGAACTTTCACTTTAGGCAGGAACATGCATTGGTAAAAAATAGCACATGTCCGGGGCCTCAATGAAGTACATATGCTAGAAAAACTTGGCATGAGTCATGGTACATTTAAGAAATTACAACATAATATGAATGAATGCAAATATAACAGACACATTTTCAGATACAGAAACAATGAAGTTAATAACGAGTTAAAAAATTCAAACCAGATATTTACTGTAAAAATTGTCATTGGAATAATCAAATTTGTTAGCAAGTCAGTACAGATCGATCAAGGTTAGCTTCTTAGCTATTTTTTCAATCAAAATGTGTAGAATGATACACTAAGAACTGATTCATAGATATAATTGTAATTGGAATAACAGTTTCTTTCTTTTGCTTTGTTTTGGTTCTGTTCTCTAAGACAAAATTTGCAAGTGCACCTGTAATGTCTAGTTGTAAAAATATATCACTTGCTTGCAACGGGTTGCCTACACGTACCTTCTTGTTCCTAGATGAATGAATGGTGCACCACAATATACAAGCAGCGCCCTCTTCCACTATAGGACTGGACAGCATTGACTGGCCTGTGATCAAACAGGTCACACCATTCAACAGCAGCTTGTGATTCCTCTCTGCCCACCTGTACTGCAAATGCTTCAACATGTCTGTTGAAGTACAAGGTCTGATACAGCCGAAGGAGCAGATACAACTTTTCTTGCACCACTACAATATGCTGAACACGTCCAAACGTGGGTCCATCATCATCAGTCCAATATAGAAGTACATCAACACCTGCCCGGAACTCATATCCATGAATGTCCACTTTCCCAGCAACTGTAACTTCGGTTCCCCTTCCACAGTTAATTTTTTTGCAAAGTGCCTCATCATCAAGTAGATCACCAAGCATTGCTGCAGCTTGCTGTGACACATTGATATCTTGGCTATCCAGTGACTGATTTGATACTGACCTGTAGCACCGTGCCATTTGGTATCTGTTAGCCAATGTTTTGACAATGTTTTGGTAGTTGCAAGATACACTGGCAATCTGCTTGAAAGGTCTGTGCATTGCTTCAAAACGCAATGCTGAATACTGGGTCAGTGGCCCAAGGTGTTTCAGTGCACGTGGGTAATGCACAAGAAAGTGCTGCTTCGGAGTTAGACTAGCTTCAGGGAAGAGCTGCATGAAGAGCCTGTGGTGATCATCAATCATTGCCTTCAGGACATAGATGGCAGACTTACTGATACTGGGACTCATAATGATTTTGAAGATGTCAATGATTGACAGTAAGAGTTCCCACTCATCACACATCTCATCAATCTTGTCTCCTAACATGAGAGGGATGTTGTATGCAAGGCACGTCATCTGTGCTGATGTCTGTCCACTGGCAGAATATGGATTCTTCAGTGATGCCTGCCTGATTGGGCTTGGTCTGTTTTTGCGGTCCACAAAGCCAAAATTGAATGAGGATATTCTACTGTTCACCTCATCCAGTGTTATGAAACCCTTCTGAACAAGTTTACTCAAAACAAGGTGCATTTCCAGGGGCAAGACTCCCTCTGTAAAATCATGCATTACATCTGGACATAAGTTTTGGGTGGAATGGTAGTAAGGCAATTCATTCAAAACTGTTGCATGCTTCAAGCCAGATTCTGACAAGGGCTTTTGAAGATCTGTATCATAGTTTATTTCATCACGGAGATATTGGGCATCCTCTTTTGGCTGTTTCTGAAGCAACGAGCGATGGCCTCTACAGAATCTACAGTAATAGTTGGCACGGAAACAGGTTGTACATCCCAGCATGGCATGAATGCCAAGATTGTCCCCTACAACTTGGAATAAGTAGGGTTTGACCCTACCCTCAAACTCTTTGCACTTGATAGTGAGTCCATCAGTCCACATCTGCTGCAGATCATCCTTGATTACCTTCAAAACTTCTGAGATGCCATATTTACTCAAAAGCGGAGATGTGATCATAGCTGTGAGCATGATATTTTCTAGCCTAGCCTGGTATTTCCTGGGAAGGGATAACACACTTGTATAAAAGGCACTTACCTTGTGTTTGCCGCGTTTTGACCCAAGCGGATTGGCTGTCTCAAACTCATCATTGTACAACAACAGAGGCACTAAGAATTCACAGTCTTGTCTAGCAGTAGCTTCCTGCCTTTTATAATAGTGACCATCTTTGAATGAATACAAAACATCATTATCTTTTGATCCTTTTTGAGACAGTATGGCGTTCATTACTCCTGGTCGCTCTAAGTATTGTTTAATAGTGTCAGCTAGTGGTATATATTGAAAGGTTTCTTTTTGTGTGCTTTGCAGTGGATCACCTGTCTTTTGATCAATTTTTGGTTTTAAGCAAGTTCCCAACAACACCTCACAAGGCTGAATGAAATCACCTTTCTCAGAGAAATATTTTTTCTGTTGAGTATCTGACATGAGCTCTGAAAATGGATTCTTTGAATTCTCGAATACATCTTGTATATCAGATCTCAGCTCACTGTTAGCTGCATATTGTGGCTCACTTAAGATATCCATCACATCCTGTTGCACAGTTTGTAACACAGAAATAACCAAATCTTGTGCGGTTTGAATGACCTTGTTGGTGTGTGAAGCAGGCACATTAGTCCTTGCCCTGAGTTCTGCTACAAACTTTGCTGCAATATCAGGTAGTCTCTCTGTTTGCGTTTCAAAAGAGACATCTTCCTGCTCACTGCTTTCTCCAACAAACAATGCCTTTTCCTGGTGCAGTTGTTCCAAATTCCCTTCAGTGTTGTTATTCTTTCCTAGAACAGATCCTTCATAACAGGTTTCACTTTGGTGATCTGGAACTGCTTTTGTAGTTGTGCTTGACGTCTTTATCCGTGCAGCGTGCTTTGAAATGAGATGTTTTCTATATCCCGATAATGTACGAAATGTTAGTCTACATGCCCCTTGCATGCATGTTATACTTACATTTTTCCCCCTGGTTGTTGTATGTGTGTATTTTAAATGATGGAATAGGCAAGAAATATCCCCCCTAATTAAATCAAGACACTGAAAGCATCTGTAACTATCCATAGTGAGATATTGTGCCACATCTAGGGCCTACCTCTGCACGCCACCCAGCGAGAAACTTCAATCGAGGTCCAATCTTGGGTATGAAGGATGTGATTATACTTTCACTTAGAAGGGGAAGGGTTTCCACATCAACTTCATTTTCTGGAGAAGAAGAGGGAGAGATTGATAAATAAGGCTTAGTGCAGCATAAACTGATTGTTTTCATATAATACCACAAACACACGTATGGTTGCGCAAATTAAACAAAAGTATATGTTTTAGATAATGATAAGCTGTAAACATTTGCTCATGTTCCAGCTAAAATATCTTCCATTTTGAATAAATCGCATAATCAATGTTTTTTGTTATTCCACAAGAGTCTATGAAAATCTGAATTTTCAAATGCGATTTTCTCGAAAATTTGGTCTTCGTATAGAAAACTTACTTTTAGATCATACTAGCGAATTGTATCAACTAATTGCTATTTATTTTCAGGTGATGTTACTAACATCCACACAATCAAATTAAGAATGGAAACCTTTTCTAAAGTCATACTAGTAATCACCTTAGTTTAGTCAAATTGTGCCTAATTTTTAACAATGTAGGGGCCTATTTAAAGTATAAAGATTAGTTGCATCAGCAATGAATTTGATTTCAAAGAAAGTCATTCAACTTACCAAATGAATCAGAATGATTTGAGAGTTAGCATAGCGGTCAATATATGCTGATTGGTTAATTAACATTACTAATTCATTGATAATCATATGTGTCTTCTCCATGTGCACTGTCATGCCTATTACTTCAACTTTAAACTGCCATACCGGTAATTGTTTTGTTCAACCTTTTGCGGCTGCCATGATATTGTCTGCATTAGTAGCCATGTTTCTCAGCTTTAGTATGACAAATAACCTAGCTTTATCTGACCAGGGTTTCTCAAAAAGTCTAGCACTCAAGCCTTTCACAGGCCACTTACAGTACCATACAACCATATATAAATTATAGTGTGTTACCTTGAATAGAGGCAACTGACAATTGTTTATCCTAGAAAAGATAATTTGTGGTGTTTAATAATTCTTTTGTACAGCTTATTGTTCAGTGGTGTGAAACATTAAAAAAAATGCATGTGCTGGAACATTTCACTGATATGAAGCAAAATAGGACAGTTAATCCTGTACTAACGAATGTCCTTCCTCCATGTGCACCTCCATCCCAAAATCGAATCAGTTCGTTGGCTTTGCAACTTGCAAGATACATGTACATGTCCCAAGTTTGGATGGTAATCCGTCCATCGGTTCTAATGATTTCATTGAAATCTGGACATGTAGTAAAATAGTGTACAATTTTGTGGGCATAATTTGGTGGCTTAAGCATCTGTAATTTTTCCATATTTAAAAATTATTTTCAGAAAAAGATTTTTTTAAATGAGAAAAAATGTACCCATGTTAAAAATTGTGCCCATTCGTGTACTACAGCGAGGTCACTGCAATTTCGAAAACCACCACAGCCTCTTGGTTTTGAATTAGGCTATTAATATGGGCTAAAATGTGGGTCAACTGCCTTTTAGTTATGACAAGGAATATCGCAATAGCACATAATTAATAGCCCCATTTAAAACCAAGAGGATGTAGAGTCTATGCTCTGTAAAACAAAGTTAGGCAGATGTTACTGGGCAAATCAAAGTTTGGCGCGTTTTTGTCAAATAATTTCTCCCAACCATTTACTGTATGAAGTTACCTAATAAAAGGTCAGAAATAAGTTGGGTAGGTGTTACTTGGTAAAACTGATGTTGGGCAAATTTTGTCCAACAATTGGGTTATTTTCTACCAACCATGTAGTTACCGATGAAATAATTGGGTAATATTTTTGGGCAAATTAAAGTTGGTCATTTTTGTCCAATAATTGGGTTATTTTCTACCAACCATGTTACTGATGAAATAATTTGCCCAACTAGTGTCGAATATACTACACATTATGGTGAGAATTGGGTGAATTTCCTATTGGGGTAAATTTTGTTGGTTAAAAGTTGGGTATTTTCTTTTCATCCAACACTGGGTAAATCATGCAAAATCTTTAATTTACCCAATAGTTAGTCGGACACATAAGTGCCCTCATGTTGGGTAAAAATTGGGCACTTGCCCAACATTTTTTTAGAGTGTTTGAATTTCAAAGTCCTGTAGAAAATGAAAGGGCAAAATCCTTAACATGGCAATGGGCAAGACAAATTGTCTCACTTTTTGAAATCTAGACTTCTAGATCTACAGGAAAATGAAAGATGATCTTCCACAAAATAATGTTCATAAAATTGTACATTATTTGACAACTTCAATTTTCTGATGAATCATTCAGTTCAGTGTTGATTATTAAATATAAGTAGGCCTAGATCTAGATCTAGACCTAGACTAGATCTAGTATAGTAATACCAATTTCAGATAACAGAGATAATTGTTCAAAATTACACCAGTCCCACGTACTGTATTACTATCTGGGTACACACCTACAAGTATGTGGTCCAATGTATTGGACCCACAGAACTCTTAAATACGTATTAAAGAGTTCTGTGATTGGACCCCATACAACCCATGATCCATAGAAAATGGAGGGTATTGTGTTATGTATGTATTGTAGCAGTTTTTGGCCTTTGGGTTTTGTAAAATCTTGAACAAAATATTTTTAAATATTCATTTGTGATCTAAAATTCATGGAAACAGTACAATTTGAATTTGATATCTAGACCTATATCAATCAAATATTAGTTTGGATTAGTAACACATGCATTAAAAGAGCAAATTTGAGGCAAAGTTTAATAGACCAATTGAATTGAAGCGTATTCATTAACCATTGCTGAGGCATATAGAACTAGTCTACATGTTGCTCATGTGTTATGGATATGGGAACAAGTCTACAGCAAGTACCTGTTGATCATGTTCTAAACTTCTAATCTCAATAAGATGTGAACGTACCTTCTAGTATCTTTAACACTGACGGACATCCCCACCTTTGAACGATTTTGGTGAGAGGGTCTATGAACCCATCTTCACTTGAACTATCTCCGCAGCAGTTGTCGAGCTCCATTTTTAGACCCTCAGGCTCTAGCATGCAAGACTCCGATATGATGCGTATATACGTACGTACGTACGTACAGTACAGGCTGCTAGTTACGTTGGTGCATCATATAGCTCGAGCTCCCGGGCCGGGACGGCCGCGCCGGCTATACCGAGTAAATAGAAATAGTACTGCGCATGGCATGCTGATCGCGAGCGACCAGGCCATGTGCGCGCTACCCCAAGACCAATACCAGGCAAACTTTACCCAAGTCTGGTTAAACGTAAGTCTAGTCCCCATCGAAGGTTTCCACTGCCATTTACGCATGCGCGTAATTGACGATGATAGCGTGTACGTTCCATGATCATTACTTACGTAGATTATGTAACTCTATAGGCCTACATGGTTAAGATGGCTCAGTTTTCACAAAAGATAAATCTTGGACTCTTTCAGCATCAAACTCGCACAAATTCATCGTCGCTTCAACACTCTGTTATTATAATTTTAAAATAGTCTAGAAGTAAATGGTTACAATTACAGGAGAGATAATTTCAATTTTTCATAGCAATATTTACACAGCATATTGTGAGCTAAAGAAAATTGAGCTAAATATATTTGGTAAAAGGCGGTGGTCAATTACTACCCTATATAAGCAAACAAAAAAAGGCGCAAAGTGAAATTGGGTAAGTGGTGATGGGTAATTATTACTCAGCATATGAGCAAACACAAATATGGGCAAAATAAATTGGGTAAGGGGCGGTGGTCAAATAGTACTCAATGTATGAGCAAACAAAAATTGAGCAAAGTAAAATTCGGTAAGTGGTGATGGGTAATTATTACTCAGCATATGAGCAAACACAAATATGGGCAAAATAAATTGGGTAAGGGGCGGTGGTCAATTATTACCCAATTATGAGCAAACAAAAATTTGAGCAAAGTAAAATCGGGTAAGTGGTGATGGGTAATTATTACTCAGCATATGAGCAAACAAAAATTTGGGCAAAGTAAAATTGGGTAAGAGGCGGTGGTCATTTATTACCCAATATATGAGCAAACAAAAATTTGAGCAAAGTAAAATTGGGTAAGTGGTGATGGGTAAATATTACTCAGCATATGAGCAAACACAAATTTGAGCAAAGTAAAATTGGGTAAGAGGCGGTGGTCAATTATTACCCAATTATGCGCAAACACAATTTGAGCAAAGTAAAATTGGGTAAGTGGTGATGGGTAATTATTACTCAGCATATGAGCAAACAAAAATTTGGGCAAAGTAAAATTGGGTAAGAGGCGGTGGTCATTTATTACCCAATATATGAGCAAACAAAAATTTGAGCAAAGTAAAATCGGGTAAGTGGTGATGGGTAATTATTACTCAGCATAAGAGCAAACACAAATATGGGCAAAGTAAAATTGGGTAAGAGGCGGTGGTCATTTATTACCCAATATATGAGCAAACAAAAATTTGAGCAAAGTAAAATTGGGTAAGTGGTGATGGGTAATTATTACTCAGCATAATTATGAGCAAACAAAAATTTGAGCAAAGTAAAATTGGGTAAGAGGCGGTGGTCAATTATTACCCAATATATGAGCAAACAAAAATTTGAGCAAAGTAAAATTGGATAAGAGGCGGTGGTCATTTATTACCCAATATATGAGCAAACAAAAATTTGAGCAAAGTAAAATTGGGTAAGAGGCGGTGGTCAATTATTACCCAAATATGAGCAAACAAAATTTGAGCAAAGTCAAATTGGGTAAGTGGTGATGAGTAATATTCCTCAGCATCTAACAATTACCCAACTACTTGGTAAATTGCTCTCAACTCCTTGGAACGATGTTGTTGCTAAATGTATAATAATTGGGTAAATATAATGCCCTGAAACAGATTGGGATAAAAATTACCCAACTTTGGAAACGATTTCTCGACCAACCATCAGTTGCCCAACGAAATTTACCCAACTCGCAGTGGGAATGTGCCAAAATTACACAACTACAGGCAAAAATTACTCAATCCTAATTTGCAAAATAATGTTGGTAAATTTCTAGGCGAATTTCTACCCAACCATCAGTTGCCCAACAAAATTTACCCAACTCGCAAAGGAAATGTGGCAAAATTACACAACTACGGGGCAACTGGTTCCCAACCCTCATTTACCAATACTGTTGGTAAATATCCGCCCAATAATTAAGTAAAAATAATTGCCCAATATTGGTTAAAACACTTAAATGTTTAAATGGGTAATAATAGCCCAGAATAACGAATTTTTTTAACCAACCAACAATTACCCAACTAAATTTACCCAACATTTTAAGAGTGTGCATATTCACCTTTTTACATAATAGCAGTGAAGGGATGTTCCTTTGTCTACCTGAGGAACTGTATATTTTGTCCGCTTTCTTTGTCTGTCATATTCATAGTGAGTGCACTATACCATGGATGACGTCACGGTATAGCACATTTTTCTTATATGTAACATCATAGCAATGTTATGTTTGGTCACATTATGTTATGTTGACCAATCACAGGATTTCATTAATCAAAAATATAATAAGAATTTTAAAAATTATGATAATACTTATAATAGTAGTACACATTTTTAATAATGATAATTATAAATAGTATTACCAATATTATTACTGAAAATAACAATAAAAATGATGATAATAATAATAATGATGATAGTATATATATTAATCATAATGATAATAGTAATGATAAAAATACTAATAATAATGATAATAATGATGATAATAATAATAATTGTAGTAGTAATAATAATTTAATAACAATGATAGTAGTAATAATGATAATGATAACAATAATAATTTTTAATTTGCATTCGACATGTCAAGTGAGATATAAGAGCTTTACGATTCAAATTTGATAGTCATATGAACATTAAACTCAAAATTTCATCGACTAAGAGTCCTAGGTAGTTCGTAGGTACAATCTGAGCATGCGCGGATTGATCTGCGCATGCGCAGATAAAGGTCACTTGAACAAAATTGTACAAACCCACCGAGACTAATACTGGATACATGCTCACGACAGTTATGTTATCATTATTCATCCATGCACCTGTGATGCATTCTATTGAACACAGGTGGAGTAATCTTTTTAAGAGGGCAAACAAAGAGTCACGTCCATGACTTCAGCTGTGAAGTTGGATTTATCTATGGTTAAAAGATATGTGGATATTTGGGGTGATATGACCCATTTGCTAACCACGAACTGGTCTATTCAGTCGTGCGACTGTTTACGATTTAAAGCCGATTGACCTATTATGACGTAGCCATTCAATCACAGTTAGTTATAAATTGTATCAATTTTTACAAGATACTAAAAAATGTGAAGTGCAGTGTGCTTTGAATTGCACTGCGCTTTTTATTTTGTATAGGCAAGCTATCGCGTGGTGTGGGAACAAAGCTCCAAATGTCAATACCAGTTACCACTTGGTGCTATTTTTTATTTGTAGATCAAAACATAATAAATATAATTCAAAATGCTATTTTACCAAAATATAAGATGCGAAATGTCATTTCCTTTCTTAATTCATTTTCACGACAAATAGTCGTTTTTTAGACACAGCTTCGAGTGATTCTCTACGTAATAGCAATGACGTAGTGATTTCCATGGTAACTAGATGTAATAATCGATAGTCAATTGGATGTTGGTGGGAAGTAAATACATTAATTGAAATCTGTTCCTATCAAATTGAAAGGCAAACGTATTTTTTACATCAACGAAGCCTTTTCTTACGACAAAAAAAAGCTCTTGAGAAGAGTAATTTTCAAATTACTGAAAGTGATTTCGAATATTCCTGATTTAAATTGCGATGGCTCAGTAGTTGAACAGTGGTCTCTTAACCGAGAGGTCTCGGGTTCGAAACCGAGTAAGTTCGCTAGTGCCCTTTGGGTTAGGCATTCATTCTCATTACCAACTCCCTCGGAGAGAACTTAAAGCCGTCAGTCGATTCCTAGTTGCTCAACTACTGACATACTCATGCCTTTTTATCAGCCTGGGAAAACAAACCAACGAGTCAAATTCAACCAAATGATAAAATTGTCAGGGGGTTACTCCATGGCAGTGTTTTACGAAAGTAATTGTCTGAACTAGGGCCAACAACAACATTTTGGAGCAAAAAAGTATATATTTCGTCGTCAGCAAAATGGAGAAAATTGGATTAAAGATTTATGTCAATAGTTTGTTTCAATTTTTGTCGTTGTTTAGTATGTTTTGGGTTGGGGTTTCCTCCTTGCCAGGGTTGATTTCCTATCTAAAGAGCATTAAGAATTTCAATTAAAACGAGAAAATTTCATCATAGAATCGAGTTTATTGAAACGGAAAACCTAAGAATATATTAATTACGAAACATTGACTACTTCCATTGATTTTCACGTATAACGTATAACGTTGAGAAATAGATTAAAAACATACAAATTTAGGTTATATATATTTTCATGAGAACTTACCAAAATAAAGTGATGATAACACAACACAACAACCTTTATTCTTCTATCAAACTGGACGACGCCCATGCCTTTATTTCATAAATATATGATGACTATAAAACTAGTAGACAACACCCATGTTGCTCAGTCGTTATTATTTACTAAACGCGAATTCCTATTGTTACGATCAGCATGATTAGTTTTCATTCATTGGTTTGGGCTTTTCCGTCTAGCCCTGTATGAATCAATCGGACTTTGCACTGTAAATAGGGCGAGGTTCTTCGTAGAATACTATATTTCATTCCAATCCTAAGCGTAATAATTTTTTTACACCGGCCGTAACGGCGGCACCGTCTGTGGCGGCAAATCGAGGTATCGACTTAACCCACTTATCATTGGCCTTTGTTCTGTGTGTTGTCTGTCTTACACTATGAATATGACTGACAAAGAAAGCGGACAAAATAAACAGTTCCTCAGGTTGACAAAGGAACATCCCTTCACTGCTATTATGTAAAAATGTGTAGAACAGATGTCACATGCATATTCACCTTTTTACATAATAGCAGTGAAGGAATGTTCTTTTGTCTACCTGAAGAACTGTATATTTTGTCCGCTTTCTTTGTCAGTCATATTCATAGTGTTAGCAGAGGAGGTCACTCGGGTGGGGAGGGCTGGGGAGCACAGTGCCCCTCACTTTTTCGAGTATCATTTTCCCTTCATTAGAAGTGCCCCTTTTTAACTCTGATGAGTGCCCCTTTTTGGGTATAATAAAATCCTCCTTTTCAATTTAATAAATGCCACTCTACTTTGACATGTGCCCTTTTTTTAAAAAATAAGTGCCTTTTCCAAGTTTGATAATTGCGCATTTTCCCTTTGCAATAAGTGCCCCTTTTCACCTCTGACATGTGACCTTTCAAGGTATAATAAGATCCTTTGTTACTTTTGATAAGTGCCCCTTTTTAGTTATGATAATAGTGATCCCACTGTCGCTTACAATATTTGCCCTTTTGCAGTTATCTTTCCAATTCAAATTAACATTTATTCTCTTCCAGTCAATTTGAGAACATATCTGACATCTGTTCAAACATCTGTTTAAACAATGCAATTTATATGTAGGAACATAAATATAATTTGAGAACTTGTATTACAAGTGAGAAGGCGCGAATCCCAGGCAGCATAGCTTGTATTGTGTACGCCCGATTCACAAATTCAAAATATACATTATGAATAGGACAAGAAGAAAGGGATAGGCAAGGAGGAGAAGAGGATAGAGAGTTTAGAGAAAGAGAAAGGAAGAGGACTGCAACATAGAAGCAATGGATTGTATGGCATGTATCAGCAACACAATGGCAATGTAGGTGAATGGTACAATGTGAAGATATTTGACTGAATTTTTATAGAATAATACTGGATTTATCACCCCTCCTTCTGTATAGGTATAGATATAACAGTAATCAAAGACATAATTATTGAAGAGTAAGATTTGTATTGTTTTAGAAGATGAAGATGAATTTTTGATATGTTTTAACAAGTGTCTTTGAAATTAGTAGGATATTTTCATACACATTATATATATATATATATATATATATATATATATATATATATATATATATAGCCTATACTGTATATTTACATGTAGGACTATATATATTTCGCTACAAGTTCATACATTAATACAATACATACATATACATATATATTTTTACATACTTAAACACATGCATAAAACTCTCTCTCTCTCTCTCTCTCTATATATATATATATAATACCATACACATCTAATTATACAATATACGCACAATCTTCACCCTAATCGGGTATAGGGCTAATACTTATTAACTGTATTTAAAAATCATACATTTTTTAAGCTTAAAGGCGTCGTTTAACAATGTTAAATCTGAGAAGCATGGCCCTACGTGTTCTCAGTGTCTTTGATATGGCGTAGCCGCGTAATATTGAAGCCCTAACAAAATTGCGCTTCAAAATGAAACATGAAGTGCCTTAATGAGTAAAAAATCTTTGAGTGACCGGTTTTACCATACTCGTTTTCCCGAGTAGACTGTAATGTTATGAAAACCGTTAGGAAAACGCAAAATTTGATTTCGATTTCCAATCATAAATATCTTGATAATCAGACAGGCGATCGGCTTGTATAAATCATGGGGTTCCTGACTGACCTAAATGTTTACTTATGGACATCTGAAACACGTAGGAATTGGCCGCAGAACTGAGAAGGTACTTTTGAGTTTAGACATTTATATAGTGATGTACATTGTTGAAGGTTTATTTATTGCTTCAATACGAAGCAACTTAAGAGATTTAAATAAAAGATCGCTACTGGATCGTGGGTGAGAAACTGATATTATACGTAAAACCTTATTTTGCAGTGCTTTTTTTTAGACTTGTTCGATATATATTTGCCCATATAATATTACAATTGGATGGGGATGAGAGGATCAAAGACAGTACAAAGTAAGTAATATCCTTTTGGGTACAAACATACTTAGGCAGTAACTAACACCTATGTTTTGAGCTATATATTTTGTTGTCAAGTGCATGCATATGATTTTTCCATGTTAATTTACTGTCTATTAAAATACCACAAAACTTAGTAGAATCCACTTTGGGTAGAATATTACGTTTCTTGAGTTTATTGGTAATTTATTAGCAGTAAACCAATTGCAGACATTTATTAATTCGGTGTTAACAGTTTTACCAAGGAGTTTTAAGAGACGGAGTCATATCTAGCTTATTCCCTTTATACCATCTCCGGTGCCCGCTAGGAGAAAATATGTCAGGCATGTGCTTAACTGGATCTTTTTTTGCAGATACGTAGACAAAAGTTTCCTGCCTATAGCTGCAAACTAACGGGCCACTTTCAAAGGGAAATATGCTTTTGTAATGCTAATTACGTTCGTTTCTCTACCACTCGTCTCATAAGACGAGCAGTACACAATGCTAACCTTTACAGGAGGCAAGCGAAAGGAAATGGAGCCAAATTTCATGAAATATCAATCAAAATTACTCGACTGGCACGTGTGGGCACTACTCTGTCATTATAACATCATAAAGAACTGTACAAGAAAAGATTTTTTAATTTTTTTTTGGTGTACCGGAAGTAATCGGAAATCGTCAAATTGCAGGTTTTAGGATAGTAACATTTTCCTATTTTTAGAAAATAATAATGCTATTATACGATGTATGCAAATTCCTTGAAACAATTATGCTTTTGTAATCATATTTTATCATCTGCTCGATTTTCTCCTTATTACTTCAAATAAAAAGTGAAATATTAACGATATTTCTTTGTGAAAAAAAATCACTACTCAAGCTTTCCAATTATATTGGCGGCTTCGAGCCTCAGATATCAAAGGTAACAGAACACTTGACAAGTATTCTATTTTGCAACCTTAGATAACGACAGTTGCTTTGAATAATTTGTTTCCAGTTGGGTCTTTAGCTTTTAAAACTCCTTGGTTGTACATATTTAACGATATTTTTGTGAGAATATAATAAGTTTGTAACATCAGCGTAAAGAATAAAAGAAAGTAGGCTAGATGATCGGTAAATATCATTTACAAACAGTATGAAAAATAAGGGGCCTAAAACTGACCCTGGGAGACCCCCCCCCCCCCCCCCCCCCCAAGTAATTTATTTTAAGTCATACAGTTTAGAATCATAAATGGTACATTGACGACGATTATTAAGGTAACTAGAAAAAATATCATGTGCAATTCCACGAATGTGGTAGTAAATAAGTTTAGGTAATAAAATATTATGGTTGATTGTGTCAAAGGCCTTTAAAAGATCAATAAACACACCGATAGCGAGTGAATTATCTTCGAATGCATCAACTATTTTGTTGGTAAATTCCAAAAGTGAGACTTGAGTTGAGTGGTTTTTCCGGAAGCCAAATTGATTTACAATTAGCCATATCTAGTTTGAAGGAATCAAAGAAGTTTTGTTTAATACCAGGAACATTTTATCTATACCTCCACAATGAAAGGAAATGATCGGGGAGTGAAAGGGCCGGGGCAGAATGCCATAAATATCATATATTTTCCACCGTGTGCACCCACACCTTCAATTCAAATGTTTAAGGTCCCTTTTCTTTATTAAATCGCAAATATGGGCCCACCGATCAAAGGTATTATTGTTCTTGCTCGAGTAATGTAGTGATCATTAATAATATTAAATATGATTACATTAAAACAAAATGTGTATAATAAGGCGTGATAAAAGCTGTGGTTTGCGTGGGCGTATAGATGTGAGTGTGGGTTTGTGGATTTGCGTGTAATTCATTATTCCGTAACAAAAACCACTCTTTTATTTTCGCTCTTGAATTCGTGTGTTAGGCGTCGTCAACATGTCTTCATACGGAGAATTTCAAATGTCAACCGTAATCGATTTGATCTATCATACAAAAAAAGAAGTTTAAGAATATTATCGAATGTCAAATTTGAAGAAAAAACCCCGCAAACAAGTCATGAATAGAACGTCTGCACAGAAGAATGAATCCCTATATGAAAGAATTTCAGTCATTAGCTCATTGGAAGTAGATTACATTCAATAGCGAAGTATACTTTAGATTCTACTCCACAAAATGCTATGACGTAAATCCTGACGATCATTATTGACTCCAATTTCATTTATCTCTTATATCCCAGTAGTTCTTTTTTCCAGGAGTGTTATAGGCATTTCAATTTCAGTTTTGATTCGTGCATCATTGAAAGATGATCTAAATGGATTCGTTGTTTTGTGCTTCTTCCATTGTAAAACACACCACCGTCTGGTGTATTTCAGGACAATAAAATATTTTATTGAGATGTATTGGTTATTTTGTTGAAGTATTTCTCGAATTATTGCTAGTTGGTTCTCAAGTCTTCATTCAGATCTGTATAGGTCAGATCTAAAAATAAGCTGTTTTTCAAGAGTTAGTGATGTTCGAATTTGGAATGAGTGATCAAGTAGCTCGATCGTTCATTCTACATCTTATTTCGATTAATCACTTAGTAGAGAGACTTTCATATTCGGTGGCACAGCAAGAAATCAATGTATAAAAAGTATATACTTAAAAAAAAGAGCGAAATTACCCAAGTCCTCAGTCCAGCATAATGATCAGGGCTACATTTCATCAAGGTTATACAGTTGCTGTTAAGATTGCATTGGAGCTTTAGGTTAGGTTTAGGGAAGGATATGATAATACAAATTAAAATGATAATAACAATAATAAGAATTATAATACTGATAATTATGATAAGTTGATAATATATATAACCCTAAATGTTGTATTAACAGGATATCTACATATTACCCTAAATGGTACATAAACAGGACATCATAAAACAACTGGTATATTACCCTAACCCTAACCCTTACCCAAACGCTAAATTCGAAACAATACTGATGACTAATGATTAAACCTATTGTATATTCGGAGGCCTTTAACCTTCCTCTGCCTGTAAACGTACGTAGAGCTAGGGCAGTGATTATATTGTTCAATCGATAACAAGACACGAAAATGTCCTGCTAATGACCATGTCTACTTAATGACTTATTTTTCCACTACATTATGTCCGTCTAATGACGCTGTAAGATGTATAATAATAATATTAACAATAATACTGAAAAGTTTGATTTTTGTGAAAGTGTGTTAAAAAAAAATGAAGTAAAGAAGGACGCAAAGGGCAAGAGAGGGAGAGAGTGAGAGAGAGAGAGAGAGAGAGAGAGAGAGAGAGGGAAAGAGAGAGAGAGAGAGAGAGAGAGAGAGAGGGAGAGATGGAGGGGTGATAAGTGTTTCTTTTTTGTTAAACCATGTTACAATACAAGAAGAAACAATCATATCGTTCTTTTTATAGAATTTCTTATTTTATCATGCTAAGAATTATTAAAGTGAGAGGGAAAAAGAGAGAAAAGAGTGATAATGGAGAGAAAAAGGAAGAGAGCTGTTTGTATTGTGAAGCAAGAGTGACATTTAGAAGGTAAAGGGGGTACCTCAACAGTGTAGGAGTACAGGATAGTCACATAATAACATCATTAACAGCCGAAGATAGAAGAAGAACAAAAATACTGGGGCATTAAAGGCTCGTTCAAATATGGCGCGGCGGTTCTGTATTTTATGAATCAAATACGGAGCTCAATCAATACACGCAAGTCTATTTGTTGCGCGCAGCTGCCTTTAATTTTCACACTTAAACAAAACAGCGGCTTTTTTTCCGGCGGCTTACTGTGCCATACCCGAAAAAGCCTTCAGAAAAGCACGTTCTTCACGTGGACGGACAATACAAGTTCAAAAGTATTACACATTTTTTACCAAATCGATTTGACATTTTTAAAATCCTATTCATGAAGAGGCTATGTCCACATTTTCGATACGCATTGCATATTGTTATTATTTTAAGTGGTCTACGGATCAAAGATTTTGCATGGGGCTCCTTTAACAAAATAAATTAAGATAATAATGATTAAAAAAATTAAAAAATCATGATGATAACTAAAATAGTAATAATAACGTGAACATAAAATGTGACAACCAAAATGAAAGGGCGAGGCAGCCACATTTTTAGATGCCTTTTCAGTCAAACATCTGATAAAGGGCATGAAATATGTTAAGGGGAAGGGCAAGGGTTGATTGTGCCCCCCTCCCGACCCCAAAAATCCACCTGTATTTATATTTCTATCATACTGCACAGTACATGGTTCATCATCCATTTTCTTTTCAGATATACATGTACAGTTTAAATGTAAAATTTCATTATCAACGCAATATGATTAACTATACAAAGCCAAATACTTAATTAAGATTGCTTTCTGAAAGCATTATACAGAATCATGAGGATATATCTTGGCCGCAATCCAATCTGAAACAAAGAAGTATTCGTTCTCATTTTTTCAAGTAAAGATACAAATTAAGTTCTCAGAGCGTAACTTATTATGTAGAGGTAAGAACTTTGCTCATAAATCATGGCTCGTTCTTTTATTTCCCGATATGGGGTTCGAACATCAAAAGCCGGACTGAATAGGAAATATGTGCCATGGAATATGAAAATTCCTTTCATTATCAAAAATATGTAGAGCATGAAAATAGCCAGAGTCCTTTGCAAGCGCATAGAGACAGTATATTCACGGTGCGGCGTGTACAATAAAAGAACATATAGTATTTTCCTCACAGAGTGAATAACTTGTTTCTGTGGTAACTGTTCAAATGATTGAACTGATTTAAGGATAAAGTTGAGTTCTGGTCATGCAATTGCATTGTGTAAAAACGGTGTGGAATAGAGCAGACAAGTTTGATCATATAGCATATAATTATTGGTGTGTACTGCAAGGTTCTGAAATCATCAAAATGATAACAAAAATTGGCCCTGTCTTGGTAAAGTTACAAGCACTGTGCACATCAAGATGAATATGGGGCTACACGAACATGTTGCATACAAATTTGTCCAGATTTTTATGCTGTTACATGCCATATTTAGTATAATAAAGCACTTGAAGAGCCATGCTTTTCAGGGAACATTTTTTATCTGATGTTCTTCCACACCTGCATAATAACAATGATAACGCTCACAAATTATTTTGCATCTCTTCCTTGAACTCAACCTTCTCTTTAAGATATATGAGAAGATGGAGAAGAAGAAAAAAACAAGAGAGGTAAGAGGAATAAGTAAATTCGTATAGCGCATATTAATACTAACAGAGGTATTTATGCGCTTTACATAGTACTGTAGAATTTTAAGAGATAATTACGATTTCAAATATGGAAATGTATAGTATACTACAAATAAGTGAAAACATACACAATATACACAGTATACTTCTACAGGAAAAAGATGTAGAAGAGAACCTGTAGAAGAGAAAGAACAAGAAGGAACACGAGAAAATGATTTCAGAAAGAATACAAAAATGAGGCAAACATGGTATTTAGAGTAAGATACGGCTAGTGATAATATTACCATGGAGATATAAGAAGAGATATCTCCATGATATTACACACAAGAACATTTATGTTTTATATAAAGGAACGTTATACTTAGAAAAAATGCAAGATTACTTGCAGAGACAATAATTGCAAAGCACCTCAAAAATTGAATTACGCATTTGTCCACTATATTGGCAAAAACAATAAATACTCTGTGTTTTTTTGGCAAATATTTACATACACTTATACAGAAGCAACATGTCAAATATTGCTCATGTTAAATATACAATGCAATTAGTATTGGCATAAGGTGCCAGGAAAACATATGTTATTGTGAGAATGTGGTTGTATTTTTCAATACCGTATCGTCATGCATGAATTGGATATTAAAATATTGTCAAACAATTTTCTCACACACTAACACACACACACGCACCCACACACAGAGTTTTCAAGGAAGTATGATGCACGGGTTGAGTGGGTCGGTAGGAAATGTACCTTTGAATGGTTTTGAACCAACGAGGCGCAAATATAAAGGTACCGTTCACACATAAGCCAGTTCACGGTTGCAGTCTGAGCATGAGCAGATAGAGGTCATTATAGACCACATCGTAATATACACGGAGACAAAATACTGGATACGTGCTCATGAAAGTTATGTTATCATTATTCATTTATGCACAAGCAGGCACTCCATGATACACAGGTGGAAGTATTCTTTGGAAAGGGGAAACAAAGGCTATTTAAATGTAGCACCTTATCGCTGTATAAGTAATTATTTCGAAATGTACAAAGTGGGACTTCTTTTTGTTTTGAAGATGTGTGGATATTCGGGGTCATTTGGGACATGTGCTAAACGTGAACTGGTCTATTCCACCGACCCACGAATTAAACCTGTGCATTATCTGTTTTAAAAAATGGGGGGGGGGGGGGATCTTACCGGCTGCATGGCAAATTGCAGGGATTCTTCTAACCATTAAATAATACACTATAAACCAAACGTAAAAATGCATTATTTCACGTAACTGGTATACAAATATATGCTGTCATGAGAGGCTGATTAAAACTGCGCCCCTTAGCAAAATAGCACTATTGCAACCCTTTGCAGTCACCAAGGGAAAACATAGTTTTAATTTAATCCAGAGACTCGAATGAAAGCAGTATATATTTGCAATATATACTTCACTCATATATTCATTGTTCATTGATTGGTTTAAAGGTTTTGCTGTAAAAATCAAAGCATTTTCGCTCGTGGGAACTGCCCGATATGACAGCTGCATTATCGATCGTTCAGTCAATTATAGTCTATCGTCTGCTTGTAGGGTCAAATCACACGACCGACATTTTCTAGCCGTAAGGGTGCGTTTACACTTTTTCACCCTAGAATCACGGTTTCTAAATACGTTTAGTTTAAAACGCAATGCGTTCAAGCGATTTTTTCGTCGGTCGTAAAAATAAACGTGTTTGAAAACACAAACATGAAACGCTGAAAAAGATGCGTTTTGTATCATGATTCTGCAGAATCACGGTCGCTAAAATTCGATTGAACGGACGGAGTTCTCAATCATGATTGTATGACGGAGCCTGTTCCGGTTTGGGCAAAAACCGCGCGCCTGCTTTTCATGCAATTTGCGTTTACTATACCATGCTCTTTATCGTGGCCTGTTCCGTTATGTTATACCTTGTTTTCCTTCTATCTTTCCTAATGTTATTCTTTGTTTCTTCCTTCTATTCTTATGTAATTCTTTGTTTTTTTTCTTCTATCACCTTCTCTTATGTTATCCTTTATTTTTTATAATTCTATCACTTTCTCTTTTGTTATTCTTTGTTTCTTCCTTCTATTCTTATGTTAATCTTTGTTCTTTTCCTTCTATCAGCTTTCCTTATGTAATTCTTTGTTTTTATAATTCTATCACTTTCTCTTTTGTTATTCTTTGTTTCTTCTTTCTATTCTTATGTTAATCTTTGTTTTTTCCCTTCACTCACATTCTCTTATGTTATTCTTTGTTTTAATCATGCTATCACTTTCTCTTTCTGTCTTTGCTTATGTTATTCTTTGTTTCTTCCTTGTATCACATTCTCTTTCTGTCTTTCCTTATGTTATTCTTTGTTTCTTCCTTTTATCACTTTCTCTTTTTGTCATTCCTCATGTTATTCTTTGTTTTTATAATTCTATCACTTTCTCTTATGTTATTCTTTGTTTCTATCATTCTATCACTTTCTCTTTCTGTCTTTCCTTATGTTATTCTTTGTTTCTTCCTTATATCACTTTCTCTTATGTTATGCGTTGTTTTAATCATTCTTTCACGATCTGTCTTTCCTTATGTCATTCTTTGTTTCTTCCTTGCATCACATTCTCTTATTGTCTTTCATTATGTTATTCTTTGTTTTTATAATTATTCTATCACTTTCTCTTTTGTTATTCTTTGTTTCTTTCTTCTATTCTTATGTTATTCTTTTTCTTTTTTTTTTTTCTTTTTTACTTCTATCACCTTTTCTTATGTAATTCTTTGTTTTAAGCATTCTATCACTTTCTCTTTCTGCCTTTCCTTATGTCATTCTTTGTTTCTTCCTTATATCACCTTCTCTTACGTTATTCTTTGTTTTAATAAACTCTATCACTTTCTCTTTCTGTCTTTCCTTATGTTATTTTTTGTTTCTTCCTTCCATCACCTTCTCATTCTTTGTTTTATTATTGCGATCTATGCTCAAAACAGCAGTCGACAGTCGGCCGTAAACAATTCCAAAAAGCGCGCGCCGAAGTTGACCTATACTTCCTGGGTCAAACTGCGAAGTATGATGAGCAGTGGTTGGGCTCGAAATGAGCTAGAATCAGCGTTGATGAAAAATCGCTTGAACGCTAACCGCAGTGACCTTGTTTTTTGTAACGGCGTTTTGATTTGTGATTCATGTTCGTGATTCTAGCTTTGAAAATTCGATTGAACGCACCCATAAAGTCGTTGAGTACATGTTACTTTAATCCTTTATTTAGTAGCCATTGGGAAATAAAAATGTACAAGGAAAGAACATCGATCTCTGTAACATAATATACCCATAATAATGAAGGGTAATATAGAAAGAAACATGACACGAAAATGAATAAAAGTGGAACATGGAAAAAATGAAAACGTATATGTACTTCAAATCTTGCTGGTAGATTTGTGAAATTTAAGTGGAGAAGTACTGACTAGAAAGAAGCGAGAGTGGCCATTTTCTATTTAAGAGTATTAAACAATATCCTTGGAAAAACAGGGAAAAAAGGTCCAAGGATGATCTCGTATCTATCGCGTGTTTGCGATATCGGGTTTATATCAAGCGAATTCCATGGTTGTAAATATAAGCATGGGTGTTATGAATATAAGTATCACTCGGAAAGAAAAAAAAATCTTTGGCATCTAAGTCGTGACTGGTAAAATCATTTACAGTAATTCCTGCTATGCGAATATCTATGTATCAAGCGAAAGCAAACATCAATTTGTAACATAAATTGTACCGATTTTTAATACATTTTTTTCTTCTCACTTCAATTTTAAAACAATGTAAACAAAGAAGGAACAGAAGAATAAAGCGAGAGATTTGCTATTAAAAGTTCTATTTTTCCAATACTAGAGTGATTACAAAAAATGATTAAAAATGTGCGCGTAGAAGAATCTTTCTTTCTCCATCTTAGTGCCCGCCTCCTGTCTACAAAGACGTCATTTTTTCTTTCCCTTGAAAATGGTTTCGCATTGAAACATGTACTAAAGGAACCTGTACATAAAGACCCCCTGCCTATAAAGACCACCTGTCTATAAAGACCATTTTCTTGTCTCCCTTGGGTGGTCTTTATAGACAGGTTTTACAATATCATCATATCAACAGAAGCGGTTAACGATGAGGAGACAAGGGGATATTAAAACAGCCTGAAAATTCTCTCTTCCGAATCATTACGATTACCATTAAATTGATTAATTTCTCTCCCGCCTTTTCATCGCCCCCAATGGACGATTCACACCATTGGTGAATATATATAGATTCGTGCATATATTATATTCCTCATTGTATTTCTCTTTAACGCTATGAAAATAAAATCGTTAGTCTTATAGATGGGAAAATAGTTTGTTTATTTGTGATCATGTGACACACTTTTAACCAATCACTGAACAAGAATAAATGAATGGCGTTTAGAATTGAACATTATCTTTTTGCTTGTTCAATGCATATAACAGCATATTGAAACGTATAATGCTGTGACACGCGCGTCTCCGGGCGCGTCTACGCGTACGCGAGATGGGTCATAGGTTAAATCATGTCGCTCCACATAGTTCCCTCCCGCGTACAATCTCCATGGGAGGGAACAATTTTGGAGATTCATGAAATGACTAACCAATCAGAAGCAACATCCTGTCATGTAACTATCTCGATCTCTCGAGTATCTAAAGAAAAACATGCTCTGCAATTTTCAACAACCTTGATAATGGCCTTTTTTACTTTACATTCCGATGAATCAAGGCATACTATAAGAAAACAGTGACAATACAGCGTGATGTTTGAGTTGACTTATTCATACTAAAATATGAAATTTGCAATGTAAAGTAAATCCTTTAATAACTTCTCCCAGCAAATACACATGTAGGGCAGTATTTATAATACATATCCAGTATAGACTAGGTTTATAAAACATCAACCACTTTATCCCACACAAAAATGCTCAACATAACCAGGGGCCTGTTAAACAAAGCTTATTATATAATGGGTTCAAGAATGCAGCCAATGAGAAGCGTCGAAATGGATCACGTGTGCGTGCGATAATTTTTACCATTTGCACGGGGAGCATATTTTCGTGATAACAACCATCCATTTCTCGACTTGATACTCATATTGTAGGCCAATCTAAGAAAACAAATGATACATGTTGTAGCTTGTGCATTGGTGATTATGCACTGCACTTGGTTAAGTCACAATGAAAAGGATAATGAACTCGAAAAGCCTCGTTCATTATCCTACTGTGACTTACCCTGCGGGCAACTGCATATTCACTAATGCACTTGCAAACATGTATTATTTGTATAGCAATTAATCGCACAATTGATTTTTGTGACTGATTGTACTTAATGACCAATGCAATCAGTTGCAGAAATCAAATGTCCAATCAATTGAAACGTTTGTATTAAGGCACTGTATGTTTGTTCTTGCCTGTAAAAATATTTTTCAATGTAACATTGAAAATATTCTGCTCTCTGCAGCCTCTTTTGATATTGTTTTTGTTAGCAATTCAGGTAAAGAAAGCATTTCCTTGTATCTATAAATGCATGTTTGTAATGTTACTCTCATACGACATAAAAATAATGATAATAATGATAATAATAATGACGATGATGATGAATATACTTTGTGTTGTTGGGAATTTCACAAAAACAAGCTATTTTTTAAGCTGTTGATGTAAGTATAAGTGCTTGAGAACTTGTCAGCCGCGGCAAGGAACAGGTGTTATCATATTTAAAGTGAAAGGTTATGAATGTGATTCCAAGCTATTAAGCTACATATTTTACTGATCTAGCTCATGCTTTTACTTAAAGCTTTTACTAGTTAGTAATTACTTATTTTTTTATGAATACTGCTTAATGTTTGTGAGTTCATTTTTATGGACCTTTATTTGCCCTGGGCTGTCAACAATACAGTAATGCACAGACTTTTTAAATGTATATTTTATTTGAAAAATTAAACGATAACACAGAAAACATTTAGAAATGCATAATCAGTATTTGCGATTGTATTTCATTTGTAGATTAGGATATACATGATATGAAATACAATTTAGCCTTCACTTAAGGAACATATCACGAATTCGTAGATATATTGATCAATCAACTTGTCATCATGCTGTAAGGTCTTTAATTCTCTCTAGACTTGTTATTGTAATGGACTTCTTTCCTCTCTTCCAAAGTTACATGTAAACCGTCTCCAGCGCCTACAAAACTGGGCAGCACGTCTTGTGTTTGAGGTCGGTAGAAGTCATTCAGCTCAACCATTAATTAATTCCCTTCACTGGCTTCCAATTCAACAGCGAATCATTTTTAAGTTACTCTTATATGTCTATAAATCATTGCACCACCTAGCTCCTAATTACTTGTCTAATTGTTTAACTTTATATACACCAAGCAGAAATCTCAGATCTTCAAATGATAACCTCCGTGTAAATTATCCAATTACACGTGTCCAAGCCGGGGATAGGACTTTCACGGTAGCAGCATCCAAAGGGTGGAATAATCTCCCCACGTCCATCAGACAATCTGCCTCTATCGATATTTTTAAGAAGGCTCTGAAAACTCATCTCTTTACATGAATTCTCCTCTATGTTTAATTATTTAATTTAATTAATTGAATTTAATATTTTATATGGAATATCTAATTGTAGCCTTTAATTACTACATGTAGTAAAGACCAATAATATTATTTGATGTTAGCGCTCTGAGCCTTATGGGAATGGCGCCCTAAATGTTTATTGTATTGTATTGTATTGATATCTCAAGTTGTCACTGCCATAGATAGGTCAAAGCCGTACATTGCACTTTAAAAGAAGTCTTGATTTATTTCATGTTTATGTGTGTGTGTGTGTGTTTTTTGTGTAGACATTCAATTAACGATACATGGAATGTTATATACTAGCCGGCATGGTAAACGGAATGTTACCTTGTATATTATTGTGAGATTGTTCAGAGTTACCATAATATGCAATATTTATATAGTCACCTATTACTCACTAACTTACAACCATTTTATTTATACTTTATATAATATTTTATACAGTTTCATTTTTTTTTTCAAATCACAGCCATGACTTACAAGTTGCCTTTTTTATTTTGTCTTACACAGTGTCAGAATGGATGGACACTCAATATATGACGAAAGTGATGCAACAAATATCTTAAATATACCAAAAACAGTGTCCCAAAACGTTATGTTTATAGTGATAATGGGTAACAAGACAGGTATTTGTAGAAAATAATTTTAAACCTAACTGTTGTTATCAAGATACTCCATGGAATCATAACGACAATAATAAAGCTTGTATACCAAATATGTCTCCGAGTCTTTGTAATAGTGACATGAGATATTCCCCTTTCAGGAAGAAAAATACCCATTGGAATCTATTTAATGATTTTCAGTCAAATATTACTAGAAAGTATGCACCAAATCTTTCAACTTCTGAGGGGGTCCATTCCCCCTCAGACACCCTGCGGTCTGCGCAAGTGCGGAACGTGGCGTGTCAGCGCCACTTCATAATTACTCGATTGTGTCCCACCCCCACATTTTATAAAGGATTGACGCCCCTGGGCTCAGCTACAGCCAGGGTATCTTTGTGATACTTTGTCCCAGGGGTCTCAGTCATGTAGAAATACTGTAAGCATGCGTGACCTCAGGTTTTCCAGACACCCCCTAAACGAGGATTTCTTCCGAGGGCCAAAATACAGGTGGACATGTCATATAAAAAAAACTTAATATACCCATGCTCTTCTAGTTGACTGGCACATATTATTTCAGTTCACAATAGAATGGCTTTACGCAAACAGTTCCATGAAAATGAAAGCACCCGCGACATTCGCCTCTGACAAACACCTCTTGAGATACTGCGTATTATGATAAAAAATTTCGAATAAACAAGGTTTGCATAGTTTGTATGTTAGTGGCAGACTACTAAAAAAATAATCATGATATATGACGTTGGCCGTCTGCTTAGCCGTAACATATCGGCGGATCTGTATCTTATGACGCAGACGCAGTGGATACGCGCAAGTCCTTTGTTGCGCGCAATTGCCATTCATTTCATTTCACACTTTAAAGGGATCGTTTAACAATGTTAAATCTGAGATACACGGCCCTACGTGTTATCACTGTTTGTGATATGGTGTAATATTGAAGCCCTAAAAAAATTGCGCTTCAAAATGATCAAGAAGTGCCTCAAAAAAGTAAAAATCTTTGAGTGACCGGTTTTACCAAACTCGTTTTCCACAATAGACTGTAGTGTTATGAAAACCGTCAGGCGAACGGTTTTCAAAATTTGTAATTCCAATCATAAATATCTTGATAATCAGACAGGCGATCGGCTTGTAAAAGTCATGGGGTTCCTGACTGACCTAAAGGTTTATAATTATCATTGCATTCAAAATCTTGATGTTGATGCCATAACAAAGTTTAAGTTTGCAGACCTGAAATGACATTTGACCTCGAATTTGTCACCTAAAAGGACAATCACATGATTGATGATACTTAATCCAAAATTATATTAAAAATTCAAAAACTTAGTTGACTCTATGCATGCATCGCCGTCACCGCAGCCGTCAATGGAAAAGCGGGGCCTATGTCTCGTTTTTGCTATGCAAGCCAGACAAAAAGTGAACATATCCATGCTCTTCTAGTTGAGTGGGCACATCAAAAATATTATTTTAGTTCACAACAACCCAAGTCAACAATGGGATTTTGAATGGCTTTACGCAAACAGTTTCATGAAATGAAAGCGCCCCCGTGACATTCACCTCTGACAAACACCTCTTCAGATATTGCGTATTATGATAAAAAAAATTCGAATAAACAAGGTTTGCGTAGTTTGTTTGTTATTAGCAGACTACTAAAAGACTAATCACGATATTTGACTTTGCCCTATGCTTAGCCGTAAAACATTGGCGGTTCTGATGACGCAGACGCAGACCACCGTCGATACGCGCAAATCATTTGTTGCGCGCAATTGTCACTCATTTCAAATTCACACTTTTACAAAAATCGTGCTTTTCTTTTTTTTTCACCGCGCCATATCCGAACAAACCTTCAGAAAAACAGGGTTTTGACGTGAATGGCCATTACAAGTTCAAAAGTATTAACAATCTCTCACCAAATCGATTTGTCTTTTAAAAATCTTATTCAACAAAAGGCCATATCCACATCGTTGTATGCATGCAAAATGAAATTACTTTTATATGATGGACGGATCAAAGATGTTGCATGGGGCACCTTTAAAACAAGAAATTCATGATATAATAATGGGGGGAAAAAGCAATAATAGTGCTGATAATAATAACATCAAAATTAAAAGTACTACTAATAATGATAATAACGTGGCAAGAAAAATGAAAGTGGGGAAGCACGACACATTTTCAGATAAAAATCGAAAATTTGAAAAGGGAATATTTTCGAACTTTAAGGATGCTGTCTAGGTTTTAATGGAACAAAGATCGGTTGTGTTAAGAGATAACTAGATATTCAAATATGGAGATGTTTATTGAGACAAATTTTACTACAAAAAGGTGGGAACATACCCAATATGCACAGTATACTTCAACAGGAAAAAGATGTAGAGGAGAAAGAACAAGAAAGAATGAGAGAAAATAAGATGACAGGAAAGCTGGATTTCAGAAAGAATACAATAACGAAGGAAACATGGTATTAACAGTTATATACGGCTAGTAGATATGATACCCCTTATCGTAAGATTGTTGCATTAGGAGTGTACACAACAACAAGAAAATAATAATTTTACTAGAAAAAGCTATTCACCCCCCCCCCCCCCCCCCCAGTGGCAAAATTCGGCGAGCGTACGGGATTTTAAATGCCTCCAGTGGGCAACTCCCAAGGTGTCACGGCGTTTACGCCATGCAATTTACGCTATGCAGTAACTGCACTACTGCAGTACCTGTTTAGCGCCAGCTAATTATATTTGCATCCTTAAATGTACATGTTATTAATACAAAAGTGTCATAGGAATGATATATATATGGAAGGGATATAATATAAACAAATATACAATGACTTATTCTCAGAACATTATTAGGCTAAAACTTTTCGCACTCAGGAACATCAATAGTACTATTCTCCCTCGAGCCGAAAACCCTCGGGAAAATGATACTATTTGATGTTCCTTCGATGCGAATAGTATAGATATAATGACTGCTATGAGAGGAATAGTTGTGCTATAGGCTAAAGGGGACGTTGCATCCTGATATCATCCAGAGGCGAATATTAAAGGTACTATGTCCCTTTTGCAGCCAACCTCAAATACTGTAGAACTTTGCAGGAATTATGAACATGTCATGTATGTCCTATCTATATATATATATTAAGTCACAGAATACATGTGCGACTTACCAATCATGGGGTCCACACCATCACATGCAGAACTATGCTCCAGTAGAACAGGAAAAGCAGAAGTAATGACTAGTTATTAATCATGGGGTCCTCACATTTAAAAATCAGCATCAAACTGTGCTCCAGTAGAACAGGGAAAGCAGAATCGTGCTCCAGTAGAACAGGAGAAGCAGAAGTAATGAATAGTTAACTCAAACAGTAACTTTTGTCACAAAAATCCATAAAACTCATAATTCGCAAAATATGTACACAGACTGCGAGAGTCTATAGACTACTTATTGTAGATGTTTACAACGCAGTTCTGGATATTGAATGTAGGGGCTTGGACCTGCTGGCTTGAAACGAGGTCTGTGTTCAAAAATAGCAAGTAGGGCCTAGATCTAGTCTTCGCATATTTTTAAACAGAGAATTTTTGGAGTTCTTGATGTCCGCATAATCAATCAAGTCTTGTAATTGATCATCCTCAAGAAGTTCAAATCAAGGAAGAGTCTCTTCAGCCATTTTTACCTTTTTTTGGACATAAAATAAAGTTTAGAAACTAACAAATCGGAGATTACATGTATATCTAGGCCTACAATCGAGATCGGCGGTCGTCTGCGCTGTGTGCAATTAAAAAAACCTAAATGTAGCGACCAAATTAATCGCACAAAAACTAACTATAGTTGCCGCGCTGCGCACAAACTAAGTTTTAACACGTAAACCAATGGGGATCGCAGCAAAATTTAACTATTTTCTTGGCACCCGGAATCTTGCAGGAATATAACTCATGAACTATTGACCATTACTGGCATTATTTCTGTCTTAACGGGAATGGCTGAAACCACGACTGCAATTTCGACCAATCCGATGGCTAAATTTCTAAAGAGATGTATATAATTTTAGCTAGATCCTGGAGTGTCAGTGTATAGTTACCCCGGTATGTATAATGTTGCACACAAGAACAAATTATTTTACAAAAAGGAAGATCATACGTAGTAAAAATGCAAGATTACTTGCAGAGACAATAATTGTAGTACACCTCAGAAATTGAATTACATATCAGTCCAGTATATTGTCAATAAGAATAAAAACTCTGGTTTTATTGCGAATATTTACATACAGTAGCAACACGTTAAATATTATTCATGGCAATTATAATTAGTATTGGCATAAGGTGCCAGGAAAACAGATGTAATGGTGATTGTGTGGTTGTTTTATTCAATACCGCATTGTCATGCATTGGATATTGAAATATAATCAAAATCAAATTTTATCACACACTAACACTCACACACACACACAGAGTTTTCAAGGCAGGAAATATACCAATACACTATAACCAAACGTAAAATTGCATTACAATTTACATCACGCAACTGGTATAATCTTTTTGCTTGCTCAAGGCATAGCGTATCGAGATGGATGGTTGTGATACGCGTACAATCTCTGTGGGAGGAAACTATTTTGGAGCCTCGTGAAATGACTAACCAATCAGAAGCAACATCCGGTGATGTAACTTTCTCGATCTCTCGAGTATCTATGGTTCAAGGTATCAGAAAGAAAGAAATCATGCTCTGCAATTCTCATCGAAGGATATTATCCATAATTTCAAGTGAGACTAGATCTTTTTAAAAGGGAGATTAACAAACTATAAGGGGAAATCTTTTGACGGAATAATCTTGATAATGGCCTCTTTTACTTTACATTCTGATGAATCAAGGCATTTTATAAGAAGGTTTAAAAAACAGTGACAATACGGTGGGATGTTAATTCACTTATTCATACTATAATTCAAAACTACTAACTATGAATATAAATGTACGTTTGTCTTTGATCAAACATGAGTTTGAGTAATCCCTATTACTGCAGATCAATTGAAACATGTCTAACATTACACTAGAATATGTACAGTTAACTCAATTATTCATACCCTTACCAAGTTTTCTCTCTCGAGGGTTTGACTTATTAAAAGCTTACATCAAAAAGTATTAAAAAAAAAGACCCTATTTCAATCAGTCCACCTTTCATCCTTGAGTTACAAAATACACAAAAAAAACATCAAATTTACGAGGGGTGTGAATAATTTAGTTGTTATCTGTATGTCTAGCTAAATATACATGTTACACTCCTTCTTCGGTTTGTCATAATAAGCAAACCAATCAAATTTGCAATGTAAAGTAAATCTTTTAGTAGCTTATCTTAGCAAGTACACATGTAGGGTACTATTAATAATGCATATCCAGTACAGTCTAGGTTTATAGAATATCAACCACTTTATCCCACGCAAACATGCTCAACATAACCAGGGGCCCGTTAAACAAAACTTAGTAAATGATCGTACAATTGGTTTTTGCGACTGATTGCACATAGTGATCAATGCAGTCAGTTGTAAAAGTCAATTGTACAATCAATTGCTAAGTTGTTACGGCGACCTTGGTCCTAACAAAAGAAGCATCGTTATAACATTTGGTGTACAGTAAAATATTGTACTTTTCTTCAGAAATATGCATACACAACGACCTTTTGACTTAGACACAATGCTCATAGGAGATGTGTGCAATATCTCATACACAATGTATATTTGTTCGTGTAAAAATATTGTTCAATGCTACATTAAAAATGTTCTTTTCTCTACAGCCTCTTTTTTTGTTTTTGTCTTTGGGAGCAATTCATGTTAAGGAAGCATTTCCTTGAATCTATAAACCCACGTTTGCAATATTACTCTTATCCGACATAAAATAAATGATAATAATACTAATAATACTAATAAATATAATGATGAATGATGCTGATTGTCATAATGATGTGATGATGATGATGATGATGATGATGATGATGATAATGATGATGATGATGATGATGGATGCATTTGTAAAGCACTGATGGTGATGATGGCGATGAAGAGTATGATGATGATGATAATTGCATTTGTAAAGCACTTTTCCCATCTTGATAAAAACTATTTAATATCATTCAATATAATATTACTACAAAGTTGACATAATAACATGTTCAGCTATTATATGCAAGGCATTATTCCTAGAAACCCAGCATGAGATAGATATTACTGAAATTTAAAAAGAAATCTACTTTAACTTTGCTCTCAGCCTCTAATTTCACACAGCAAATTTTTGTCTACATTTTCTTGAATTGTATACACTACCATAAACATTCCAACTATCTAGGAATTAAGTCACAATCATAATAACAATATTTATTCATTATAAATATTAATACAATAAATTAAAATTGGCAATTACATTTATGTAATTTTGCAAAGCTATAGTGACAGACACATATGTCTGTCCTTTTGACCTACATAACATGTAGATTATGATGTAATATACTCCTTATATATGTATTGGTGCAAGTTTGTTTGCATAACATTAATGAAATCTTGGAATGAAAGGATATTGTATCTTGTAATCTCATAACTTAATGATACAATTACAAAATCTATCTTTTGGCAACTGCTACAATATTTTTTTAAATTTTTAAATAAAACAAAAATTCATCCATCAATGAAGAAAAGAAGAAAGGAAATTAACAGTACACAAAAAAGGCATCTAATAAGATCAATGAATAAATACTTTTATGAAATCAACAATTTTGCCTAAATAGCTCCTTAAAATTACTTATACATATGCCACTCTCCACCCAGGTGATGTAAATGGGTACCTGGTAGGAAGACATTTCTTGAATACTTGAGCACCTTATGATGGCAGCTCAGCTACAGCCAGGGTAAAATTGTGATACTTTGTATTGAGTGCAGTAGAGTTTAGCTGTCCTGAAGAAATGGACATAGTTTGATTAGTAGTATTTTATTCTCTCTTTCCCTTACCAACAATCTTGTCCTTTCGTGCTCAGCATCCTTCATTTCCTTTTTCATTTTACCCTGCTATCTCCTCTTACTTTTGACAGAATGTATTCCAATGTTGGTTAATCTAATTGATGTTTTTGTTCTGTGCACATTTATGTATTCTTATGTTATTCAATGTTATTTCCTGCCAGTGGAGACCAAATTTCTGTGTTTTTTAACGTGGACAATAAAATCTGAGTCTGAATCTGAATCTAATGCTGTTTCTTTTCTTCAGATTATAGCCTGCACTACAGACATGGTTACTTTAGGACTGACATGTACAAAACTGAACATATTCATGCTCTTCTAGTTGACTGGGTACATCAAACAAATCATTTCAGTTCACAATAACCTAAGTCAATAATGAGATTTAGAATGGCTTAACCCAATTAGTTCCATGAAATAAAAGCACCCTTGACATTCATGGATGAAAGACCTTATTAATAAAAGAAAATATGAAGTGATGGCATAATACACTAATATTTGTCTGTTTCATAACTTCATCACGCGATATTTGTGTATCCAACTTGCAAACACAGTCATCTTAATGCATTTAAAGGAAACCTCACCCTAAAGAATAATAATAATAATAATAATAATAATATTAGCCTAATAGTCCACTCCAAATTTTAAGTGTAGGTATTCTAAAAAAAGAGATGTATTACTGCCCTTTGATGTACAAAATTCTTTACAAAAATGTACAATACAACTGTAGATATATAAATGAAGATATTCTTGGCATGATGTGTTGCATTTTAGCATGACATGGGCATTATTGTTGCTTTATGCCTCTCTCATACACTTTGGTGGGAAATCTTGGAGATTAATGGGCAAGAATATCATAAATCTCTCAGAATAAGTAGTTATTTCTTGGAGTGAGGTTTCCTTCAATATCTTCAAGCTTCATGTAGAAGCTTTTTAGTAACTACAGGTGCAGTCTTTTCTAGTTTTAATCTGCAGAATACTTCATGAATTATGAGTAACTAAACAGGATCTTACCTTTTGTTGCCTTTGAATCAAACATTTTTTTCAACTAAACATCAATCAATGAATATATTAAAAAATGAATGATCAAATAAATTACATTAAGAAATTAACTTGAAGGGCAACTCCCATGTAAACCAATGAGCTCAGAAGAAAGTGTACCAATCACCTTAAAGATAAAGGTGAGTTCTGGTAATGCAATTGCATTGTGAAAGAAAAGGTGTGGAATGGATCAGAAACAGGTGATCATGTAGCAAGTAAGTATTGGTGTGCACTGCAAGGTTCTGGAGTCATCAAAATCATTATAAATTTGGCCGAGTCTTGGTAAAGTAACAAGCACTGTACACAGCAAGCTATATATATGGGACAACACACATGGTGTTGGGGCTAGTACTACATTGATTTCCTTGTCTTTCTACGCTCATTTCTCAGCCAGTATACATTTTCTTCCAAAATTGTTTGGCACATGTCATTTATTTGTAATTTTGAACATTCAGTGTAAGTTTCGTTTGATTCTGTGAGAATTAATTTTCTTTTTTTTTACCAGAACTGGGGGGTGTTTCACAAAGATCCTAAGTTGAACTTATCTCTAAGTTGGACTTAAAAGTTATGGAAAGCCATTAGCATCTATGAAAATATTTTGTAAAAGTTAATAAAAAGGCATAAAATGTTGATTCAAATCATTCATATGTTCTATTATCAAGGAGATTTCATGTTCTTGATGGGGAATTTATAAAAAGTCTAAAATACTTGAATTTTTGCTTTTGAATATATTTAATTTTAAGGCTACAAATGGCTCTCCATAATATTTAAGTCCAACTTAGAGTTAAGTTCAACTTAAGATCTTTGTGAAACACCTCCCTGGAGTTTATCTTTAAACATGGGTCAATACTGTCTTTGCAATACATAACTCTTGATTATAATGGTACTCACTCTTGATTGCATAGTTTTTCTTGGCACTTTTGGAAGAAAGCCAAGTAAGAATTTGGGTTTTGATTCTAATGACTCACAAATTCTAATAACTACTAATCACTCTAATTACACATGACAAAGGAAAAAGCTTCAAGGCTTTAACAAATACATAATTATTTTAAATGCAGATATGCGTGGCAAGTGACGACTAAAAAAAAAACAGTAGCTACGAACAACAACAACCCCCAAACATTTAGCTTTATGTTACACAAAATGTCATACTATGGTGCAGATTTTTCTACTGCATTGTGTGTAAAGGAGGCTTAAACATACAAGATGCCATGAACACCTAAAACTTCGCTTTCCAGTAACACATGGAACAGCATTATATAGTTAAGTAACACATCAAAATTGAAAGTACATCATTAATGCCACACGTTACCTTAAATATTCACAATCATCTGTTCAGAGCCAGGAGGTCGTTAACTCTATCTTAAAGTATATGAGTTAATGCCCTTCTGGCTCTAAACAGACTATACCATTCAGAATTTTGTGTCAGACGCAAATTGTAATCACTACTTCAGTAGATATCACATCTGCAGCAACAACAGAGGGGGTACTTGCTCTTTGGGTTATCAGGGGAACCAACTATTTCAACCCTGTCACAACCTGATTTAGATCACCATTAAAAAATTTTTTAAATTACTATGGTCAGCCAAAAGGGCAAACAAAATTCAGACAAATAAAAGTATATTATTCTGTTTGTTTTTAAAAACAGGAGACCAAAAGAGGGAAAAAATGTTTTCATTTTTGCCCACACTTGGACTGTGATTGTTATTGTTGCTAACTTGCTATCCCTTCGTGCTATCGATGGCAAATTGTTGGTTTACACTATGGCGATGAAACAAACCAAGTCATCCTTGCACCACAATTCCATGCAGCATGAACAAAAATGGGGAAAAAATGGATTTACAGGGAAATTAATACAAAAAAAACACACATCTACAATATATTTTACAATTTATTTTTCTCAAGAAATTGATTGTCGTAAAGCAATAGAGGGCAAAAGCTACAAATATAGCCTGTCCAGATTCTATCTTTATCTGTCTGGTTCAGCAAAGCTTACAGTATGAACCTGGTCTTTGTTATTATTCAATTCTCCAGGTTCTTCCTCCTGAGGTACAACGCCAGATTCTTGACAGTGTAACTTCTCAACCGCTATTACATCCGTCCCATCGTCAATCTGTTCAGTGACGTCACCATCTACATTTTCTCCTGGCATGTTATCTTCGGCGACACCATCAGTTGTATCATTGAGATTCACCTGTGCCATTTGTCCATGTAGATCCACTACTTCTTCATCGGTTACTTGGCACTCTGGGTCATATTCCCCATCCTCCTGGATCATGCCACTACTTGGGATATCTGAAGCACCCTGAACCGTTTCTACCTTGCCCAACATGTCTTCAAATTGGCCATTGCTTGTCCCATTTTCAATAGACACATTTGGCTCGTGTTGACCAGTGTTTCCCTCACGATCAGTGTGACAATCTTGCGCTTCCTCCCGTGGTGTCAAATCTATCAAGTCTTGGGTACGGGGTGTAGGCACATCTGCCAAACTTTCTCCACCACCCCTAGTGCTACCGACCGTCACGTCCTGACTGCGAGGCGTCGCCTCAGGATCAACGGCCCCAACTCTTGGTGACCCCTCCTCTACGACATCCTCCTCCCCTGTGCTTATATGTACGGAGATCTTACTGGCAGTGCTCGCAACAGTACTCACAGCATCCGAGCCGTTCCTTTTGGCAATGCCCTCTTCAGACAAGCCATCCATTTCGTTGTTGCTATTGCGATTCCTGCTGGGGTTCTGTCTGCTCGAAGAGGCAGCCGTCTGAGGGCGGGGCACACCTCCCAATGCTTGTCTTGGGGTGTAGTGCAACTTGATGTCAGGGGAATTAATTCTCTCCTCCTTCATGCTCATACGAGACTGCGTACCTAAAGAAACAATGATCCAAGACAGATGTTAAAGGTAAAGACCAGTTTTGGAAATGCCCCCCTCTCAAAAAATGAAATGGAAGCTCTTATTACCAATCATGTGAAAGAATATGTTTTGACTAATACGTAATGATATAAATTTTGCCGGGAAACCGCCTACTAATTGATATATTTGGTAAATTATTATATATATCCAGACTGGATAGATATCCCATAGTCCCATATACATCTTTCTGTGTACAGTGCTTGTAACTTTACGAAGACTGGGCCAAATTTCAAAATCATTTTGATGATTCCAGAACCTTGCAGTACACACCAATTCTTATATGCTAAATGATCAACCTTTTCTGATCAATTCCACAACGTTTCTTTCACAATGCAATCGCATGACCAAGAACTCAACTTTATCTTTAAAGGGCCCCGTCTTACAAAGAGTTGATATCAATCGTAACTTATTTGCGATTGATATCAATCGTAACTATGTACATAAGAGATAGGAGACTGCAAACTTGCGATTCATTGGAGGACTTACGATTGTACCTTTAAGCTCTCTTGCTCTCTAAAACTTTGTAACAATGAGGCCTGTAACAATCCTGGAAAATAGGAGTATCCTCATGAGTATTTGTTTTGTACAAACACCAACTTTCTTCCATAAATTAGTTAATTTCTTTTTCCTTCTCCCATGTGCTTGTATTAATTAGATCCATTTCCTTTGGGATTATTAAAAATACATATTCCTTGCTTTTTTTTAAATACATATTTAACATAACTGCATTGATATCATGCTCATATCATGCTCATATTTTGCAACTGATTTCAAAAACACATGTCACCTAATCGGTTAGAGTGATTTCCGTTTCATATACATGTACATTTACAATTCCAATTGCTTTGAGAGAAAAGTCTCAATTAAGTCTGCTTGATTTTTCCATGGTTTGAATATATATCAGTACTAATGACCTTACTCCATTGAAGATAGGAGAAAAAAAGAGTCATGAAAAGAGTTAAAAATCTCACATTTTATTAAATATCAAATATCATACAATATTGAAATCACCTACCTAAGATTCTCAGATGGTACTGCTGTACTAGCATAAGGTCTGCACCCTGGCGCTTTCCAGGGTATGAGGGATTGTCATTACTTGTATTGCGCCCTCTCTGTGCATGATGGGTCCATTTCCTCCTGCTGGGTGCCGACATGATGTTCCTTCCGTGAAAATGAACGGGAACGCCATGCTTGACAGCAGAGCCTTCTTGGCACAGGATGCACGAGTCACAGCTACTGACTGTAGAGCGTGCCAGACTACTGCTACTCTGCTGTCCAGAGGCACTCTTCAGTTGGACTCGCTTGGAATGCAGGATCTGACTCCTCTCGGTCACTTTGGATTTGGGAGCAAACTCTGACTCATCCCTCAAGGACGTCGCAAAAGACTCACGGCTATCGTTAGGAGTGGGACTAGGGGCACTCGCAATGGAGCTGGTACCCCACGCCTGACGAGCTTCAGAGGGTGGCTGAAGGAGCTTGTGAAAGCTTGATGTGGACTGGCAAAGACTGTTCAGCTCAGATGCAGTCACTTCAGAGAAGGCCCCCAATGCGATGTTGTTCGCTAGTGGAATGAAAAATTTAAAAATTATTTCCACTTAAGTACATTGAATATAACATTTCAACCATTGTTTCCTTATTAACCTAATGTTGTTTTCATTACCCCAGACTGTATTCTCTACAAGTATGACCAATATCACAAAAAGAGACAAAATTGGCAAAATTTGGGACCACATCATGCAGCCCATTAGACCTTGACCCCTCGGTCCTCTAACCACACATCAACTCTCCTTTGGGAAAAATTCCAATACTGACAATAAAACTGATTTCATGCATACTTTTTAAAGAAAAACAAAATTTCTCTTGATGACTGCAAAGGCTTTCCCGACATATCAACAACTAATGTATGCAAAGTGAACTCAATCCATATAGATGCCATTAAGCAAAGGAGGTGAATCAAATCAATGGTAAGCAAGGGTTTGGAAGAGAAACATGCCTAAATTGAAATACATCAGTAAACAGAGCATCATTTCACAAAACCATCGTTAGTAAAAGTAAGCCAACATCCCATTGGAACTGGGCCCTGTTTCACAAAACTTGTCATCAGTGACAAATGACATTTTTGTTATAAGCTAGTGAAATTCTTGCTTCTGATTGGTTATCAGCAGATTTGTCACTGATTTTTGTCATTTGTAATTGAAAAAAAGGCTCCGTGAAACGGGTCCCAGGTCTATTGTGAAAGAGGCCCACCATTCGCTGTTTTGTTGGCAAGCAAGTTTGCCTCGTTTCACAAAACTTGTCATCAGTGACAAATGACAGTTTTTGTTTTAAGCTAGTGAAAACCATGCTTCTGATTGGATACCATCAGGTTTGTCACTGATTTTTGTCATTTGTCATTCAAAAAAGGTTTTGTGAAACAGGTCCCGGGTTTATTGTGAAAGAGGCCCACCTTTCTCTGGTTTGTTAGCAAGCAACGACTCCCGTGTGGTGCCATTATTCAGAAAGCAGTGCTGAGGATTCTCCCTGGAGACGTAGAGTCCAACCTTGTTGAAACACTTGGCATCCCGATAGTGTGCTCTGAAAGAGACGAAGAAAACATAAACATAACATTAACAAACTACTTTTGCATGATTCAGACATTTTGCTTAGGCCTTAAAAAAAAAAGATGTTGTATTGCCCTTTGCGACCAACCCAAAAATCTTGAAATCTACGGTCGGCTTTTTTTTTTTTTTTAATTTTCCCGCTTTTTAGAGAAATAAAAATAACAAAGCATTCAAAACTGAGAGATGTCAGCCCAAAGAGGGAGAAAAAAAGGGAAGAAAAAAAAAGAAAAAAAAAAGATTTCCGACCAAACGACCCATATGTTTTGGCACTTAAAGGGCAAGACAACACCTTTTTTTTAGGCTTTATTGTGGTAACAATTAACAAAATACTAATTATCTTTTTATGATGGTACTGTAGAGATTGATCTTGATTACCAATACTGATGGGGCCATAGTTGATATACACTCATACGACAATGAAAGATCACTATCACATGAACATTAGTAGAGGACACAACAGCAGAAAGGGTAATATCCAGTTGCTATGTACATGTAGTTTTCACA
The DNA here is from genome assembly GCF_000002235.5 of Strongylocentrotus purpuratus. Classification (NCBI taxonomy): domain Eukaryota; kingdom Metazoa; phylum Echinodermata; class Echinoidea; order Camarodonta; family Strongylocentrotidae; genus Strongylocentrotus; species Strongylocentrotus purpuratus. The sequence goes on from NW_022145597.1 coordinate 26,222,262, forward strand.
TTAATTTTTCCTCTGAATCATAGATATTAGCTACATCCCTGCTCATGTTATATTTCATAGTTCGCATTTTATGCTAAATCCTTTAAGAAATGGAAAAAAAAAATGCTAACCTGTTGTATCTTGCTCCGACAAGGAACTGATGCACAGTTTCTGCTCCCTCTGTCAAAGGCTGCAAACTAAAATTTGATAAGGGGAAAAGTGTATGGGAGAAGCTACATGAATGTTTCAATTTGTACAATATTAGAGATGACAACAGACTTGGTAGCAAATTTGCCCCATGCTAAACAACTAACTCATATGATCTCTACTGTAAGAATCAAGGATATGTCCCCATGCTAAAGGGGAAGGGGCAAATATGCTTTAAACTACAGATGTTTCTTAATATCACTCCCACCCACCCCCCTCCCCACCCCCTCTCTTTGGATCCACTCATGATACTAGTTATTATTATATACCTCATTTTAAGATTCTTTACTAATCCTGTCTTCTGATTGGTTGAAAATGCAGTCATGTTCTTAACCATGCCCGCTAATTGAAATTCATAGTCATTTTTCCCGGCTCTACCGGTTTATATCCATTTTTCATAGCACTTTTTCCATGAAACGTGACGTCATTTTGCTGCGATCCCCATTTTGGTTTACGTGTTACCGTATAAGTTTCTTTTGTGCGATGACCGATGCGCTTTGTATTTGGTATTTGTGTTTGGTATTCCCTGTTCTACTGGAGCACAGCTTGTTGGATTTCATACTGTACACAAGTTATTGTTGGTGTTAATATTCATGACTTCAAAGAGATGGAAACCTAAATGGGTGAGTCAACATTTTCCTTTTTTTCGGTATATAAAATATATATTGACTGCTTTTAATATTCGAGGCATAGTTGTTTCTATAGGGTCTCGGGAAACTCACAACCTGCTATGACCCCGCGGCGCAAGCGCCTTGGGGTCATAGCAGGTTGTGAGTTTCCCTTGACCCTATAGAAACCACTATGCCTCTCAAAGCAGTCAATATATCCTTACTATTACTGATTATGACGCTATATAACTGCAGATCTATTGAAGATATAAACAGATGAAAATTTAGTGTATGCTTTGACAAAATGAGCTTACACACATTTCCTAAATACCCAAACATTTCTTTACACGTTAATAAAAGCTTCTGTTTATCCAGGATATTTCTAGACTCTCCAAATAAATATATGACATATACTGGATATTTGGATTCACTTTTCTTTGTTATGGATATAGTTATATGCCTTGCTATTCAGAATGTACACTTTGCATGAATATCTTGAAACAGAAATAAACAAATCAGGGCCATTCCATGAGAAGAAGGACATGACATCAAAAAAAGAAATGTACCTCTTATGTTAATTCTTTGATTTATCACTAACCTTATGCCATGGATGTTCATAAAACATTAGGGCCTTTCAAATTCAATACAATTTTTTTTTCATTTTTGTTGATTTCCTAAGATCTCAAACTATCATCAAAAACGTACATGTGGGACTGTAGCTGAAAAAAACCCAATTTATTGCAGATTACACAGGATTCTTGTAATATTTTTTCCTGAAAATTTCGCTAAATGGAAAAAGATGAATATATTTCCATATTCTAAGGGGTCCTGTGATATTTAATCTATTACATAGGGGTGAAAATGGCCTCCGGACAAAATGTAACGCGAGTTACCGTAACGTGAGTTACCGACATATTTGCTCCCTGCATTTTACTAGTCCATTGTTTCTTATCTTTAATATTGTGATCTTATACTAGTAAGTCACAACCTACTATCAAATTAAAATAGGAAAGATTTTGTCAAGATTGTCTAGTATGAGGAGAAAAGAAGGTCTCGTAGAATTGACCATGTCCTTTTTTTGTAACGCGAGTTACCGAAATTCAATAATCCAAGAATCTAAAAATGTTTGTTCTTCAATTTTCTTTTTTGTTTCATTCAGTTGTTCTATATCTACCCTGTCCATGTTTGAAAAAAGTATCTTGTAGATCCTAGCAGTTCTAAAGATATAGGCACATTATCGTGTCAATGTACCCATTAAGTGTAACGCGAGTTACCATGGAATGGCCCATCAAATCAAATTATACCCACTTTTACAATGTCTTTTCCTAATTCATAATTTGAAAAAAACATTTCACAGTCTTGTTAATGTGCAAAGGGAACTAAACACTTCTCTTAGTATTTCTTCTCTCACTCTCGATTATATATATCCAAATATAAAAGCATTCAACATTACTTACTCTTCAGGAACATCAACGGTCTTGTATTTATCTTCCCTCTCTGTTGAAATACAGACAAGAAATTTTTTCAAAGATCAATGAGGTATAAAAGTTAATTGAGAATTTGAAAGAAGATGTGGTGATTACATGAATTTAAATATGTTGCACTTTTCTAAGCAGCATGTCACCCATATGGAGCAGAAAAATAATGACATGTAGCGTACTTCACTTACACACTACATACAGTACATTGTAAACACACATTAATTCTTTTAGGACAGGATTCATCATTAGGGCTACATTTATTTGTGTATAACATGTTGTTTTTCAATTGCCAACAATGATATTTTTTCTTCTATTGCTATAAATAAAATGTAATGTCTCTGAAACGAAACATGGATGCAGAAATGTTGGCCCTTTCTTGTCATGGATCTGGCATATTTTTTAGGGCTCTGCATCAAAATTTATGAAGCCCAACCACAAAAAGTGGAATGATTGTTGCGAAAGGGTTTATGCCAAATGCTTGTCCTGATAGATACAGATCAAAATTCTCAACAAACAGAAGAGCCATACCAAAACTATAAAAAAAGATCTCAAATTTACAATCAAATGATTCAATTGGTTTGATTGGCCTTTGTGGTTGTAAGTTTAAAAATAGATTACTTTTTGGCCAAGTATGTGTAAACAATTGTCACATCTACATCATGTAGTACTTAACATGCTTTTTAATCACACTACATACATGCATACAAGTATATGGTAGAACTTGTGACACAACTATTTCCCTCTTTATTTTTAGCAATTGTGATGAACTTACTCAATGCCTGTTCTTGAAGGTAATGGATATCATCTCGTAAATCTAGCTTAGCTCTCTCCGGCACAGGAATATTTTTGATCCGTTGTCTAGCCCTCAGCAAGCTGTAAATAAGACATTCAAATATTGTACAATACAGTTCTTTACAGGGTTGGCAACCAAATCTAATGCTGAATTAAATCATTCACTTTTTTTTCTTCTTTTCTATAATCTAAAATCATAATGTAATTTTTCTTCTCTTCCATTAGCGAGCTCCAAATGAAATTATGCTATCAAATCCAAATTGCATTTTTCTAAAGTAAGGTAATAAAATGTAATCATCCACCTTGGTATTGTATATTCCTCCTTGATAGTAATCCCTCTTTTTGTTAAAGAGACAACAAATCTATTATTTACAGATGGGTAAGAAAAGTAAACAAATTCATATCGAACATTCTTATCACTTTGCATGACCTATTTGCCAGATATGATGCATGTCACCAAAGATCATGGTCTTTATAATAATGTTTTCATTTAGAAACCATACTCGAGAGAGACAACACATGATACAGGTACTTGGTAACTAGATTGATCTTTATATCAAATTATGGTTTTGACTACCTTGTTCTTGTAGGCCTGCCGTGTCGTACATCCACTAGTTTCTCAGACTGGCCAGGCATCTCAGTTGCAGTCAGATATTGATGAAGGCTAAGACCCTGTTGGAACTCTTTATCAACGACCCGTTCAACACTGAACCTTGACTGAGGTTTGGCGGGTGCAGGAAGCACTCCGTTCTGCTGCTCTTGCTGAAAAACACATAGATAGATATGAAAAGAAATGTCACCAAGATTTAAAGGGAGCAGTCACCCCAACAGATAAGTTTGTGCATTATGTGGTTACCAGTCCCCCCCCCCCCCCTCCCCAAGAAAAAAGAAACATACAAATGGTTAGGAATCAACAGAAGTTATCTCAGATTTAAATTTTGTGTACACCCACTTCTGTCAACTTAAACAAGAATAGTACATTTACCATCATTGAGTAAATTCAAACGTGCTAGATCTCTTGACAAAAGTTATATTTGAAGCTGATATTTGAAAGCAAACTTATGCAGTTTTAAAAAATGGTCATTGATTCCCTTTGTCATTTTGTTTTTGTTCTTCTGAAACATCAATCCTTTCCTACAAATCTATCAATAGCAAGGACAGCTCAAGGGTGTTCTAAAGACCTACCTTATTAGTACTAAGGAATCGTTGAACCATCAATGGTTGCTCCCCAGTATGGTTCAATTCCTTGTTGTATTTACTAATCCAATTTGGAGAGCCATTCCTCTCCTCCTCCTCCGTCTGTCGAAACACCATGTTCTTGACATCGTTCAAGAAGTCCGTCGGCCTCTCTGATATAAACGCTGCCTTTGATGGAGGGTAAAGGTTTGTTATGCCTGCAAGGATTGTAAAAGATTTTTTGAATCATTAAAGTCATTATGGTCTAGGTCTAGACCTAGTCTGGTGTGTCCATATTCAAGTCAAGACCAAACTTCACAGATGTCAAACCCAAAATCCTGATTTCCAGATAAGGCTGGAGTAAATAACAGCTCACTGAATTAACAGCTATTGTTGTTACTTGGTACTTCTACTACTTGGACTTGGTTGGTTGGTTCTCCAAAATAGTTGTCTGGCTGAGTTTATTGAACTGGATAGGGTGGATTAATATTAATGTAGATTAGATTGTTACGTCAGCGTCAACCTTTTTTGTAGGCCTAGAATCTACATCAAAATATTGTTACTGTTACTGTTGCAGTGTTAGCGGCCTAGATCATTCATATTATGATCTATTCTATCATCTTCTACTTTCTCCTAGTCTAGGCCCTAGGCCTATTCATTAAGTTCTTGTTAATGTTAACTGTGTTACTGTGAGTGTTAGTGTTAGTGTTACTTAATTTCTCTTTACTCAAAGCTAATGCGTATTCTCAGAATCATGGTAGGCCTATAGGCCTACACATCATGACATAACTCATATTCATTTGAGTAGACTTGCAGTCACTGAGCCTTAATATTGATACGTGTACTCGCCTACTCGGGCCCGCGTCCGGTGTCCGCGAGGACGAGGTGCGACAGTGAGTAACGGAAGACACCGACATGACTACACAGGAAAGAGCACACGGGACTAGACTCCCATTCACTCTCTTATTTATGCTTACCTTTTCGACCTCCATAGGGACGAGTTCCATAAACATCTTTCGTCTGATTTGATAATGCAAGGTTCATATATATCTTTCCCTGATGAACCGGTGCTCTGCCTTTATTTTTCTTCATTCTTTTTCACTATCTCCATCGTTGATAAAGTAAATAAATCTTTAAAAAGTTTGAACTTTTTGGTTCGTGAAGCTCAGAATTAATATTCTTCCGCTTGGTGATGGGTCTAGTCCAGTATTTTCGCCCAATTTTTCATTTGTTTGTATATTTTCTCTTTCATTTTTGTTTCAAATGCCGATGTTAAAACAGGATAATACACCTATAATAAAAAAAAATACATATAAAAATGAATTAAACATTTCATGGAAGTTCAGGCATTGTTACATGTGACGCGTATGAATATTCATCAGTAAACCGTTTACATAGCAACAATCGGAAACTTTCAATCAATGAAATGTACGCGTTCAAATCGCCGTGCAGGTGATGTAGGTCGAGGGGTCAGCAATGGAATACTACCCCGGAACACAAGTACAAATAGTAGATTTTTCAAATTTAATCACGGGACTGGTATATGGTAATACAACAAATGAGAATTCGCAAATGTATCAATTTCCTATGATTAAGGATGCTTAACAAACATACGGCTACCACTTTTGCCTTTGGATTTAACGAAATGTATGTATCAAATAGCACTCGTCCGTTCATTCGTGACTCCTTAGATCAAGATAGTTATGTAAAGTTCCTTAATTAATAGTAAATTAATTAAATTAAGTACTTCCATCGCCCAATTGCTGCAATGGCCGTTTCATTAACAAATGCCAGGTCTTCAACTGATAGTACTAGCCGTCACAAATATTTATCCCTTATAATCGTGTCTACCATAAGTTTTAAAAGATGAAATATTGCGTGTAAACTTCTTAAAATTACCATTTTAAATCTACCGTCATAACACAACGTCTGGGTTTACATGCATTAAACCAATAGCCACCACATTAACTAAACAATAAACCAGTCAAAGAAACGTTAACTAGCTTAACTACTGATCAACAATCAAATAATTAAACACTCGCCCACCTAATTTGATATCTGAGCAAGAAATAAATCCATAAATTGACCAATCAATCAACCAGTCAATCGCGGATCAATTGGCCACAACATTTCAGGGGGCTACTTTTCAACCTTGCTTGCATGAAAATAACACTCTTTTAATTTGTTTTGCATTGAACTCTATGCACATTTTTGGGGGCTCTTTTATGACTTTCTGGGTGCCAATTTGCCCTGAGCCCCCGTGTATTTTTTTCACTGCTTTGAATCTATGAAAATGTTTATATCTATCAGTCACTAATCAATAAACTATTCAACTTAGTCGATTGCAGCCAGGAATGAACATGCTTTTTAAGCTGTACATCCATCGGCCATATCATGTTCTTTAAACCTAAGGTGACCAAATGAACCAATGATAGGTCAATAAGTCAGTTTGTGGATCATTATATCAAATTAATAAATATCCTTTTGAACCTTCCCTCCTTCCTTAGGACTGACAAAAGTCTCACAGAAGATAAGGAAGGGTAGATTCAATAGATTGAGATATATGGGCTTGAAATATCTTCTTTTTTTTTTTTTTTGACTCTCGGTCCGCGCCTGATTTGGTTATTGCACAGCTCTAGACAGGCGCGCCAGAAGCAGTTTGGGATTTGGGGGGGGGGGGGTCAAACATTCCAGGGGGCTCACCTTCCAGGGGCAGTGACGTAATGAGAAAAAACGTTTGGAAGGGGGGTGGGGCAGACGAAAAATCTGCATCACCACCAGTCTTACACGTTACATGCAGGCCCCGCGGAACGTTTTTCAAAGTGGAGTATTAACGATCAGGTAGAGCGTAAATTGGCGTGGGTCCAGGGCATGAGCCTCGGCAGGGGGTCAAGGGGGTGAGCCCCCGGGAGCTCTGGGGTTTTAGGTATTTAATAACGATTAGATGAGCATCCAGGGGCCCTCTTTAAGGCCATTGACGTGTTCCAGGGGGGGGGGGGGCCCAAAAGCTCAGAGGTTTTAATATTTAACTACGTTCAGATGAGCATCCGGGGGCAGCCATAGGGCCCTTGGTGGGGTCCAGGGGGCAGAGCCCCGGAAGCTCAGGGGTTTTTAGGTATTTAATCACGGTCAGATGAGCATCCAGGTGCCCGCCCCCGGAAGCTCAGGGGTTTTGGGTATTTAATTACGGTCAGATGAGCATCCAGGGGCACGCCTTAGGGCCCTTGGTGGGGTCCAGGGGGAAGAGACCCGGAAGCTCAAGGGTTTTGGGTATTTAATTACGGTCAGATGAGCATTTTTTATACTTTATTTGTGACATTGGCAGGTCACTTATTTTTTTTCTCCGTCTTTCTTTCTGTTTCTCTTTAACATACTTTTTCAAAAAGTGAGGGGGGGGGGGGAGGGGGCTCGAGCTCAGCCAATTTGCAGACCATGACATAAAGGCTTCTAAATAAGCGTATTTTTCGCCCGACTGTAATTTGGGAATTTCTTATTTTTTAACAAACGCATGAAAAGGTACGACTTACAACAAAAATGGAGAAAAAATACCGGAAAACCATTCAACTTTTAAGCAAAAACCAATCAATCCATTAACCAATCAACCAATCCCTCATTTCATAAGTAAAGTTGTAAATTACTAGACTTTTTAACTCACACACTAACTGATTACCCCATCAACTTCATAGAGCTATCAAATAACAGCAACCAATCATTCATTCAATCGCTGACTACTTGCATGAGTAAATGGAGGCTATCATAAGGTATCTTTAAATAGCAAAATGTAGTTGCCCAAGAAGACAAGTCCGGAATGCAAAATGTATAATTTTTGGAAATCAGAATTGATCAAATGGAGGTGGAAGCACATTGTTATTATAGAGCTGGTCAATACATGTACTAGGTACGTCAATTAGGCTTAATGTCTACCAAAACTTTCATTCAGATATGTAAAAAATAGCTCATAATTCACAAACATGACCAACTATTCCGCCTTTTGCGTTTAAAGGTAATACAAAGTTTTGGTGTGGGGTCATGAATTTGGTTCAAATGAACATATTGGAAGCATATGCGATCCTACAATATTCAGTGATCGTTGTCGCGGTTGAAATCGAGTCTAAAGTTATGAAATTGTTAATAATAAACTCTTTATGTTGTATAGCTCCCTCTCAAGGTCAAGATATTAATTAAACTATAAAACATTGCTTCTTGACTAAAATAGACCGATTGGCTATTCCCATTTGGAAAGTATATATCAGAATGACATATTCCAAGATTTTCATGGTTACAGCTTCCATTGTACGGCCGTAGGCGCTATTTGAAAGTTATCAAAATTTACCGGGAGCACCGGTAAACCTTTATATTAAATTTTTCTCAAACGCAGAAGTGTTTTAGGGGCTAAATTTTCTAGTGTGTACAAACCATCTACAGAGGGATCTAAATATATCAAAATTGTAAAGAATCACTATCCACCCAATTTTCAAAATTTCCCAAAACTTTGTATTACCTTTAAGATTGACTTTCTTGCCTCTACATTTAGTTAAGGTACCTAAATGAAATTCCTCCGCCGACAAAAAAAATGATTCCAATAGAAAGACAATATTTAGAACCCTGCCCAAATCCAAGCATGGACCAAACTTAGCATTGAGTAGCACAGAACTTGTAAACATTAACACGACAGGACCAGCAAACTACTTCTTCACAAGAAATGTTTTAATGCATTATTGTCACTTGATACAAATACAATAGGCTATACAAATCACAAAGTCAAAATAATGTATGAATGATAATAACCACTTATGATCACATTAATTTAAAGTTTCCAGAACAGTGAAATTTGTGAGATATTTTCTTGAACTATGTCTATTTTGTTTAAGTTCCTATCAGTATGCTATTATGAGTTTTTACACTGCACAAAATCTAGCTTACGAGTTTCACAATATGGTATTTTCAAGCCTATAATTTTCAAAACATTTCTTTAGACTGTAATGCACTGTTTCATAGGCTTCTTACACTTCAATAAATAGATATGGCAAAATTGGCAATGAATACAAAATACCTGAAAAAAGGTTATAATATTTCTTGTAAAAAGTATAGCACAAAATGATTGACACTGTCATGCATTTTTGCCTATAAGGCATATTTTTTCTCTGTTCTTGTACTCTAGGTTGAACCATCTTGTTGTCCTCTGTTATGGAGGGGGAATATTAGGTGTTGGAATGCACTTCAATAAATATTTAAAGCTCAAAGCACCTTTTGAAACATTTTGAATAACATCGTACTACAATATGGACTGCACATGATGGAGCTACAGTCAAACCTGCTTTAGTGACCACCTGTCTACAAAGGCCACATTTTTTGGTTTCCCTTGAAAATGGTTTCTCATTGAAACATGTATTAAAAGAACCTGTCTACAAGGAACACTTTTTATTTTTCCCTTGGGCGGCCGCTATAGACAGGTTTGACTGTATAATGATAACTATCTAATTCATGTAAGTATGAACTAAAACTACAACATGATTTATTTCTCATATGGCACCAGCCTATCAACATACTCTTTGTTTTGATAACTATAAATCTATTCATGTTATTGAAAATAAATATTTTGGGGTTTCTTCTTAGGGTTCATCTTTCCTCTGGTTTTCTATGGAAAAGAGAATAATATCCGCATACACTACTTCACATTCTTTTTCAGGATTTATTATTCAGTATTACATTTCTAACAATATATAATAAATGTATCCCCATAATTTTTATTGAGCTTGACTATCAGATCTGGGAGAGGGGGTTCCCCCAAAAAATAAGTTAAACATTTCTTTAGTATGTTTCTTTAGTATTTCTCACTTTTTCTTCCTTTTTCTTCCTTCTTTCTCTTGCGCTTAGAAACATTGTATTAAGCGCATTATAAATGTAATGTATTATTATTATTATTATTATCAATGCACATCAATATATGACATAAAGTAGCTATTTTTTCGATTTTAATTGGATATCATAAAATGAAGTGCCACTCTCTCAACCAAAGTCATTACCAACATGGAAGGAGGAAAAAAAACCCACAAATACAAGGAGACAATAAAAATTAGAAAGTTACTTAAAAATAAATATTTGGTCCTATCTTCATAATCTTATTGGTTTATGCTACATTACCAAACAAAATATTTGAAATAATTTTGAGCGGTCCTGCAGAATTCGTTTGAATGGAAGTTCCTTCCTGTACTCTCAAGGTTGTGCGGTTTGATAGAGAGGGCGCTACACTTCCCAGCAGCAGAGTCGATAACTCTCAGGTAGCAACGGTTTAAAAGGTTTAACTCAATCTTTGGTCTGTCACCTCTTATCATAAGGCTTTGGTCTTCCGGAAGCTTTACTCTTACCAGTATTAGTCACTTGTGATTTAACCGCAGCCGATGAGACGTTTGATGTCGTTTTTGATGATGTGGTCGATGACGGCTCTGACGACGGTGATGACAATGATTGCGATGATGATGATGATTTAGTCTCTACCTGTTCTGTTTTTGATGAGTTTGAGTCTAATGTTGATGACGATGTCTCTGAACTTGTTACTGCTGTTGACACGCTGGAGGTAGATGGAGGGGGTTCCAAAGGGAGTGACATCAGGCTTGGTAAACACTTCTGGATGATCTCCTTGGGTTGTTCAGGTTTCTTTGTAGCATAGACCGGGACTGGCTTGAAGGTGGCTTTGGAAGTTGATCTGTCCATCTCTCTCAGTTTTCCCTCAATCGCTCTGATCTGTGACTCAACACTGTACAAAGAGTAGGGAGGAAATTCAGATATTACTTCATTTTGTCAGAAATAGACAAATATGAAGTTTCTTGTGCATCATGCTTTTAAAGGCGAGGTATTCGACTTACACTACCTCAGGTTTACGTATATTGCTATCTTTTGCTCACAATGTCCCATTTTGTTGACAGCCATGTCCCATAATGCATCACCAACTGCACATGGTGCATATGATAGTTGGGTCCAGGAATCGGAAGTTGGTCTATGTTCGCCTTAAAAGATGGCTCATTTGAAATACATTATAGCAGTGGTAGCAATGTTGGTACAAAACCCTGGTTTTAAACATAAATATTGATCAATTAGATACAGAAAATATTAGAATACCATGGCTTATTTTAGTAGACAAATATGCTTATAATAAATGATTGTACAGATTTATGGACAAATTCAAAATGAGGACAACTTGTAAAATCACTGCATAATACCCAGTAAGGAGGGATTTTCACTTTCATAGTAAATTTAATAAATGATACAGATACATGTACATGGTACTATCATAAACACATTAGCTCTGAATCAATACATGTTACTCCCATTACATTAGACTGCAAAATATAATCAAATATCAAGGTATGATACATTGATTTACAGATGAAAGATCTCAATCAAATAGTTGTTGTTCGCAAGCATTTTGTTAATGTGTCTTTTAGAGCAAAGGAGGGAAATCCCATATTTTGTTATCTGATACAAAAAGAAAACCAAAGAGCAAACAAAATACAGACCAAATTATACACAAAATTTGATCTGAAAACTACATGAACGGTATTGTATACCCTGGGCTACCAACCCAGACTACTACCCCAATAAAGGTACCCCCCCCCCCTCCCTCCCTCCCTGTACAATCTTTCGACAACAACACAACTTGTCACAGCTACCGATGATTGGTCATCCTCTCTTCAATCTAGAGGCCAAACTGATATCGTCTTTCTCGACTTCCAAAAAGCGTTCGATCGCTTACCACATCCACACCTTAGATCCAAACTACATTACTACGGAATCAGGGGAGACTCTCTCTGCTGGACTATGTCACTCCTAGCGAATAGACATCAAGCTGTCGTCGTCAATGGTGCTCGCTCAGCATGGATGCCTGTTACTTCAGGAGTACCGCAGGGTTCTGTCATCGGCCCCGTACTTTTCCTGCTGTACATCAATGACATCAAACTCAACATCAAGTCCACAATGCGTCTATTTGCAGATGACAGTGTCATCTATCGGCGTATCAACTCTCCCTCTGACACTCATATACTGCAAGAAGATCTCCATGTTCTTGCAGACTGGTCTACTAAATGGCTGATGGGATTCAACATCAAGAAGTGTGCTACATTGTCAATCACAAACAAGAAGCACCCCGTCACAGTGGACTACACCCTACTAAATGAGTCAATTCCTCGAGTAAAACAATACAAGTATCTTGGTGTCACGATTACCCATGACCTTAAATGGAACACCCAATGTAAACTCACCACCCAGAAAGACAATAGAACCCTTGGTCTCCTCCGCAGAACTCTATCACCGTGCACCAAGAACATCAAATCCAAAGCCTACACAATGCTTGTTCGTCCTCAACTTGAGTATGGCAGTGAAGCTTGGAACCCTCGGACTCTGACATCAATACAAAGTCTTGAGAAAGTACAGCGAGCTGCCGCCCGTTTTGTATACCAAGACTACCGGAGAATAACATCAGTCACAGCACTTGTCAACTAACTGGGATGGGATACCCTTCACAACCGCAGGCTTCTTGCACAGTCCACTTTGTTTTACAAGATGCACCATCATCAACTCAACATGCCTTTTCCCACTCACATTATCCCAGCTACATATCTGGGCAGAAATGATCACCCTCTAAAGTATGCAGTACCCCCAGCTTCCATTGATAGCTTTAAGTTCTCCTTCTATCCTCGCACCATCTGGACGTGGAACCACCTATCAGCTGCTGCGGTAACATCTCCAACAGTGACCATCTTCCAGGAGGCTGCTCCACCCATCATCAGAGCGTTGCCTCCTCCTGTTGGGTCCAAGCTACTGTAGACTCCATGTCTCGGTTTTTACTTGCACGTCCACCGTTTTATTGTAAATAATAGACATCATTCACTGTTTTTAATTACTTCATGCACTGTCACTATGCCAGCACGTTGCACGGACATCCCAGTTTAGCTGTATGATAGCTGCCATCGGGATTATCTCTAAAAGTAACAAGTAACTACTCCCTCTGACATTTACCCAACAGACAACTACACCCAAAGGGGTGATGGAGGTACTTTCAAAAAGGGGTCTGGCAGTGTAGGCAGGGGGTTGGGTGGGGATGGTAATTATCAAATGGAAGGGGGCAGTTGTCCTACAGTAACAACGGTAATTGTAATGAGAGGAATTCTAGGGGGTAGATGTCTGGAACCGGTTTTCAGGGGTGATAGTCTGAAGGAAATTGTCCAGGGGGTGTTTCACAAAGATCTTAAGTCAAACTTAACTTTAAGTTGAACTTGAGCGAAAATTGAAGTATTTTAGACTTTTTATAAATTCCACATCAAGACCATGAAAAATCCTTGGTAATAGAAAATATGAAAGATTTGAATCAAAATTTTATGCCTTTTGAAATACTTTTACAAAATATTTTCAATGATGCTAACGGCTTTCCATAAGTGCTAAGTCCAACTTAGAGATAAGTTCAACTTAGGATCTTTTTAAACACCCCCCAGAGAGGGTAAAATGGATTTCATCAAATACAGACATACTGAATGTTTTTGTCTTGCACTCATCTGAGTATAACGTAAAAATGAGCAGAAATCCGAAATAAAACGATATGAAGCTAAAGAGAGTGAAAATAATGGGCTTTGTTTGATGCCTTATTACAATAAAAACGAACTAGGCATGTCCTATTTTGGCTTCCTGTTCATTCTTGTGACATACTCTGATTAGTGCAAGTTGAAAAGCTTTAGTATGTCTGTATGATATTCTTGATTATGTAGAACCAAAATAAACCTCATAATACCTTGAATTGACAGGCTTCTTCTTTGCAGTTGGTTCCTCTGGTACCTTTGTAGACTGACCCCCGAAGCTACTTGGGATTTTATCGGGATGTAAGTTGATCTCTGGTTTCTCAAGGGGGACAGGTTCATTTGGAGCCTACAAAGAAGAGGAGACAAATGGAAAGATCAGCAATACATATTTTTCCTCCTCTTACATGTTACATGTTTGAGACTGTGGACCCTTTAAAGGGCAATCCTACCTTTGTAATATTTCATTTGTATGAGAGCAAGAAAATATGAGAAACAGAAAATTTGCGAAAGTTAAAAAGTAAAATGGACTAATAATAAGTTGCATAAATGTTTGAAATCTGAGATCACTAAATCAATGCAAATCTCAAATTGGTAATTTGGTCAATGGATTGTGACAAAGACATGGACAACTCTCCCGTCTGTCATGTAAAAAAATATAGGTCATTTCTGTTTTTCTCTTAAGTGCCTTCTCCCCTCCATTGGGGCACTAATAATATATTATCATGTTAAAATAGGTCCTCTAAAGAATAATAACCCTCCTGAATCACACATTGTAGTCATTTTGTGTTGGAACAAATGAGAAAGTTGTCCAAAACTATGTCAAAGTGAGATTAGTGATGCAGCCAAATGGAGGTTACCACAACTTTCAAAAAATCATAACTTTCTTATTGTTTGTCTGATTTTATTTAAACTTTCACTAGTCTGCTTCTCTGAATTTTCTGCTTTCTTTTAGAGTATTTGTTTATTACGATTGAATATTTCTTTAATTTGCCATTAACACAAGTTTAAGTTACTGGTACATCGTTGGTTTGTATGCAGAGCTCATATGTGTACTGTACATGATGATTTATTACATGTAGAATGAATCTTATTATTTCAAAATCTTACTTTTGTAAACATTTTATAGTCATTATAAACAAATATAGATCTGTCGCCTTTTAAGTTAACATGATCTGATGTCAATGCACTGCAACCTGTACAGGATCTTGGGAAGAAATTCCTACAAATGTGGAAAATGGTGTGGAAAATCGACAAAGATACAGGCTAGTATTTTTGTGTGTGTCCTTTTGGCATTTTATTCCTCGGGAAGTGGTATGATGCAAGTGAAGTATTACCTTTATATGTGAATGAGCCCATTTTACAGCAAGTTTCTTTCCAAGAGCTAGTTTACCATCCAAGGCATGGAGGGCATGTACTGCATCCTGAAACAAAAACAAAATTACATCATGGTCAACGTTAATCAGTATGACTGAAAATGAAGGACATAATATATATTGCAATATCTGTATGAACATAGGGAAGTTTAAAAGCAATACCGGTATATGACATTTTAGAGGCAGTTACACATTATCCCATACAATGTACCGGTAAGCATTAACAATAAAATTATGTATACACTTTTTCTTTTTAAATCAACAATTTAATTCCAGCATTTCACTCAAAAGAGCATTTATCAAATGCATTCAGGTACTGTAAAGCTAAAATTAACCTTTTTACAAAAGACATACAAATGTGCTTTTCAAACCGTTTTGTAACAGAGCTGTGCATTACAAAGTGACTAAATTTTGACTCATAATATCACAGCAATTACAACAAAAGATGATTAAAACAACAGCTCAGCTGTACAAGTAAAATGTTACTGAACATATAAAACACATCTAACATGATGAATTGTGCTAAACTTATTGCTTTTATACAATGCAGATATAGTGAAACTACTATGATCATTCTGTCACAGAAAGATTAGAATTACCGTTCTATTTTCAAAGCTTGCAAAACAGTAGCCCCTTGGTTTCCCTTGGTTCGGTCCTGATTTGTGAAATAGGAAGTCAAACTGCTCAATCTTTCCATACCTCTGCAACAATTTCAGCAAGGTGAATCTGCAAAAATAAATAACAAAACAAAACTAATAAAGGAGAGGCTATTTGTACATGTTTTTGCAATTTGGTTTGGCATTTTGCAAGTCACATAATCTAGTCTTCTAGATATGATTATGACTATTTGTCTGTAATCTATACGATATCAAAATACATGAGAATCTATTTTCTAATTGCAATTTATCCCGATTTATCAATATCATACTCATACTAGAAATTTGCAAAAAATATAGACCCTACTAGAGTAAAGGACCGTCACCGTCGACAGTTTTTCGGCCGGTCCGTTGGATGCATGGTAACATGCCTTTAAAATACATCGCACAATAGTATATCACATATCCCACACATACCATAACATGCCAGAGTCACTGAAGAACCACATTTACCCACTACCCGAATCTGAAAAATCTAGTATCTTACACGTGTCTGTAAGGAATATGGGTACCATAAAATGAGCTTTATTTCGAAAATTTTCAGATTTAGAGCCCGATTTTGTGTGAGTCGCAAGCTCAAAAGTATCTCATTGCATGTATTAAATCAATGCAGCCGGACACCGCAGAGCACACACGATATCTCTGTCTAATTCAGATTCCAATTGCCGATCACTGCAGAGATAGTTTTCGGCATGGCGAGCTGTGGGATACCTGCTCCGCCCGCTAGTGCTATAGATCAGCTGGGGATCGCTAGGCGCTAGGTAGACCAAAAACTTCAGTCTCTCTAATCGTCGGTTGTTCCACTGAGACTACGTCTGGCTCCACTAGACCTCCGATTATAGAGACTGAAGTATGGCCTATCGGGACTGTACGGGACTGTACGGAACAAATGGTTCGGTTCGACCGGACCGCGATGAATGAGATATGCAACGAGATTTTCACTCTTTACATCCTCATAACTGCTGCAATTATAATAAAAATTAAAAATAACATATATATAGCTTATTTGACTTACGATAGCTTGCTCATTTAGATCCTAAATTAATGATTAATCCGAGAAAGTCTCGTCGTCAACATTATCCGTCTTGGTTTTAGTTGATTAATATTCATTTTTTCTTTTCAAATGTCCAATAGCTACCGTAGCTACGTACGAGTCAGCCCGGCTTGACCAACGAACTCCCACGAAACGAGTGCTCTGATTGGCCATTGGCTATGTTTTGGTAGGTTGAACCGGAAATATATCAGCCGCCGGGTAATAGTTTGAATGCATGAACGTACTGCTTCACGGTTCAGAGATAAAATTGGATAACTCATAATAAGTAAGTCCGTAAATTTCACATTCTATAATAGGTTAGCAAATTTTGAAAACTGTAATTAGGAGGTACATGTATATATACCGACCTAATTTACATCTGATTTAGAAATCAGAAAATAAGATCTAAATAAAGAAAATCGGGGAGAAAATGTTTTGAACGAAAAGATGTACATCGGTGGCTCTAACCACCCCCACGGTACGAGATCCCTGGGTTACCGTCTGTATTTGGGAATGTCAACAAATGTTAGTTTTATAAAAGAAATGACCAAATCAGACGGTTATTTCTGTCTAGGCGCTAGGCAGATAACTGTCAAAACAGTGAAAATTGAAATGAATATTGTCATGGCAATTCAAGATTTTTTTTTCTGGGATTCTTTTTTTTATTAAATAATAGTAACATTTGCTTTATGATTTGAACAAGAAATGATAATAAATAGGAAGTAAAGAGTCCAAAAAATAGGAGTTTGTCTGAACTTGACCGGAAACCCCCTCCTTTGGCTTTACTTTAGGCTTTAAAGTCTAGATCTAGATTAGACCGAAAGCTTCAGTCTCTATACCGTCGGTTGTTCCACTGAGACTACGTCTGGCTCCACTAGACCTCCGGTTATAGATACAGAACGATCGCCTATGCCAGCCTATGTTGAAGATATCACGGCTAGATTTTAGCTGTTAGGCCCCTCCCACAAACATGACAAACTTGCCACGGCCGTTTTGTTATGCCCCCAAAATCCCCCAAAATGTCATTCTACCTCGTGCATATCCAATTTTACATTAGGCCTAGGCTATAATACATCGGTTCCACTTACTAACTTGATGGAAATAATCCGTTTAATGGTCCCTTTTAAGGAAATTATGGGTCAAAATCGACATCCATGTTGAAAATCTTGCAAGCCGTGTTAAACTCTCGCTGCCGTCAATCTCATCCCTTCTAGTCTACGCCGAAGGCAAAATGATTATGAAGGAAAAACTGTGCGCCATCTACATGTTCGTAATGGCGTTATCACAGTTTTTCCTTCATAATCATTTTGCCTTCGGCGTAGACTAGAAGGGATGAGATTGACGGCAGCGAGAGTTTAACACGGCTTGCAAGATTTTCAACATGGATGTCGATTTTGACCCATAATTTCCTTAAAAGGGACCATTAAACGGATTATTTCCATCAAGTAAGTAAGTGGAACCGATGTATTATAGCCTAGGCCTAATGTAAAATTGGATATGCACGAGGTAAAATGACATTTTGGGGGATTTTGGGGGCATAACAATACGGCCGTGGCAAGTTTGTCATGTTTGTGGGAGGGGCCTAACGGCTAAAATCTAGCCGTGATATCTTCAACATAGGC
Organism: Strongylocentrotus purpuratus; assembly: GCF_000002235.5. NCBI lineage: Eukaryota > Metazoa > Echinodermata > Echinoidea > Camarodonta > Strongylocentrotidae > Strongylocentrotus > Strongylocentrotus purpuratus. The sequence continues at coordinate 26,240,758 of NW_022145597.1, forward strand.
TGGCATAGGCGATCGTTCAGTCTCTATAACCGGAGGTCTAGTGGAGCCAGACGTAGTCTCAGTGGAACAACCGACGGCATAGAGACTGAAGCTTTCGGTCTAGATCTAGAATCTAGTCTAGATCTAGAAATCTGGGGGCCGTTTCTCGAAACCAACTCCATGACAGTCATATCTTTGTCGGCGACCTACGGAGATGTCATGAAGCGGATAAACCGTTTCACAAAGCCATGACAGACATGATATCGATATATCGCGATACTAGCAGCTCAAGAACATAGTCTTTGTCACGATCCATTTGATTTACCAAGAATAACCCAAAACAAGTTTTGGGGCTAAAATTGTTCAAAAAGAAATATATACATATAAATTCTCCTAAAATAAATAATAAATAGTGTCATTATCATATTTACATCATCAAACGATTTGCATATTTCTGTAAAGATTCTTAAATTGAAGAAAAACCGGTGAGTGTTTTTTTTTTCGACAGTCGAATCAAAAGTTAGTTGAAGGATACCGTAATGTGATAGTTTATCAATACGTACTTTTTTGTTTATTGTGACGAGGAATTTTAGGCTAAATGTCTTTTCTCAGCCAGTTTTTATTCTAGAGTCTCATAAATACTCGTTATATAATTGATTTGATATTGAAAATATAATTTGGAAGAAGTAATTAGAGAGGGAATAATAATGCACATAGGCCCCAAAGGTATGACGGTATCCTAAGAAAAGACTATGGATCGACTATGGAAAACGGTGTGTAACATTCTTACCTCTCTTATTTATATGTTATAGTTTAATGATTTGTGATTTAATGTTTATATTCAGCTTTTTAAAGTTTCTGTATAATTTGTATTCTCACTTTTGTACATTTGCATTTCGCATCCCAGAGAATTACGTACCGAACTCGTCTATATTTTTCTCAAAATGATAGTGAAACTAATCGTCCATTTCGCGGCCCATGGAATGGCAACGAACTGACTTGTGATGGCGCTTTACAGCAATTAAAAAGATATGACAGGTTCGGAGCAGTGACAACTCGCTTGTCGCGGAAGTTGTCGCTCATCTTGGCAAAGACGGCTTCGTGAAACACTTAGCTGACAAGTTGCGTGACAGTGGCGAGATGTCGTTGATCTTGTAGTTATGACGGTTTCGAGAAACGGCCCCCTACTCTCTAAAAGTAAAACTCTACTGATTGCCCAAAAATGTTAAGGTAACCTTATATTTCATCACAGTAAAATCTTTTAAAATAAAATCTACCAAAGAAATATTTATGACGTTTGATAGTTCATTAGTTCATTATTTTTTCGATGGCAAATTCTCAGAGCACTGCAATACACAACACAAATTTACTAACACGGTTCTGAACATGTGGGACACCATTAACAAAAATCTTACTCAGTTATCCTTTCATCTAGGTTCCCAATCCACAGTCTCCGACCTCCAGTGTCATTCATTTTGCAGAATTATGTAAATTGATATGATCAGATTTCGAATTTCCCAAAAATTTGGTAGAATATGCTCAAATAAACGGATATTCTGTCCGATCCGCAGCTGAACACAATAGACTGGTAGAAGTTAGCAGACAGGTAAGATAAATGTTGATCATTTTTAAAAGTGTCATCTTACGCGTTGCCAATTTGTCATAGCATAAGAAATCGAATTTATACAAGCCAAATCTAATTAAAGTGGATCTGTAAATGTGGAAATCCCAAATCGAAGAAAATAAATAAAGTCCTCTCGAAAATGAATGTGAATTTTTGAGGGTTTCAACATTTTTACCCCCACCCCCTCTATATCCGCGGATTTTTAGGTTTGAACGTTTTGTAGATATAGCCCCTCCCTCTACGTACCGTTTGTCAAGGAGGAGAAGAAGAATAAGAAAAAGAAGGAGGTGGAGAAGAAGAAAAAGGAGGTGGAGAAGGTGAAAAAAGAGGAAGGAGGAGGAGCAGAAGAAGAAGAAGAAAACCGAGAAGGAGAGGATCAAAGAAGAGGAGGAAGAGGAGAAAAAGAAAAAGAAGAATTACTGAAGAAGAAGAAGAAGAAGAAGATGAAGAAGAAGAAGAAGAAGAAGAAGAAGAAGAAGAAGAAGAAGAAGAAGAAGAAGAAGAAGAAGAAGAAGAAGAAGAAGAAGAAGGAGCAGAAGAGGAAGAAAAAGAAGGGAGAACGAAGAAGCCGATTAAAAACACTTTACAGAAATATAAATAGCGGCCCTCATTGTTGTATCAGGCATCAGCTAAGCAGGCCACTAATTAAAAAAAAACATTAAAACAAATAAATGAAAGTTATAGAAGAACCTCATGGTCAGTATGAGAGACAGGAAAAGAGAGGATGCGACTTCGCCCCCAACCCCCGCACTCTCTATATATGATTATATCATCCTCACTTCTTTCCTTCCTTCCTTCCTTTCTTCTATTTTTTTAAGGGGGTCGGCATACAGGGGGTGATTTTTGAGGGGCAAAAACGCCCCTCCTCTAAGGTTGTATAAAGAGAAAGATAAAATAGGAGCTGTATATAAATATAGCTGAAAGGGGAAATAGGGGGGAAAAGAGTAAAAGGTCAATCAAGGAGAAAAACAGAAAACCTGAATCAGTTTAGTATACAAATAAGGGGAGAGAGGGTACATAGCAAAAGAGGGCAGAGTGAGGATAAACAACATTTGGCAGGAAAGGCTATAGAAGCTAGAGAAAATGGGGAAAGAACAGCGGAAGAGCTAAAGGAAAATGAGGGGGCCCATAAATGACAAAGTCAGAATTGAAATACATATATCTTCAACGTCAGTGATTTGTATTTTAACAAGAATCCGGCGTCGCCAAACCACTACAGCCCCTGTCATGCAGTGCCTTATAGTTAACATAAAGAGCAAGAGAATGAACTGAGAGAAAATAAGGTAAAAGATAGGAACTTAGAGGGAGTATAAAGAAATAAAGAGTGAGAGATTTTAATTTGTTTAAATCGCTCCCCTGGGTAACGGATCGGCAACGTATTTGGTGGGATGGAAACCCCACGCAAGCTAGCATAATTATTTGCGTACAAATGTATAAATCAGTGGTGGATAAGGGAATGGCTCAGCCACTGGACCTTGGTAGGGGCTCTTGTAGCCAATATATAGGGTCCCATCCAAGACAACCCATTGTTCTATAAAATTGTCCATAGGCCGGCCTATGACAGACAGTGTAAGTGTGAGAGAGAGAATTGATTTCCAACGAAATAAAGCAATTAATAGAGGAGGAGAATATTTTAAGGATATAATGTATATAGAGGGATATATAGATCTCGAGAGCGTCAGGGGCGGAGGCGGGGAGGGGTTCTAATCCTGCAACGGGCCTGGAACCCACAACCCGTTAAGATAGAAGCACTGGCGTACTGGTGGGGTGGCTTGGGGGGCGCCAGCCCCCCCCCCCCCCCCAAATAAAATTGAACCATGACTTATTTTCACAAGTGATGTATAAATGTTCGTGATATCACATGATTTTCAACTAAATGCTAGTTTCTCCATTAATTCTTGCAAACAGACCCATTCTCAAAAAGCCAGGAAGAGCATATATGTTTTTTAAAGTCACTAAGGGCCTTATAGTGGCCACTAACAGTAACACTAGTATAAAAAAATCCTTTCCAGAAGCTACTGTGCAAAGCACTGCCGGGAGGCGTTATTTTTTTCTGTGGCACAGATTGGGGTTAGGTGCGTGTTGAGCCTATGGGAATGTTTAGGGTTAGGGTTAGGATTAGGGTAAGGGTTAGGGTTAAATCAAGACCTCTTTTTAAAAAAAAGCCCCAATCTGTGCCGCAGAAAAAAATGACGCTGCCGGGAGATAACATGCTATACCCACCACTCGGGCTGAGCATGCACAGATTTGCGAATGAGCGTTCCATACTTACATCATGTAACACTGCACATATAGTGGGGGAAAATGAATTCAGACAAGATTAAGAGTAGAGAAGGGTACAACGAATGGTCTTCCTTCTCTAATAATTTAATGAAACGGCAAAGCTTCCACGCTTCGCGCGGGAGGAGGGGGGGGGGGGGATTGAATTCAGACAAGGATTAAGAGTCGAAAATGGCACAACGAATCGTCTTCTTTGTCTAATGATTAGATGAAACGCGAAAATGATTTCAGAAAAAGATTAAGAGTAATAATTAAATGAAACGACAAAGCTTCCGCGCTTCGCGTGGGAGGGGAAAAACTGAATTCAGACAAAGACAGTCACGATAACACGAATCGTCTTCTTTCTCTAATAATTTAATGAAACTTGAAAGCTTCCTCGTTTTGCGCGGGATGGGCGAAAATGAATTCAGACAAGGATTAAGAGTAATAATTTATTAAAACGTCAAATCTTCCGCGCTCGGCGCAGGAGAGAGGGGGGGGGGGGGGTGGGAGGGAACTGGATCCAGTAGAGGATTAAGAGTCGGGACCGGTACAATGCATCGTCTTCTTTCTCTAATAATTAAATGACACGTCATAGATTCCGCGCTTTGCGCGGGAGGGGCGAAACAAGAATCAAGAGTCGAGAACGGTACAACGGATCGTCTTCTTTCTCTTATAATTTAATGAAGTATCAAAGTTTTCGCGCTTCGCGCGGGAGGGGGGAAACTGAAAAATGACTTTGTTCCTGGCCCCGGGATTTGTCGGTAATCGGTGGCCTCTACACCCTCCCCACTCCCCCACTTCAAAAAAATAGCGACGCCCCTGCTAACGACACAGTTTATACACTCGAGATGATTTTTGCAAGTACTACTGATGAAGTACTGGACCACCGTCTTTGAGCATTGTGCGGCATCAAAGCATATACAACATCTCACGACTTGACAGATCACTTTTCTCTAACTTTTTCCAGGAAGTGCCGGTGGACATTAATGTGCCAAATGTGGTTCTCAGATTGCAAAAGATTCCTACTCTTGGAAGGGGAAGGAGAAAGCACTTTTACGTCATATTACTCCAGGAAGTGCCTGAAATGCGTCTAATTTGGTTCTAAAATGACAAATACTTCCCACGGGAGGGGGACAGAACCCCCCTCCCAGACCCACCCCCGCTTGGTCGCTCCGCTCCCTCGCCGCTGTCACTTCATCGTTTTACATATATATTTAACCCCATGCCATTTTGTGCCCCCCCCCGGTAAGAAATTCCTGGATCCGCCACTGATGCCCATAACCCTTGAGCTTCGGAGGCTCCGCCCCTTGACCCCCGCCGGGGCTTTGCCCCTAGACCCCACTTTGCGAAACGTTCAGCGGGGCCTGCATGTTATAGTGGGATGATGCCGATTTTTTTTTTGTCAGCCCCCCCCCCCCAAACGTTTTTACTCATTACGCCACTGGATAGAAGTGATTCCCAAGAATTGCCAAAAATCGAGAGCATCCGGGGGCTCCGCCCATTGGACCACACCCACCCTCCTCTTTTGCAAAATCCTAGATCCGCCGCTGTAAAATGTGATAACTGCATTCAGGTCAATACAAACTGCTCTCAAATAATCATAGTGGCAACGTAATACCTAATTGATTTGCCTAAATCCCTTTTGTTGCAGTCATAATATGCTCTTTTTGAACTTCCATATTTTTTCTCGCTGAGTATGATAATGACCCCGGTTAAAATTTGTTCATTTCACTTCCTCGTTGCATGACGTCACTGATAGATATGTATGTACTTTGGAAAGGTGTCGCCGCCGTTGATCTTCTGCCTTTATCGACCTCTCTCATGTTCTGCGAGATATGCTGATATTTTGTCACTAAGGGAGTCACTTAAGTGCTTGCTTATTATTGTAAGTATATTTCACATATTGAAGACTGTTTTGAATTATATTTTGCTGCAATATGTTGGGCCATTTTTTGTGATGTGGTCTCCCATTCGAAAACGTACACTCAATTGCCATTTTTTACTCTAGTCCCAGTCATAACATTCCGTGTGGTGTTTTTTTTCTTTCTTTGGATTGACCAGTATTTTGTTGCTGTAATGTTTTCCTTTGCCTATTCATCGAGACAAATTATTGATATGTGAATATATTTCGGAAAATGCTCCTGAACATAATATAGATGTCTTATTAAGGCTTTTCAATAGAATAAACGCTGATTTAGATTAATTTCAAAATTGCAATTTAGCGCGTTTGGTCTTTTTCTGGTGATTCTTAAATGACTTGTGATCATTTGCAAAAACGTGTGAAAGAGGGCGCAGTAGACTCTAATTTTACTCCTGTCAAGGCATATTCTAAAAACCACTTTAAGAGATGTTCTTTTCCAGTTTACGGGCATAGAAATCTGGGGGTTTCAAAAACCATTGTATCGTTAGTACAACTACAAGATCAACGACATCTCAACGCGGTCACTCAACTTGTCCGCTAAGTGTCTCACAAAACGACCAACAACTTCCCAGACAAGAGTTTATTTGAACTCCTTCAAGAAAAATCTTAAAACATATATCTATTATCCCTTTAATTTGTTTTAGTTTAATACCTATTTCAAAATAAAATATAATTGTGTAAATTACCATAAGAGAGAAAGAAGGGGGAGGTGATGGGGAGGGAGGGAGGGGTAGAAAAAATACATGCAATTATTTTATACATTTGGACGCCTAAATCAACAAGCTAACATAAGCTTCCTACAGGTGCTCCCTTTTCCTTGTAATCATTTTCAGAAATTGTTTAAATAGCTCATGATTTGTATAATTTAAACTGTCTGTACGTCACATGTATTTGTTCGCTTTTTAACGGAAATAAAGCCTTTTGAATTGAATCAAGAGACTCATCGTGACTCCAAACCTGTTGTATCTCTTTTGTAAATACATATTTTTTTATCTTCAAGCTCTCAGTCTCATTTCACTGATCAGTTCTTATTGGTGTTCTAATATAAAAAAAAGTATTATACAATCACAAGCATACAAACTGTTCTTTTAAGGTTTTGATTTAATGCCTTAACTTTATAACAAGTACCTGCACACACCCCCAGTATAGTACGATAATACTCTGTAAAAGAGGTCTGTACTCAAAAGGAAGAAGAAGAAGAAGAAGTAAATAAGATCAATATTGTTTGTACATACATTGGTCTACCATAGAAAGGTCACAGAAGATTGCATGTTCTGTATTAACTCTTTATGCGCCACTTAAAAAACCCCCCTGTGCCACATTCTTTTAGGGTCACACATTTCGAGGGAATCTTTATTGACTCTGCTGAATCAAGAGGCTATAACTCTTCACTGGATGATCATGATGAAAAATATTGTGCAGCAAAGTTGTAGACCGGAAAACGTGCTTTTCGATGAACCGTCATTTGTTATATTTTGAATTATCATTTTTATAATAATCATAATTATATAATGTTTAATTTTTCTTATTTACGGCAGTTTTTTATCCCTCTAGAATTTCTTATTTAGCAATGATAAGACATCTTCAAATCGAATCTATTAGAAAGGTGGACTTCTTACCTTTCTTTACATACCTTGCTCAAGTATTCTAACAATTCAGAAGGTTAGTATTTAGGTTGTTGAAGAAAAGAAGTTCAATAGGGAGAGACTTGAAAGTACCCCGCTCAGCCACCCTTGACAATGGGCTAATCTGCCCATTGAAATCCCTATTACCCCAGGTTATTGTCAATGTCCGGTTTAGCGGGGCATGAAAAGGGACGTCGTGGGGATGTTTTTCTTTGTTGTGCCATGATAAGTCAATAAGAAATAAGAGAATGTTATTGATTTTGCCCACTGGTATGAGCATGTAAAAATGGTATAGGCATAATATATTATATGTGATATACATGACATAATCTGCATCTTATTGAAATGTCTCATTATGAATGTTCACCGCATCTGTTCTCTCACCTTCTTTACCCCTCAATAAAATTGATTTCAAGTACATTTATCACAGCCATAGATATACAAAGAAAGAATGAATCAATCTTAAAATATAAACTATATTGCATTGTTTTCCATTTACTTTATTGTGAGAGAGCTTATTATCAGAAATGATTGACGAGTGGAGTATGCAATGAATAAAATATGGAGAACGGACGTGAGAGACATTATGAGAGAGAAATAGTGATATGAAATGAAAGGACTTTACTGTGAATAAAGATTATAAGAGAAAGAGATAAAGATGACGGCAAGACAGGATACATATTGATACGAAAATAACAATAATAATGAGATAGAGATGACGGAAAGAAAGAGAGTAAACACTGATAGCATAAGAATGAATAAAGATAATAAGAGAAAGATATAGAGATGACGGCAAGACATAGGGTACATATAGATAGGAAAATGATAATAATAATAAGATAGAGATGACGGAAAGAAAGAGAGTAAACACTGATAGCATAAGAATGAATAAAGATAATAAGAGAAAGATATAGAGATGACGGCAAGACATAGGGTACATATAGATAGGAAAATGATAATAATAAAAAGATAGAGATGACGGAAAGAAAGAGAGTAAACACTGATAGCACAAGAATGAATAAAGATAATAAGAGAAATATATAGAGATGACGGCAAGACATAGGATACATATTGATAGGAAAATAATAATAATAATAAGATAGAGATGACGGCAAGAAAGAGAGTAAACACTGATAGCATAAGAATGAATAAAGATAATAAGAGAAAGATATACAGATGACGGCAAGACATAGGGTACATATAGATAGGAAAATGATAATAATAATAAGATAGAGATGACGGCAAGAAAGAGAGTAAACACTGATAGCATAAGAATGAATAAAGATAATAAGAGAAAGATATAGAGATGACGGCAAGACATAGGGTACATAATTATAGATAGGAAAATGATAATAATAATAAGATAGAGATGACGGAAAGAAAGAGAGTAAACACTGATAGCATAAGAATGAATAAAGATAATAAGAGAAAGATATAGAGATGACGGCAAGACATAGGGTACATATAGATAGGAAAATGATAATAATAATGAGATAGAGATGACGGCAAGAAAGAGAGTATTAAACTCATAGCATAATAATGAATAAAGATAATAAGAAAAAGATATACAGATGACGGCAAGACATAGGGTACATATAGATAGGAAAATGATAATAATAATAAGATAGAGATGACGGAAAGAAAGAGAGTAAACACTGATAGCATAAGAATGAATAAAGATAATAAAAGAAAGATATAAAGATGACGGCAAGACAGGATACATCTTTCTTTCATTAGTTTTATTCATTCTTATTCTATCACTGTCTACTCTCTTTCTTGCTGTCATCTCTAGCTCTTTCATTAATTTTTATTCATTCTTATTCTATCAGTCTACTCTCTTTCTTGCTGTCATCTCTATCTCTTTCTTTCATTATTTTTATTCATTCTTATTCTATCACTGTCTACTCTCTTTCTTGCTGTCATCTCTATCTCCTTCTTTCATTTTTTTTTATTCATTCTTATTCTATCAGTCTACTCTCTTTCTTGCTGTCATCTCTAGCTCTTTCATTAATTTTTATTCATTCTTATTCTATCAGTCTACTCTCAGGGAACACTTTTATCACTAGAGTCTTCGTCACTGCTCGATTCGTCGGAATCAGAGTCCATGCTCCATGCTTCCATAGTAACAAGATCTCGAGCCTCCTCTACACTAAACACACGTTGACGTTTTCCAGCAGGTGCCATCGTAACATCAGTAAAAAAAATCCAAAGAAAACCGCTAAATACACGGTAATTTCGAATGTAACACTATGAAGAAAAACAGTTTACCGGAAAGTGTGCGATGTATACAATGTAAAAAATAGTAAACGCAACGCGTGGCTACACACTGCGAGCGGTATTATGAATGTCTAATTGACTCGTATACATCTGTGCAAAAATGCGAAGTTGGCACGCCTACGTCCGTGCAAATCGGCGAACAAAGCAAACAAAGAGTTAATAGACTGATGAGAATGATTTAATTTTTATGCATTTTTTTTTTCTTGATTTTTTTCCATTTTGAAGCATAGCCTTGATACAAATGGTATTGCATAATTATGATAAATAATTGTTAAATCTATGAGTCATAAAATATTTGTATTTTCAACATTTTTTTAACTAGAAATAAAATCAGGATCTTCTTTTTGATTGGATATGAGTATGGTATCCTCTTACAAATTTTGGTTCGCTTGTCGCAAAAGCAACCTCGAGTTTCATCAAGTTTCATCAAGTTAAATTCTAAGATGTCATTATCAGGCCTAATAAAAACCCGATTTAAATTGATTTCCCGATTTTTCCCGATTTTTCCCGATTTTTTCCCGATTTTTTTTTCTTCCCGATCTATAAAAAAAAAAAAAAAATCCAGATTTTTTTTTTTTTACCAATTTTTTTTTCTTCTTCCATATTTTATCCTGATTTTCCCAATTTCCCTCTTATTTTCTCTATTCTTCCCTTTTTGCCCTACTTTTTTCCCAATTTTCCCAATTTTGTCCCAATTTTCTTATTCGAAAGGGGGGAATTTGTTAGATGCCATTTTTTCCCCGCGAATCCTCTTTTTTTTTTTTTACTCAAGGGGAAAACAAAAAACCTATTTTTTTTTTAGTGCTAACTATCACCCCTGCATTATTAACACATGTTTTCATGCAAATTAGATGTTTGTATAACATTTGTGCTACTCTGATGGATCATTATTATTATGCCTAAGAACTTCTGCCCATAAAACTTCATCAAAATTAGGGAGGGCCTGCAAATGAGGGCTTCTACCTTGAATCCCATAATGAAAAAAATACTGATTATGTTGCAGGCAAAGGCATATTTTTGACTGCGCAGAGTTGATTCTTTTTTCTAGTTTCTAAATCAACCTGTTAAGACTATAATTTTTTTTTAAACAAGGGTAAACTTTTTCCTGGATTCTAGTGAATATCAGCTAGTTAGCACTTTGCTAACCTTCCTGTTGATAATGAGCTAACATGCGATTCACATTACAAAAACGCTGACCTCTTTCAAGAGTTTGAGATGCAAATACATGTGGTGTACATGTGTGTATGTAAAAATGCTTGTTTATGGAGTTACAAACTTGATAATAACTTTACGACGTAGCGATTAGTTTAAATAAGCACGCGCAGGGAGCTCACTAAATTCAGCAAATTCTGTGTGTGCGCCATACATGTACTGTAGTACACTAAACCAATAGGCTAGCTATTATCATACATGTACAATCAGCATAAAGCCTGGACCAATGTCGGCTGCTGCACAGCCAATTCTAAGTATCTAACACATGCAGCTATGAAGCTTTTCAAGCTTATTTCAAATAAGTGCCACAGAGGTAGATTTTACACCAAGCAAGGCAGTTCCTGCCAATGTAGGGAACGATACAGGTTTGATGTTATACTATTAGCCTAGCCTTTAAATAGCATAGATCTACAATCAGTTTATTCACAATCCACAGCGCCATCTAGCGACACCAGTGTTTAGTTGATAATCATGTGATGTATTGTGGGAAAAAGTCGACTTAGATTATCAGCTGTTTAATTGTTTTTCCCCTTTGACTTTCACATGAACCAAGTAAACTATGAATTGATGCTTGCAAGCTTTGTTGGCTGTAGAGGCATTGATGACAATTTTTGGTCACCCTTCTAACCAGTTACACAATTTAACAGATTATAATTGTGACTTATCTTCATGAAATCTTCTCCGATTATCAGAAAATCAAAACCTTTATCAAGGCTCCAATGTTCATAGGGGTCCAGATTGAATGTTTGGGGTCTACACACGTATAATTGTAGCCCTCTGATTATTTGTTCGTTTAATGGAGGGGGGGGGCAGGCATGTGTCGCAGGCACCTGAAGTGTCATTGTGTCAAGCCCTGCATTTATTGAACCATGACTTGAGCTTGATTGATTTTAATGGCACTATAAAGTGTACATGTAAGTCTATACAAATTTGATACTGTCTACAATAGAAAATATATGATAAATGTGCAGGTACTTACATTTAAAAACACCATCGGCATGGTAGCGAGACAAAAACATAATCTCTCTACATTTACAAGTAGCTGTATAAAAAGTCATAAAAAGTTGAGGAACAGAACCAGAGTAAATTAACATGTTGACTACCGTACTGAATTCTCCAATTTCCATAGGCTGAATACCTGGACCAACCGGTTTTGGTAGGCAGTGGGTTATTAGTGCTGCTATTTTATGTATTTTATGTATAGTAGTAGTTTGTTCTTTGGCAACATCCTCATGGTTCTTATAAACTTTAATACTGATTTTTAAACATGCATTTTCACCCTTACATGCACCACCCTACTTTTCGAAAAATTATTTAAAAAATCAGTTGGAAAGGTTATCAGGAAAACAACAATGGTATGGAATATCTTTAAGATAAGCTGGGCCCTATCTTTGAAAGAGTTGTTATTGATTAATTGCCTCCAGTCAATCCAGGATTTACAATCTCCTATGAGTGCTATCTCATGAATATAGTCGCACTGATATGAGGTTGCAATCAATTTGAATCAATAGCACCATAGTAAATATGATGATAATAATAATAAATAAACCATTCTTGTTGTACAGTGCATAACACAGGACGTATGTTTTTCCCTATGCGCTTCGGAAGAAAAAGATAATAAAAGCAAAGGGAAAATATGTCTACTAAAAGTTCCTTGTATCTGTTTAACATGTGGAATAAGTGTGTTTTAAGAGCAGACTAATCCATTGTTTTAATGATTCTAAGAGAGTCAAGAATTTGTAAAGACATAGCCCAATACCTTTTCCTTTCTATGGTCATTTTTCTGAAGCTATAGGAGTTTTTTTTTTCTTTCTTAGTTTTAAAAAATATGAATAAGAAGTAAGAGATACATATCATCATCATCATACCATGATCATAACCCTGTCAAACCCTTCAATTTTAAATCATATTCACTGGAGGCTTGGAAGCAGTTTCACTAGTGTTGTTGTACCATGCACTTCTTCTTTGCTACATATTACCAAAGCTTGCATATGAATCACTCATATGTACATGGTGGCCCTCATAATTCATGAAGCCCTCCTCCCCCATCCCCCTTTTATGTACTATTTTAGCAGTATAGATTTGGAGTGGCCTAGATTTAAGCCTTGATGTTGAACTCTGATGCCGTGATTCACAAACCACATGTGAGGGGCCATTCGCACAAAGCAATTTAGTCTGGTTCAAAGTTTAGTTTTTTGATTGGGAATGGTATTTTTTTGTTGGTGGCTGTAGCATGAAATCTCACTACGTTTAATTTTTAAATTTTGTATTTGTTTGGGAAAAAATAAAGCTACATTGTATGCCTTCATGGTGTTTTTGTGAATCATATAGTTATATATTTACTATCACTCATAGTGTGATTTTTGCAAACAGTCATCCTTTTTCTGCTTGCTTTATGTGATAGAAGTAAAATTTATGTTTTTATATAGTATTTGCCAAAGCAATGTAGGATCAGACTTCAGTCACTGTTTTAGCGTGCATTGTGGACATTGCGTTTCTGCAGATTACGGAGAAAAGAAGTCCATGTGTGAACTGAGAGGGAAAGAATGGCATCTAAAATGCTCTTCAGGTCTCTTTTAGTGTGAGTGTGAATGAGCTTGTGTCTGATTTAGTGAGTTCATACATTTTTTATTCTTCTCCAGACTATAGTTATATTATATGTGAACTCCTTCTCACCTCTGCTCTGTTTCCTTCATGAGGCAATTAACACCCGGGTATCTGTCTGACAAAACAACGCATAACTCAGGACTTCCTCTCTTCACAATGTGATGTGATCAGACGCTAATAGAATTCCAATATGGATCTGATTGGATGGGATGCACGTTGCCCTTGATGTCTATAGCTCATCGTCGGAAAAAAAATTAGGGGAGTTTGCTGAGGGCAATTTGTCCTTGAAATTCTATTTAATATAGAATTAAATGGACGGAATTCTTCATTTCCAATGTGGAGCTGGGTTTAGGGTAGACTTTTGTGCAAAATCGGGTTTAACAAAGGAGCTTTAATAGACCGAGGTCCAAGTTTTCACTGAAATAAAATGATTTTAGGACCAGGATCAGGTTCAAGTGAAACAGTGGAATATGGGCAAATAAGTTTAACATAGTGCCGCACAATATATGTGTTAAGGCTTTGTTGCAGTGTAGGCCTACATGCAGGTAGGGCATGACACAATCACACACCCGCTAGTGCCGCTACACATGCATGTAGGCCCCCAAACTCTAACTCTAGACCCCAAATTAAAAAATGTTAATAAAGATGAAGGATGAATTAAAGTTCACTGGACATACCAGGAGATTTAATGATTATAGTTTCTAAATACTTAGATAATACCATTACTTTCAACCCTGCCTGCACCCACCCACCCCCCCCCCCCTCCAAAAAAAACACACAACAACAACAGAGTTTTATGCTGCATGTACATGTACACATGTGTGTAATTCCAATTGTAACATGAACATTTATAGATTTTTGTTTTAGTTGATTGAATTTGTGTCTGGCTTTCCTTTGAACCACAGTCTGGCAAGTAAAGATTTGTTTCATTTCTGTACCACAGAACCGTAAAGAGGCTCATTATGAAAAAATATATTATTAATGTGTAGTCTGTGGGAATACTGTTAAAGATATAACATGGATTAGAGATTTACATGTAGGAGCTCTTGAAAGTATGATTCTGTTGCTTCAATCTTCACTGAAATTGTTACACATGTTTATGCAGATTCCAATTCCATTCAGGTTAGACAAGAGTTTTGGGCACAGCCTCCATTGAGCATGTTTGTACAATGTACCGGTTCATACTATGTAGCTACACCCATGTACACATCCTCTTTGAATATTTTGACATTGACAGTTCAATGAACTATCCTAAGATAATTTTTTATGTAGTACTTGTAATAGGAGAATAAGATACCGTAGGTATCTTACCGTAAGATACCGTAGCTGCAGGTACCGTGCAAATAAATCATCTGTCAACAGTCAAAAGGGAGATACCCCTGTGTTAATGTTATGAGTTAATGCCCTTCTAGCTCCAAACAGATGTATGTAGGCCTATTTATGCATGAAACAAGGGCTGACCACAGTAATTAGAAATGCTATTATCAAAGAGTTTTGCTTTTGGTCATATGAGCATTGTAGGTTTTAAGAGTGCACATGTAGGCCTCTATATTTGTAGGCAACTAGGCATCCATTTCTTCTGTAGCTGCGCTGTAATAGTTCTCGCATCAAGTCCTTCTTCTGAATCACAAAAACAAATATTTATGCATTGTATGCCTGTACGTATCGTTGAACATAAAAAACTAATGTAGTTAGTTGTCTGTTTAGGGCCAGAAAGACGTTAACTCATATACTTTAACACAGAGTTGATGTCGGTAACGCCCTTCTAGCTGCGAACAGATGATAATCACATAAAAAACATGTACGTGTATGTTATGATGTTATACATGCCACCTTTGAAAGCAAGTTGGATGTCAATTTTGAAAACACATGGAAATCTCACACATAATCTTGTGCAACATGACAGAAGGCACCACTAACCATACCTAACCAGAAGGCCTGTCCTCATCAGCTTGAGATTGCCAAATAGCCCGCTATTTCTGATTTGGGAAATAATCCTGAAGTTACAACTTGCGTCTTCATCAGCTCGAAACTTGAAACTGGAGCTCGAGAAATTAGCTCAAGATATTTTGCTCAGCGTTCACGCATAGTGCGAGTCTTCGAGCTGGTGAAGACGCACTGGGCAAATAGCGGGATATTTTGCCAAATAGTGGGATATTTTACAAACTAGCCCAACATATCTTGGGATGGTTATCTTAACCAAATATCCCGCTAATTGCAACTTCAGGCTGATGAAGAAGCAAATTAACTGGATAATTTGCGATCGGGATAGTTCAAATAGCAGGATATTAAATCTCGAGCTGATGAAGACAGGCCTAGTGTGATTCATGTGTCAAGATTACAGCTGTCTTCAATTAATAATCATCTTACACGTTCTGATTTACAAATGCTTGTCCTTGATGATTGGGATGCTTCACATTGCAACGAGCTATTAATACAAGAGCCATGTTCACACGACAGTAGCTGCGTTTACACTGCAAGCAAAAATCATAAATTTTTCTCACATTCCGGTGTTTCGTTAATAGTTGCATTGCATAGCATCTACATGTACCGGCAAACATATCAAAAATACAAAATCGAAACATCCACCTTCGGAGTGTTTTTTTTCAAGTGCCTGTTGAAATTTCACTGATTATTGCAGTGAAATCGAAACTTTGGTACATTCCTGTTTTTTCATCAAGTGATTCTACTCGCTTCTGTGTGATCGCTCGCAGAGTAGCGACAAGTCGCGCCTGGGTACTACCTACCAAAAAACAGTATGAGCAAACACAGACAGGTTTTTATGGGTTTTTCCATTAGTGTATGAAAATGGCAGTCCAAAAAATTGATGATTTTTTTTTCTTCAAATTGGTGTCTGGATGTGTATATGGGCCTAGTACAGTGTGTAAACTTAAAGTTTATGCTATGGTCACAAATGTTCAGACGAACGATAATTTTGTACGAATCTCCCTGTTTTTCCATTGTCTTCCCAAATTTCCACTGTCTGAACATCGTTCGTACGGCGTTTGTAGCAGTTCATAATGGCATTTGTGACCGAGGCTTTAGTTGTGATTTTAAGCTTTGAGGTTACTGAAATATGGCAGTCAAAACAAATAAAACAGGGGCAAAGTTTGCCAGAGGTTTAACCAACACACATGTACTGTACGTAGTACAAAAGCTCTTCACTGGAAGAATGAGGGTAGCTCCTTCCGCCCCGCCCCCCGCCCCCCAAACCCCCAACCCCCAACCCCCAACCCCCAACCCCCAACCCCATCCTTCGATTATTCTCTTCACTCTTACACTTTCATATTTTCAATATTGGTATTTGGTAACCCTGCCACAAATGTAGGCCTATAGTATCTTTTTATATTTGATATTGTTTGATGGCTATCATTTGTTATCCCCCTCATGATAGCCACATGCACAGTTGCACATGTTCATCACATGTTAAACTCCCACACCGCGCGCCCCCCCAATGCTATATCATGTTTGTCAAAAATGTAATGCTGTACTGGTAGGTGGGTATGGTGCCTGGCACAAATATGTACCGGTAAACACACATACCACAAAGTCCACTATTTTTAAAAACTCAAATGGCTCCTGTGGCTGTGCTCAGCTATCTCTCTCTCCCCCCCCCCCCATGTTTACACATGTTTACACATGGAAATTATTGAACACAGTAAACTCACATCAGCCTTAAAAAAAAGACCGCTTTTCAGCAACTCGGGTTCTTATTTTGCTTTGACAAGCAATTGTTTTTATTTTATTTTTCCCGGGGGGAGGGGTGGTTTCTGTTTGTTTGCTTGCTTTTAGGTTGTCATACAGGTACCGGTATGTGAACAAAGCTGTATTGCTATAACCATGCAGTAGGATGTATAACTGTAACTCAAGTTCAAGTTAAAAGGACCTCTGCAAATCAATCGATAACACCTGCTTCACTTCTTGTCGAGGCAGGAAAATAGCACATGTTACCAAAATACCAAGATATATACCTCATACTAAAGGCTCGTTCACATATAACGCAGTAAAATCACTGCAGATAACAGGTGTTGTGGTCCAGAGGGAACATTCTTAATGTTACCTACATGTGACGTTTCCTAACACTTCAAAACGTTAGATACAGTGTACATGTATATAATTAACGTTTTGAAAACGTCAGAAACGTTAGGGGGTAGTTTATTTTGACTCGTAATGTACCATGTATATGTAGTTCAGGTTTTGTGTCCTGCATCAGCACTATTGTCCTTTGGCAAGTCATTAATCTATATTTGCCACTCTCCACCCAGGTGAAGCAGATGGTTACCTGTAGGAATTTATTCATAATGATTTTAGCGCCTTAGGACAACTTGGCTCAATAATGCTTCTTTTATCTAGGTACCTTGAGCAACCCCCGGGATCCATATATGTGCACAATATAAATGTAGCTATTAGTATTACTAAGCTCAGTCTGTAGAGCAGTGGTCTCGTAATCCGGCGACCCAGGTTCGAAACCAGGGCGATGCGCTTGTGCCCTTTGGTAAGGCATTGATCCTCATTACCAGGTCTCTCGGAGAGGACCTTAAGCCGTCGGTCCTCTGGTTGCCCACTAACAAGCATTTATGCTTTTTTAACAGTCCGGTAAAATAACCACCACTACTACTACTATTTTGTAGCAAACAAAAAAAGAACGATAAAAAAAAAAAAACGTCAAAAGTGTAGGTTTGCTGTTTTCCACACATCTTGCTTTACAAGCAAAAATATAACCAAAATTTTTTTTTTTTTTAAATTAGCCCATCGGTCTACTTTTCTTCCTCCTTTCCAACATTCTTTTAAGTAGCACATTAATTGTAATGAAGGTAAAATGCTGCGATCATCTGTGAAGAGTAATATCAGCTATGATTTCATATATATGCCCTACCCCTCCATGCAAACTTCAATCCTATGAAGTAACGCCTTGAGCAAATATCACCCGAGCATCACCTCTCCTTCATGTAAAAATTTCATGTTGAAATCTATACGGCTGACCCTATTATGGCTACTTAATCAAGGGATCAAGACCAACCTAACAAAATTATTTTTGACCTTTACGCTTTCTTTCAGATATCCAGGCTAGTCTGTTAGCTGTGCCCTATTTGCTGGGCTGGTTTGGCTGGAGCAAAGCATCCAACAAGCCCAACACCATCACACCCGCATCTTCATTTCAACAGGGACTTGATATTAAAAGAGGTACATATAATTGCTCATTCTAATTCTTGTAGCAGTTGTGTCATTCTACACCCCTGAGAGTTACATTTCAGTTTCAGTTTCAGTTTCAGTTTCAGTTTATTTTCACATTTCACATGTTGTGTAATACATTATTACATTTGGGCTTACATTTGGCATGTTACATTCTTTTTTATCTTTGTTTTATTTATACAAACAAAGAGGGAGAAATATGATGGAGCCACATGACTAGCACTTGATATCTTGAAACCTCTCACAAAAAGTTTGGAAACTGGCATAATCCCCACTTTGATTTGTATCATTAGAAAGTGTGTTAAGTGATTTAAGTCCTCTTTAAAATGAAACTATATTTGTTATGAGTTTGCTGGAGCAGTACATGTACATCAAAATAAGGGGCGGGGTCGAAAGTGAAAATTTGTAAAATGAACTGGTATGAAAGCACTGGTAAATGCAGAGCATTCTTAATTCTTGGACATGAGAGTATGTTTTTTGTAAACGACAGCTATTGTTCCAACTGGTCATCCATGAATGCAAAAATTAAAAGAATCTCAAAATGAAATTCATTCACTAATGGTGACATGTCAGGCAAGATTCACTACTGTTTGGTCATCAACTTTCTGAAATACTATGGCTAAGTCAACAACTGTTGAAAATTGCTCGGCAGTAGGGCACATTGAATGTACAATCTATAAACAAGAGCTGTGCTTTTTGCAACTCTTCATCTTTGATCTTGCCCCTTATTTTGATCTACTGAATAATCATAGAAAATTAGAAATGGGGTATCGTTTTTATAAAGAAATAAACCCTATTTGCAAAGATACTACCGGTGAACATAGCAATGATTATGCCATGACTAGAGAGATATAATCAACCATTTTGGCTGTCCCGTAATAATGTACCTATTTAGTTTAGAAATCAAAATAAATTGTTTGGGTTTCATAGAAATGTCAAGTGCTTGTCATTTTACTCCATGCAAAACTGTAAGGAATAGGCCATTTTCATAAAAGTAATCAAATTTAATGCATGCACCTTCTTTTTGAAGTGCCTCGATACAAATCATTTCATTCACCTGTTGCAAATAATGTATTTCAATATTCGGAATGCAAATTGCATATATATTACCTGCTAGGTTGCACAGGCCATAATGTTTTTCCTACCAAGCAACAACTAATGTTTACAATTTGCATTCTCATACAGAAAACGCACAGAGAATATTTGTTATTATGGGCTACACAGAGATGCCAACCAGTACGATTTAATCCTATAGTACGATGATAAGAGTGGAATACGATAATACGATATCACCTCTTAAAATACGATTTATCAAAACAAAACAAAAACAACATAAAAACCACGGAATCGCATAGAAACATGTAAGTAAACCCCCGCAACCCCAACAAAAACTTTGCTTTACAATTTTCTTTTAAAATTTAATGAAAGAGCAAACATTTTACTTGACCGTACGTACCAGTATCACATTTTTCTGAAATTTTACTGGCCCGGGGCCAACCGGCCATTGGTAGTGTCGAGTTTTCGTGAAAATCTGATTTTTCTCTCCAAAATCTGATTTTTTAGGATACTCTGTCTGTTTTTTGTGTCAAGAGGTTGGCATCTCTGGCTACATGAAAAATTGCTTTATTATTATTTTATGTTATTAACATATGCATACCATGTTAAGAACCCTCTTTAATTTGACCTCTTGTTGTGCAGGGGGCAGGATGGTTCATTGGTAGAGCAGATGTCTCATAACCGAAAGGTTCCGGGTTCAAAACCAAGTCAAAGTGCCCTTTGGTATAAAGGCATTAATCCTCATTACCAAGTTCCTTGGAGAGGACTTGAAACAGCCAGTCCCCTGTTTGCTTACTTACAACTACAAGCATACAAATACTTTCAGAGCAATCAGGTATTAAACAAACAAACATTTTTTTGTTTCTTTTGCTGTTTTATTGTAGAATTTCCTAGTTCTTCGTTCATACAGGAGTAATCATGCCGCTGTTTGGAAGGTCTGCGAAGAGTCCGACGGAATTGATTTCTTCTGTTAAGACCAACGTCGCCCTCCTAACGGATGCCAAGACATCAGAGAAGAAAAGTGAAAAGGTATGTACTCCTTCTCCTCCTAACTGCCCCCCCTTACTCTCTCTCTCTCTCACACTCTTTCTCGCTCTATCTCTCTTATCCCTCTCTCTCTCTCTTATCCCTCTCTCTAGTCTCCTATCTCTATCTCTCTCTCTCTCTCTCTCTAGTATTCTCTCTCTCCAACTCTTTCTCACCAATACTTCATCTCCTTTTCTCCCTCTTTGATCTACATTTGCCACACTCCACCCAGGTGAAGTAAATGGGTACCTGGTAGGAATTTATTCCTTGAAACGCAGCGCGCGTAACAGCTGCACTGCTAAAGCCAGGGTAATTATGCTGCACTATTGTAGAGCGCTTAGAGACTTCTGTTAAAGTAAGTGTTAGGTGCTATATACATGTAAGCAAGGATAATTATTATTATATACCTCACTTAAGTAATCCAGCCATCTGATTGGTCGAAATTGCATTCATAAACTTCAACTGTTCCTGTAAAATTCCCAGTAACCATGGTTAAAACATTTATATATTTTTAATAACCATGGTTATTAAAAAAATAGGTCAGTCTCCATGGTTACCCCATAGGTTTACATGTTAAAAAATGGTTTGAGCGATCGAGGATACCGTATGTGTGCGAAGGATTGGTCGGTAATTTCAATACAATTGAATCTCGATCGATTTTACCGACAATTTTATCTTGCATTGTTGACATGAAGACGAAAATAAACTTCCAAAAACAAAAAAACAACATCTGCCGATAGATCTTGATCTAAGTTCGTGCCAATATGCATTGCAAAAGTAAAAGAAGGGTGCTTTTGCGAAGCATTCATCACGCCGAAGCCGGTTTCAATCCATTTTAATGTATATATTGTACAAAACTGCCAAGCATGTTAACAGCGCGCGATGGCCGAGTGGTGTAAGGCGTTGGTTGAAGATGCATCACTCATTGTACGCAAGAGTTCGAATCTCACCTTCGACAAAAAAAAAAAGTATTTTTTATTTTTTATTTTTTAGTCTATTTTTTTTTGGCATATAAAAGTATTAATGACTGCTTTAATATTCGAGAAATAGTTGTTTTTACACGCTCTCGGGAAGGTTACAATTGGGCTATTCCCCTCGGCACGCCTCGGGTAATAGCACAATTCTAACCTTCCCTTGAGCGTATAAAAACAACTATTTCTCTCAAAGCAGTCATTAATACTATATTATTCCCTCCTTCCCATTCCTCTCTTATTCAGTCACACATGCACAACCTCTCTCCATAATCCCTCCCCTCTCTTGCTCTCTCCTTCTTTCATTCTCCCTTTTTCACTCTCCCTCTTTCTCTCTCCCTCTTTCACTCTCCCTCTTTCTCTCTCCCTCTTTCTCTCTCCCTCTTTCTCTCTCCCTCTTTCTCTCTCCCTCTTTCTCTCTCCCTCTTTCACTCTTTGACTCTCCCTACTTTGTCTCTCTCACACTCTCATTATTTTCTCTCTCTACTGTTATTTGTAATGATTTCTGGCTTTTACAAGAAAACAAAGTACATAATCTGATTGAATCTGAATCTGTTAAAATTTCATTTATGATTATTGTTTGTAAATTTAATGGCAGGGTAGGGTCAAAGAAAACTTTTGTTCTCATTCTGTTTGGTTATCATCTGCATTTACCACTCAACCCAGGCGAAGTAAAGGGTTACTTGGTAGGAAGCCATGGTATTAGTCGTACTTTGTCGTCACCTTGAGCATGAAATACACATAGTTTCATATATGTCAAGGATATCGATGAGCGCATTAAACTGTTTGTTAGCCCACTTATGATGTCATTAATTATAAAGCAAATGGTGGCCTCCGTGAATGTTCAACTCTTGGCATTTGTATCAGGTTTGTTACTTATTTCTCAACTTTATATTCATATCACAGACCTGTACAAAAATATATATTCATGTTTTGAAGCTCGTGCCAATAATGCACTGCACTCGGTCAAGCCACAATGAGCTTGACAATGAACTCGAGTCTTGTGCTTAATCCGATTGTGAATCAACCTGCAAATATGACTTATTTGTATACCGGTACTGTTCTTTAATTCTGTAGTACCAGTGATCTCTTTAATCATTTCATTTCTTGACAGGCTACTGAGGAGATTGGGAAGACCTTGTCACAGGTTAAAAACAGTCTGTATGGGGTCGACGGACAAGAGCCACAGGCGGAGGTCGTGAGCCAGATTGCAAGTGGTCTCTGTGAACACTTGCACAATCTCATCCACTGCATGCCAAAACTAGAATTCGAGGTTTGTGTTCTTCTTTGAATAATTCATGGTCTTTGTGGAGGTGTTGTGGACTAGTGGATA
Source organism: Strongylocentrotus purpuratus (assembly GCF_000002235.5). NCBI lineage: Eukaryota > Metazoa > Echinodermata > Echinoidea > Camarodonta > Strongylocentrotidae > Strongylocentrotus > Strongylocentrotus purpuratus. The sequence goes on from NW_022145597.1 coordinate 26,263,844, forward strand.
AATTAAAGTCGTTGGACTGTGGATCACAGGGTCCGCGGTTCGAGCTAATTTCCTATGGCAAGATATTAATCTACATTTGCCACTCTCCACCCAGGTGTTAAATGGGTACCGGTAGGAAGGAATTCCTTGAATGCTGTGAGCGCCGAAATCGGCTGCCTAGCAGAGCCGGGTAATAGTTGGAGCGCCTTGAGCACCATGCATGGTAGATATGTGCGCTATATAAATATCCAATATTATTTGTAAAACGCTGTTGACGAAGTGCTGTACAATAATGACAACAATACTAGAAACTTGTACTAAAAATAATAATAATAAAAATGATAGTGGATTCTTGTATAGTGCTCATGTCTGTCAAACTTGACACTCCTGGCACTCCACAATTGTACAGAAAATACATAAACAATCAATTATATTTATGACAGCTTAATATTATTAAACATAGATCAAATTATGGTACTATACATAGGATAATAGGGTTGTTTATAACCTGAGGACTTGAGTTACAAAGACATAAATCTTTAACACTACCGAGACCTACACCAAAAATCATAAAGTCTCCTATTTATTTTACTAAGAATTTCATTTTCTACTTACAACCCCCATGAATTGCTTGCATCTTTAAAGGGAAATCCAGGCTACCCAAATAGACGACTACTCTATAAAACGAAAGCATACAAATCAGAAGGGCAAACTGAAGAAAGTTTCCTTTAAATCTGACTAAATATAAGAAAGTTATTAATTTTTGAAAGTTGTAATCACTATACCTGTGGGCATTTCAAATTGGCTGAAGCGGAAATGTCAATGTGATGTAGTGCCGGGCTACTTTCCCCATTTGTTCCTACATATAAAATGACTACTAGTAGATTCTAAATTTCCTAAATTCATGGCTAAGGAGGGTCTATTCTTTTTAGAGGACCTATGGTAATATGCTATCTATAATATATTTTGAGTAGTGCCCCAAGGGAGAAGGAACTTATAAGAAAAACAGAAATTTGTGATATTTTTGTACACGGCTAATGGGAGAGTTATCCACGTCCCACGTCACAATCCACTAACCAAACTACCAATTTGAGATTTGCATAGACTTAGTGATCTCATATTTCAAACATTCATAACTTCCCTACTATTGGTCCGATTCATTTCAAACTTTTGCCATTCTGTTTCTGTTATTTTTCTGCTGTCATACAAATCTACTTATTACAAGAGTTGGATTGCCCTTTAAGGTTCCCTTTTACAGTCTCGTAAATCATATTGCATTTGTACATTTTTTAGCTTTCATTATAAATCTAGTTGTGTATTAGTTTTTATGCATGGGATTGTGAATGATATGAGTAGCAATTATCTTGAATATATTTTCATTTATTACAGGCCAAGAAAGATTTGGTCCAGATCTTCAACAACATCCTCCGTCGTCAGTTCGGTGCTAGGTCTCCGACCGTAGATCACATCAGCGCTAATCCTCTCATCCTTGAAAGTCTGGTATTAGGGTAAGTGATGCATTGTTCAGTCCTGATAATTACCTGATTTTTTTTTCTTCCTGTTTTTACCCCTATTTTCCTGATATTTCCCTTATCTTCCCTATTTTTCCCCAATTTTCTTACTGAAAAGGGGGAAAATGTTAGATGCCATTTTTTGTTCTTTTCTGAATGCTTTTGTTGTTGTTGTTATACTTAAGGGGGGAGGAGGGGTTGGGGGAAAGTGCTCACTATCACCCCTGATTGTTCAGATATGACACTGTAAACTAAGGCTGTGCACAACAGTGTAATGAGGTACCCGAGTACACTCCCAGGCTTACAAGCGAATACTCGAATATTCGGACGAGAGGAGGAGGAGGAGGGGAGGGGGAGGAGGAGGAGGAGGAGGGGAGGGGGAGGAGGAGGAGAGGAGGAGGAGGGGGAGGAGGAGGAGGGGGAGGAGGAGGAGGAGGAGGAGGAGGAGGAGGAGGAGGAGGAGGAGGAGGAGGAGGAGGAGGGGGAGGAGGAGGAGGAGAAGGATTCATCATAATCACATTCACAATGATAACGGTAGTAATATTGGTCATGCTGCTGATTATAATGATATTGATAATGATGATGATTATAATGATGATGATAATGATATTGATGATGATGATGTCTTTATACACAGGTATGAAAGTCCTGACTTTGCATTGAACTGTGGCCTAATACTACGAGAATGCATACGTTATGAGCCTCTGGCCAAGATCATCTTGAATGCCAATTACTTTTACAAGTTTTTCACATACGTGGAGATGTCAACGTTTGATGTCGCATCAGATGCCTTTTCCTCCTTTAAGGTAAAAATGGCTTTTTTTATTATCTGGGTGGGGTAAAGCAAACTGAATCACTGTGACTCCTGTCTTCCCTTATTGGGGATGTGCAGGTGGACCAATACACCAGACCAGGGACCCATTTCACAAAGCCTTGTTTTCAATGACAAATGACAAAAATCAATGACAAATCTGCTGATAACCAATCAGAAGCAAGGAATTCAGTAGCTCATAACAAAAACTGTCATTTGTCACTGATGACAAGTTTTGTGAAACACCCCCCAGGGCTCAGTCTAATAAAGAGTTGCGATTGATCCAAATCAATCGCAAGTCCTTCAGTCAGTCACTAGTTTGCAGTGTCCTATCTCTTATGTACATAATTGCGATTGATATCAATTGCAAATAAGTTAATATCAACTCGTTATATTAAGACATGGCCTATGTCCCCCCCCCCCCCCTACTCTTATATGAATATTGCAGGGCGTTCTCAACGTGTAAAGGTGGTTACTGTTCTCTGCACTGGGCTTCCAATTAATGTCATATCCGTGTTCAGTCATTCAATAAAATTACTACCCATGTACATTCTTGTTTTCAGAGACATTGCATTTTATTAGAATAATATAGGATGGAGAAAGAAAGAAAAAAAGTGCTATTGTTGCCAATTTGAAGAAAGATAAGTGATAAATTTAAGCCTCAAAAATTGCTGTCCTGAAAAGGTTCTATAAAGCACATGGAGATAGTTTATTGGTAACAATTCTACAAGCGCCAATAAATCAGCAAGCAGATGTTGTACATCAGGGCTGCGTCTCACGAAACCGTCATAAGTACAAGTTTAGCGACATCCCATTGAAATTTGTGTATTAAGTTTAACACGCGCTTCAATGGGATGTCGCTGAACTTGTACTTATGACGGTTTCGTGAGACCCGGTCCTGTATATCCATATTTTGGTTGTCTTGCAGATCCTTTTTACCAAAACTCTGTTTGATATAAAATGCATGAAATGTGGTTTGAAAATTTGCTTCTTTTTCCATGGATAACTGAGTAATCATCTGTGTATAATTTGAAACTGAGAAAGCAAGCATTGACCTATCATCTGTTTCAATGATTTGAGGGTTTTAAATCTTTTTTCTTTGCAGGAACTATTAACAAAACACAAATTAGTAGCTGCCGACTTTTTAGAGAAGAACTACGATTCAGTGTTTGACAAGTACAAGGTGCTTCTCAACTCTGATAACTATGTGACAAGGAGACAGTCACTCAAAGTAAGTTAGCACTTGAGACATTTCTATAGGCCTGTCTTCATCAGCTCGAGTTTGACAAATGACCCGCTATTCATACTATCCCGATCGCAAATTAACCAGTTAATTTGCGTCTTCATCAGCCCGCAGTTGCAATAGTGGGATATTTGGTCGAGAAAATATCCAGAGAAATGTTGGTCTTGTTTCCAAAATATCCTGTTATTTTGGGAATAGCGGCCTAATTTGCGCCCGTCCGAGCTAGTTTGTGATGAGCGTATCGGTCTGGTGAAGATGCAATTTCAAGCTTCGGGATAATATCCAGAGTCTGAAAATAGCGGGTTATTTGGCAAACTCGAGCTGATGAAGACAGGCCTGATGTTCTCTCTCTTTCTCGTCAGATGGTGCCCATAGGCACTGCTGTGGCCTTCACTAAAGCTCGCCATCTTCCTCTATTTGTAGCCAAATTTGTAGCTCTTGCCAACTGCCATATTATCGTTGATATATATGAGATATCTGTAAACCATTCACATTCTGCCGGCAAGTGAATAAGTCTGATATCCTCTGGAAATGGTGCAATATATCAAAAAAAAATCTTCATCGTCATTACTTCATGTATTATTATTAATATCAAAATAATTAATGTAATGATATATTCATTCAAAATCTGTCTGGGAGCCTTGGCTGAATAATGAATTGTACAATTTTTTACAATTAAAAAAAATGAATGAAACAATACATAGCAATACTTTACCAAGATATAAGGAATAAAAGAATGATACGCAATTAGGCATGGTAACTGTGAATCATAATTTACATGATTAATATAATCCCATAGACTAATTTTCCCTCTGAAAGTAAAGAATAAGTTAAGGAAGCAGCCACAGAGAAGAGCAAGGAAAAGTTTATATTTGATTTGTTTTGATTTTCTTCTGTATTCATATAAGTACTGGTATACAGTTTTTCAATAACAATATAATTTTTGTTTTAAATAAGTATTTTTCTGACAGTGAATCATAATTAAGCAAATATATATATATATAGCAATTGTTATTTCAAAAACGTATTGATAAACTGTCATAAATACTAAATTTCATCAAACATTATAGAATTCTTTGTGGAAGAAGGACTGTAAGCAGATTGCTTGAAAATAAGACAGCCCCAGACAAAACTCATGAAATAGATTAACACCTTTTTTATTAAGCAGAATGGATAAGTAGTTGAAAATACAAATTATAAGGATGATGATATTGACAATGCAGATGGGGATGATGCTGGTGTGGAAATGATGATGATGGCGATGATGATAATTGGAATGAATGGGTCAAAAATAGAAGGAAAAAAAAAAGGAAATGAAGAGGGAAGACGGATGAAGAGAATGGAGAAACTGAATAAAAAGGATGAATAATAAGTTTGATACTGTTGTTATTTCTGTTATTCATATTATTGTTTCTGATTGTGTTTTTAGCTTCTTGGAGAGCTGTTGCTAGACAGGCACAATTTCACAACGATGACGAGATACATCAGCAACCCAGAGAATCTGAAGCTCATGATGAACATGCTGAAAGATAAGAGCAGGAACATCCAGTTTGAAGCTTTTCATGTATTTAAGGTAAGAACTAATGTCCACTGCAGGGCATTTTTAATTTCAATTTCATTTATTTCCACAGATTCATAAAAGACAGTATAAATTACAATCAAGTATAAAAGAATTACAACAAAAGATGAACCTGCAGAGGGGTGATCAAAAACCACAGAGGTTTATCGGGGATCATCCCCTGCTTAAAATTACAATATCAAAATACAATAGTTTTTTTTTAAATTAAACAATAACACATACAAAAACATATATAGATATTACATGCAAATCTATGTGTGGGGTGAGTAGTGGGCATGAATCTACCTCTGACGCTCTCAACCCAGGTAAAGGAAATGGTAGGAATTAAATGCTTGAATGCTTTCAGCAACTCAAGGACAGCTGGGCTAAAGCTATGTTAAAAATAGTACTTTGTAGTTGATGTTGTTATTAATGTGATACGTACGGTACGTAAACGTAACACCTTTTGATTTGTCGAGATTTTTCTTTATTATTATTATTATTATTTATTTATTATTATTCTGCCATGAATTCGTTTGCAGGACATCTCAAGAATGGATAAAGCCATTGTCATGAAACTTGCCATGATGATATATCCTAGTCCAACTTAGAACTGCGTGACTTTCCAGCAATGCCGGGTCATTGTGCCGTCATGCAGGCACCATTTTGTGAATATTTTTGAAAATCAACTCATGATCATATCTTCATAATAGAAAGTAATTTCTCATTCTATTTCAATTGTGCAGGTATTTGTAGCAAACCCCAACAAGTCCAAACCCATCCTTGATATCCTGTTGAAGAACAAGGAGAAGCTGGTGGAGTTCCTCACCATGTTCCACACGGACAGGACGGAAGACGAGCAATTCAACGACGAGAAGAACTATCTCATAAAGCAGATCAAAGAACTACAGCCTCCTGTGCCCGCTGCATCTTCATAAGGAATATCCCCCCCTCCCACCCCCCACCCCTATCACCCATCACCAAACCTTGGGCTCGGCTCGGCTGTGTGTATCATAAATTAAATTATCATACATGTAGAACTTTTGTGGCAGGCTGTGCTGATGATTTGCTGGAGATTATTTAGATTTTTATTTGTAATGATTTTTTTTTAAAGCCTCACTGCACTACTTATAGCTAATTGCTCCCTCTATACAGCCGACAATGCTTACAAAGTGGTACCCGTTGATCCCCCATGATGCCCTTTTTCTTATGTTAATTGAGAGCTGATTTTGATGAGATAACCACCTGCTAGTGACCATGCAGGGACGTCTAATCCCTCCATGCCAAGCTAGTGTAGAGGGCCTTTAAAGGTTGGGAGTTCAGAAGTCTGAGGACAAAGTCATCACAATTTTGTTGGGGTATCTTCCTATTTTTAATATATCTAGCAAACGGAAATGTTGCACAGTTAGTTTGTATCTAACTAGCTGCAGAATTACAAAGAAGTCCACAGTTAGCAACATGCATCACCAATAATGTACATTACACAATGTTTTGATTCCATTTGTAATACAAGGCTTTTGCAAGGTATATATATTAAACTCCTTAAAAGTCAATGTAGGTGTACCAATTCACCTGAAAAATAATTTGTGTATAGACAGAATAATCAATCTCAAAAAAGTTTAACCTGGCATCATGTAGGTAAACGGTTTAAGGAGTATGATGAAAATATAGGATAACACATAACATTGCGTATAGTGCATACTGCGTATGCAAGAGCGTATACGTGTGTAAATAGTCTACTCAATCAGACATTTTGCTGTTCCCTGGGAGTGTATTTATACTGCAATTCCTCTTTGTAGAAGAAATATTTGAACCTCAAAGTTTGACTCTAGTATAGTGACTCAGAACTCCTTGCATCACGAGCAAGCCACCTTTTGGTGATTGGTACAGGTCAATTTTCAGACAAGTTCCAATTATCTGTCTGGAGTGCAGCAATCATATTACGCCTATGATCTAATGGAGCTTTACACACACTCCCAGACTGCAGGATATTAGTCTCTGTACATGTCTTTAAATCATCAGCACAGCTCAAAAGCTAGAGTAATTGATTTCCCAAGGTTGAGATTTTGTATGTATAAAGATTTTTTTTGATGCATACAAGAGCTTATTATTTCTTCTTTAGAGTATATATATATGACATAGCCAGTAGTTTAGACTAGATAGTACCTGTATATATGAATGGATCATTTGTGAGTGGTGTAGAGGAGACAAGTTGTGAGCTAAGGAGATTTTCACCCTGCCTGGAATTTCGTTTCCCGTCCATTCCCATCTGCATTTGCCACTCTCCACCCAGGTGTAGTATTTGGGTACCTGGTAGGAATTGATTCCTTGAACTCTTTGAGCTTCTTTAGTGCAGCTGGGCTAAAGCCAGGGTAATGATAGTACTTTGTAGGCGCCTTGAGCATCCCCTGGAATGGATATGTGGCTGTTATTATCATCTCTTTTAGTTGTGAAAAAGCAACCTCAAATAAAATCATGCTCGAATTCCCAGAAGGGAAATTTAAGAAAGGTTTGGGAATCATTGATTTGACCTACCTGGTAGGTTGAATACTCAGAAAAGGGCACCAATAAGGATAGGTCATAAGTATGTCAATGCATTCAAAGCAACTCGCTTTGATCTTCCATACTGTGGGACGCTGCAAGTTCATACCAGCTTGGAAATGTTGTGATAGAGTGGTTTGAACACCTGACTGAAGATGTGAAGGTCATTGGTTCAAGCCTGATGCGGCACTTGTGTCTCTTCCTCTTCTTCTTCTTCTCTTTTTCTTCTCCTTCTCTTCTTCTTTGTCTTCTTCCTCTTCTTCTCTTCTTCTCCTTCTTCTTCTTCTTCCTCTACTTCTTCTCCTCCTTTGTCTTCTTCTTTGTCTTCTTCTTCTTCCTATTCTTCTTCTCCTTTCTCTCTCTTCTCCTTCTCTCTTCTTTTTTGACTTCTTCCTCTTCTTCTTCTTCTTCTTCTTTTTTTCCACTCAATAGGGACTAAGGGTAAACAAATCTGCTGGTGAGGAACCCCTCCCCCTTATTAGTATGTCAATCAGTGTTCTCTGTAGTGCAATCTCTACACCCTCAAATCTCTCAAACTTTGCTCACGACACTCCTACTCCTCACATTTGCAAAAAAGAGAAAATATATGAATGAAATTGTGTATTATATCTGTATATTTCTTTGCTATAACTGAGTAATGATGATGATGAACGAAAAAAGATTTTAAATAGCACGTTAAAAATGTGGTTGAATCATAGGAAATGGTTTTACTTGATTTAAAATTGTATTATTATGATGTTTTATTACTCAGGTGTTATATTATTTCTTTGAATATGTTATTTTTTGTTGTTTAGATTTTACAAAATTTGCATGAATACCAAATATATCACACATCTAATACCACTTTTGTATATTCTTTTAATGGTAGCACAAGGGATTATATAACCAGCATTAAAAAATCATTCAAGTGGATCAGAGATATCTCAAGTAATTCATTCAAACAATGTTTTAGTTTTCTTTGATTGTTTCTTTCAAGAAAGTTGATTCCAAAATCTGTTAAAACACCCTGATAAAAGGGTGTAGTTCCACAGGATGCAACCACTTTACTCCTTTTTTAATTTATTGGAATGTTAGGCTTCCAGGGAGTAATTTCAATTTGTAAAGAAATTTGGCTTGCAGACTGATGAATATTAATAAGTCAGGAGAGCTGAGGTATTTGTTTCTAGATCATCGTGACTGTGCCATGGACCAGTGACGGCCTGGTGGTAGAGTCACTGCCCTGCAAGCAGTAGATTGCAGGTTCAAATCCCGCTGGGTCCAAGATTTCTTTGACTTGTTTTTCAATTACAAGGTCGAGCATGCAATCTCTATTTACTGGGTGCAAACCAAACATTTCATTAGATATATTTTTTATTTATTTGTGGTATTGGAGCATCAAACGCATCACCCAAACATTACAACGATGGTACATTTCATGAGAGATATTTTTGTTTAAAGATTAATATGCTATTCTAAAACTCAGGAGGAGAAATTGATTAAGTTCTTTTCACGGTTGAAACCTGTCCAATACATTCAATTGAAGCAGAAAAAATGTGAAAACAAGTGCAGTGAATAAATAATCAAGCAAAAATTATGAAGTTGGTTACCAAATTTTGTTATAAATTAAAAAAAATAAAGATGGTATCCAGGAATTTGGCCATATCTAAAGGAATATTACTATATATGTTGTTATGATTTAAGTATTTGATGTTTTTAGTTTTGAAACTATGCATCATTAACAAATATGTTTAATTGAATAGAAAGTATGGTACATAGATATCTATCCTTATCTTTGCTATTTTAAAGTTACTTTGTGAATAATATGATATTTTCTTGACATGCCTGCTATGGTTTTATCATTTATTCAATCATATTGACAGATAGTTTGTTCCTTTAATACTCTAGCTTGTTCCGTTTAACTTAGTTATTTACAAAGAAGACAGTGATTACTTGTGTTATATCATGGGGGAACATGTTGTAACCAGAGCCATCAATGTTACAGAGTATGGCCAACCTGGTATTAGTCCTGGGTACAATTAACAAAAGAATATGCCATGTTGTGACCAACTGAAACCAAGTTGGCCAAACTCTGTATGTAGATGGCTCCGGTTGTAATTGATAAGATAAGATATGGAATAAGATAAGATGTCCTAGAATGAGCTTGTAAATGTTGTCATGTTCTTCTGCAACTGGATATTAAGTAAGGATTGGAATGCTTATGATAAAAGGAAGTAGATACCACCTAGATCAGTAAACTCCTTTATTTTTCATTTAATAGGATACAGTTACAATGTTTTATAAGTTACTTCACTATAATCTAAATTGCACTGTAGTTCACAAGGTGATTCTCCTGTCATTCAGAGAGTAATTTGACTTGCAATTTCTTTTTACAGAAGTAATATTTGAAGCTGGTTTATTTAATGTCATGGAATCAAGAACATTGAGAGCAAAAACATGTAAGTGATATGTCCCCCTTTGATCAAATACTTTTGCTGGCTTTAGGGCTGTGATAATCATAATTATAGAGCTTTCGAATCATTCCAAACATATTTATATCATATGTGAGGGTTTAACATAAACAAAAAAGTTGCTTATCACAAAGAAAATTAACAAAGTATGTAGATTTTGTGGCATCCAATTGGGAAGTATATTTGTCAAAGTAATGAAGATTTTTATCAATATGGAAAGGAAAATATGAGGGATGTGAAATAAATATGAATATACTGTCTGTAAATATAAAGTGCTAACTCATAACTAATGACCCCTTTTCATCCTTTGAAATTCATTCACAATTTTGCGACTATAACCCTCTTGGATGATAATATATATTCACTTTTTTTTAAACCTGTTTTTTTTTCTTATAAAGCAACATGTTTGTATATAATGTAAAACATATATTACATATGATAATACTAATAATGTTGGCTTCTTATATATAGTGCACATGTCCGTCATATCGTGACGCTCCTGGCACTGCTGGACTCCCTCGAACTCCTCATCTAAGCATTCAAAAGCTCAGAAATAAATATATACAGTGAAACATCGTGTAATAGGGAGAATGGGGTTAGAAAAAGAATAACACAATATAACAAGTTAATATTGCCCATCTCACTTGTTTGTATACTGTTGTGGTGTTTGTTTCCTCTAACCTGATAAAAACAAGATTTCATGAAACAAGTCAAATTCCATGTTCCTTTTAAAAAGTAGATTGTTTTCATGGGATTCCAATTTAACTGATTTTCTGTTACCGCTTGTAAGATATTGATATGGATTGTGGTCCGTCTTCCTAGAAAAGAATTGTCCATGGCTGATTATCATATTCCCACTGAGTATAGTTGACGTTTTGGGGCTGACTATACGGTAAACTCTGCATAACTCAAAATGGCACAAATCGATCAAACTTGTTAGACCAAGCTATGCGAAACGTGTGTTATGTACACTTCGGAAGTTGAATTTTAAATAAGTCGAACAACTTTTGTGGTCCTAACAGATTTGGCGTATGCAGAGTTCACTGTACTTAGCACGTTTCATGGGAGCAGGTTCACACGGCCATTGGAATGATATGTATGAAGACCAAAGGAGTTTGTATGAGTTTGCATTGAGATGGGGAGGAAAAGAAACGTTTTCCATCAAGATGTACATGCAAGGATTACCTGTAGAGCGTGGAGAGATCGATGAAGAGGAATATGTGTTACTTCTTTATTTCTCAGTTATTAACCATGAAATTATTGTAGAATTTGTAGCATATGAACGAAGTGGATTCAACTGATGTGTCATGAGGGAATATAAAGAAAGAAATTAAAAAACAACTGCTATTAAATACTGATCGATACACTTTGAATAACCTCTTTTATTTAAGTGTTGTACATGATTAGTCATTATTCAGGAAAGTCAGGGATACTTTTATTTTCTCAAAAATGTCTCTTTCTGCCTCCCTTCTTCTCCTTTCTCTCTTTCTCTCTCTTTCTCTCTCTCTCTCTTTCTCTCACTCTCTCTCTCTCACTCTCTCTCTTTCTCTCTCTCTCTTTCTCTCTCTCTCTCTCTCTCTCTCTTTCTCTCTCTTTCTCTCACTCTCTTTCTCTCTCTCTCTTTCTCTCTCTCTTTCTCTCCCTCTCTCTTTCTCTCACTCTCTCTCTCACTCTCTCTCTCTCTCTCTCTCTCTCTCTCTCTTTCTCTCTCTCTCTCTCTCACTCTCTCTCTCTCTCTCTCTCTCTCTCTCTCTCTCTCTCTCTCTCTCATTCGCTCTTGCTCTGTTTATATCCGCCTATTTATCTGTCTGATCCCTATCTTATTTTATTTCATTTTTGGGGTTTTTTTTTCACGATGGAAAAAGCCTACTTGGATAATTCTAAATCAAATGTTTTTCTTTGACTTTGAGTTGATCCTACAAAGCAGTTTATTGCGGTCATTTCAAGATTCAAGATTTCTTTATTGATATTTCAACTGACATGAAAACATTCAGTAAAAACAGTAAAAACAAGTTCATCGTCAACAAGAATAAACTCATGAACAATAACAAAAAAGTTATAAAGACTTAGAAAATGTGGAAAAGAGGTGCATGGTCTGTAAAAAAGCACAGCTTGTTAAACAGATCACCTTTACAATTACAGGAACAAAAATATTTAAAAAGAAGTAGATTAATAATAAAATAGAATAGAAATAGAAATTTAAAAAATGTAAATGGGGAAGGTGAATAAATGTACAATACTGGGTGGGGGACTAACAAGACTAATCTAGTTAAATATACTGAATATATATATATATAAATGAATATCAGATCTATCGCTAATTTATAGAATATGGTACGTAGATTAAAAAAGAAGCAGAATAATGATGATTAAATATAGAATCCATTTAAATCGATCAAGAATGTTTGAGAGATGGGGAAGGGCCAGAGGGGGAGGAAAAAAAGAGAGCGAGCCGGGGGGGGGGGGGGGGGGGGGGGGGGGGGGGTCACTAGATTGTCTGATTTTTTTATACATAAAAGTGCAGGATGGCCCTAATTGTTTGAATTGCTTATGACCACAAATGCATTTACAGTCTGATGTAGAGACTACTTCCATGTTTACATTGGGAAAGACATTAGACAGGCACTGCACCGTTGCCGATATTGTTTGCTGTCTTAGACGGGAATGTGTCATATACCAAACTCAAAATGCCGAAAGGAGATCCCTGCCAAAGACAAGCATGTGATATACAGGTGTGCTTGCAAGGTAAAACCACTCATTTTCTTAAAACGAATGCAGGCAAATCAGCCTAAATTGTAGTGTAGGCCCACATATTGTATTATGTGTAGATCTATTGTTCACTGGCAAAGGCAGATGCAAGTATAGACTCTAGACCGAATTTTCCGTCTCTTTCGTTCGTTAGCCTCTTATTGGGGTAGGGTCGGCCGGCTCTCTCTTTAGAGACGGAAACCGTTTAATCACATGTCCTTGCTAACGCCACGACCAACTCTGGTCGTAGCGTTTTGCCCCCAAAATCCCCCAAAATGTAATTTTACCTCATTCATTGATTATTTAAACTTAGGAGAAGGTTTTACTACCTCGGTTCCACTTACCAAATTTGACTGTATAATGCGTTTAATGGTCCCTTTTCAGGAAATTACGGGTCTAAATTGACAGCCGTGTTGAAAGTCATGCAGTGGTGTTCCGTAGTCTTCCTGCGTATGTTGTTATTTTTTATTTATCTAAATCTCATCCCTTCTAGTCTGTGCGCAAGGCAAAAATGATTATGAAGGAGTAGACAGCAATAACCATCTGATTTGGGTCATTTCTTTAATAAAACTGACATTTGTTGTCATTCCCCAATACAGATGGCAACCCAGAGATCTCGTACCGTGGGGGTAAATTAGAGCCACAGCGTAACAGCTTTTCGTTACCGACATTTCTCCCCCGATTTTCTTTATTTAGATCTAATTTTCTGATTTCTAAATCAGATGTAAATTAGGTCGGTATGTCATTTGTCCTAATTACATTTACCAAAATTTGATAACTTAATATTAAATAAATAATTTACGGACTTACTTATATGAATTATCCAATTTGTACCTCAGAACCGCGAAGCAGTACGTTCATGCATTCGAAATATTACCCGGCGGCCGATATATTTCCGGGTCCACCTACCAAAACATAGCCAATGGCCAATCAGAGCACTCGTTTCGTGGGAGTTCGTTGGTCAAGCCGGGCCGACTCGTATGTAGCTACGGTAGCTATTGGACGTTCGAAATGAAAAATTTTATACGGTATTCATCAACTAAAACCAAGACGGATAATGTTGACGACGAGACTTTCTCAGATTAATCATTAATTTAGGATCTAAATGAGCAAGCTATCGTAAGTCAAATAAGCTATATATATGTTATTTTTAATTAGACTCTAATTATTGTCATATTGCAGCATTTTTGAGGATGTAAAAAGTGAAAATCTCTTAGCATATCTCATTCATCGCGGTCCTGCCGAACCGAACCATTGGTTCCGTACAGTCCCGATAGGACAATCTTCAGTCTCTATAATCGGAGGTCTAGTGGAGCCAGACGTAGTCTCAGTGGAACAACCGACGATTAGAGAGACTGAAGTTTTCGGTCTAATGAAGGAGATGCTGTGATAACGTCATTACGAACTCGTAGCTCGTGCACATTGATTTCCATGCATGTCCTTTTCAATACATTGAATATTTGTATTTTAGTGCTAACAAAATAATATTAAATCTATCGTTTTTAATCCCTTGGTTCTTGAAATGTTTTTCTTTTGATTGTTCATTTCATTTTTCATGCATGTTATTTATTTCAACACGGATCACTTGCTTCAGCCAATGGCTGTTCTTCAGCAAGTCCGTGCAATAAAAATCACATACAAAATAATATACAATTCAAATTAAGACGCAATACAAATTAAACAATTACAACAGTAAAAGAAGAGCGGATTTAAAATCAATTGAATAAAATATTATGAAAATAATTATAACGAGCATGATGAATCGGATAATTAATAAGAAAATTATGAATGTTTAATGACATCAAAAACTTTGATAATCACAAGACCAATTGGCAAATCATTTATTTTTCAATTCCTAATTTTAACTTAACTTTTACTTTACTGTATTTTATTTCATTTAATATATGTATTTATTAATTATTATATTATGTTGTTCATCATGCTCGTTATAATTATTTTCATAATATTTTATTCAATTGATTTTAAATCCGCTCTTCTTTTACTGTTGTAATTGTTTAATTTGTATTGCGTCTTAATTTGAATTGTATATTATTTTGTATGTGATTTTTATTGCACGGACTTGCTGAAGAACAGCCATTGGCTGAAGCAAGTGATCCGTGTTGAAATAAATAACATGCATGAAAAATGAAATGAACAATCAAAAGAAAAACATTTCAAGAACCAAGGGATTAAAAACGATAGATTTAATATTATTTTGTTAGCACTAAAATACAAATATTCAATGTATTGAAAAGGACATGCATGGAAATCAATGTGCACGAGCTACGAGTTCGTAATGACGTTATCACAGCATCTCCTTCATAATCATTTTTGCCTTGCGCACAGACTAGAAGGGATGAGATTTAGATAAATAAAAAATAACAACATACGCAGGACGAACACCACTGCATGACTTTCAACACGGCTGTCAATTTAGACCCGTAATTTCCTGAAAAGGGACCATTAAACGCATTATACAGTCAAATTTGGTAAGTGGAACCGAGGTAGTAAAACCTTCTCCTAAGTTTAAATAATCAATGAATGAGGTAAAATTACATTTTGGGGGATTTTGGGGGCAAAACGCTACGACCAGAGTTGGTCGTGGCGTTAGCAAGGACATGTGATTAAACGGTTTCCGTCTCTAAAGAGAGAGCCGGCCGACCCTACCCCAATAAGAGGCTAACGAACGAAAGAGACGGAAAATTCGGTCTAATGCAAGTAGTGCAGTGATGCGGCACTATGAGTCTGAAGGGGGGGGGGGGCAGAGGGAGGGGGCTAGGCTATCTGATTCTGCACATATGTGTACAGTACTAATTAACCTCAACCTTTCGTCTATTCATTAACTCTGGAGGAGATGTATCTGTGTCTTGTCATTTCAGCTTCAACTTCAAGCTTGCTCATGCTCCTCTCCATTGAAATTGAAGTTTAAACTTTAAAGTTATAAATTACCTGTACCTTTTTTTAACTTGAATCTATACCCTTCCGTTTTGTTAGAAATATGTAGTTAAATGTAACTGCATACTGGAAATTTGTACTTGTTAGTATAGTATAGACCATAATAGAAGAATAGATATATTTCTTTATATTGCGTTTTAATTCATGTCCTTCACTCCTTGTTTTTCTCTTTATTTCATTTTCTCGGCACATAAATACAAAGAGGACCGGTGTTTACATGCCATCGAAGCCATGAGGAAGTGCTGTGACAAATTTGATTCCACAGTTTCTGTGTGCTGCTCAGGATTTCTCAAGGAGAAACACTTTGGGAAAACAAAGCAGGATTCTTCCGCACATAGCCAGCATTCATGACAGCGCTTTCATCTTAATTGCAAGGAATAGACTTTTGAAAAATATTCTTGTACCTTGGGATACTTGATGGCCCCAGCACCTCTATCGTGGCTTAAGAGGATGTAGTATGACATGGATGAGAGGACATGTGTACGTCCCACAAAATCATAGTTTTGACAGTGCATGTAAAAATTGCAAGGATTGTAACCTCTCTTGTCCCTTATTTTTTTGGATGTTGAAAAAAAACTGATGTAGTTCATACATTTTTGGTTTGAGAAGTTTTATAGCTTTTTTAATAACTACTATTGTAGCAGATGAAAATCATCTACCAACACTAGAACAGGAATGAGGATGCACTAGTTGACTTATTAGTATTACCCTCTACTGGCATGTAATTTCATGGATATCTTGTATAGTCTCAAGAAAGAAGGGAAAACAAAGCAAGTTTCTTCTTTATGGCAGCACCATCATCTCTCAAGAAATACACTTTTGAAGAATGTAGAGACTTGTAACTTGAGATACCTGACTTGTTGAAACTTGTTGAAATGTGTTGTTTCTTCCTCAATATTATTAGCCTAAAGGTTTCTCCTGTAAGAATTTAATGAAGTGGTGAAAATAAAATTTATGTTGTGGTAAACCTGGTGATGATGAATTTGTGATAAAATTATGTCTTCCAGTTTTTAGTCAAGAAAATTTGCTCTCTAAAGTGATTATTTTGACAATTTATAGTATACCACATCCTCATGACATTGTAAAATTGGTGTACTTTGTTGATGCACCTTTCAAATATACCAGTATCAGTATGTTAAAGTGTGCATAATTCCTGCAAAGTTCTACAGAATTTGATGTTGGCTGGAAAAGGGATATATGGAAGTATATTTAAAGTGTGTATATTATTGAAGAAGTACAGATTATCTTATCTTTCATTTAAGGTGCAATAGAAATGGATGAACTGTTTATAGGATAGGAATATTGAATGTTAAACCTATTTGTACTTCTCAATATGATATCAAATTGTTTTTTGTAAATTTAAACATGAATGAAGATACCACTGCCAAATGTGAGTCATTTTCTACATGAATTATATATTGCAATGTAAAACTGATATATAAATTGAATTAAAGTTGAAATATTTCACTTAAAAACATATACTTTTGCTTTCGTTCGTGTACGATATTAGAAAACTCATCAGAAAACTTGTAGGCTGTGGTAAGCATGACAAAAAAATTGTTTGTGACTCGAGAGTGACCCAACATTTGCTCTGATAGTAATAGCTTTGGGCATTATATCTATAACCATTTTTTCTATGTATATGTAGGGAAAAGAGAAGTAGAGAATGAGCATTCAAAGATTGTTGGAGGGGGAGGGCTGGTAGCCAAGAGTGGAAACAAAAAGGGGGAATGTACTGAGAAAAAAAGAAGAGTTCTCTGGGTGCATGGCAAGAGAGGAGTTACACGTAGTAGTGAAGATAGAAACAAAGCTTTGGATTAGAGAACATTGCCCAAGTCTACATTCTATTGTGGCTGAGAGCATCAAAATGTTTGCCAGTTCTTGAATGAACATAACATTTCTAACATAATATCGGACTGTAAAAAAATAAATACTGGTAAATAAATCTGCCTGATTCCTTAACCTCTACATGGTGTGTGTCCCCCCCCCCCCCCCCAACAACAACAAATACAC
Source organism: Strongylocentrotus purpuratus (assembly GCF_000002235.5). Lineage (NCBI taxonomy): Eukaryota > Metazoa > Echinodermata > Echinoidea > Camarodonta > Strongylocentrotidae > Strongylocentrotus > Strongylocentrotus purpuratus. The sequence continues at coordinate 26,281,650 of NW_022145597.1, forward strand.
TATATCGTCATTCAATAAACATATTGTTGACTTTTTATTGAATCAGCTTATCTGTATGTACATATGAAAACATGAATACATACACACACTTCTAAAGTTAACAAAAACATGATTGAATTGAATACACAGTAACAAATGCAGGCAAAGTCCAAGATTTTGTTCGAGATAGTGTCCCACAGTCAACCTGTCAATTATATGTATTTCATCATCCTACAAGGGTTTGATGGGCCAAAATATTAATTCATGCTTTCTTTGTCAGTATATTATGTTTGCATAGCCTTCTCTAGTTCCAGATGTGAAATAAATCAACAAGATAATACTTCATACTCAAAGCCCCCCCCCCCCAAAAAAAAAACAACAACAACAACACCCCAGATGCATCATGTTTTAATTACCATACCGCATACCGGTATTCAGCAAATCAATTTGAATGGTCTCATCAAAGGTAATACAAAGTTTTGGGAAATTTTGAAAATTGGGTGGATAGTGATTCTTTACAATTTTTATATATGTGGATGCCCCTGTGAATGTATTAGAAGCACTAGAAAATTTAGCCCCTTAAAAACTTCTGCTTTCGAGAAAAATTTAATATAAATATTTACCGGTGCTCCCGGGAAATTTTGATAAATTTCAAATAGCGCCTACGGCCGTACAAGGGTACATGTAGCTGCGACCATGAAAATCTCAGAATATGTAATTGTGATATATAATTTCCAAATGGGAATAGCTAATCGGTCGATCTTAGTCAAGAAACATTGTTTTATAGGTTAATTAATATCTTGACCTTGAGAGGGAGTTATACAACATAAAGAGTGTATTATTTACAATTTCATAACTTTAGACTCGATTTCAACCGCGACAATGACCACTGAATATTGTAGGATCTCATATGCTTCCAATATGTTCATTTGAACCAAATTCATGACCCCATACCAAAACTTTGTATTACCTTTAAAACTCTCCTTGTAGAAACTGTTATCAACAAAAGATGGTTTACATTCAACCATACTAGCAGTAGAGAGAGGAGGGGGGGGGGGTGGGGGTCTTCTATACAACAGATAATGGAGAAAAACCAAATCTAGTTGATACTTCAAGAGGTGACAATTCCCTTCTACAGAGTTTGAATCTGGCTTAAACTTCCATGGCGAGATCTTGTTGGTCAAGGTGAGACAAAGCCTCCTAACCCCCCCCCCCCTCCCCCCCCCCCCCCCCAATAAAAAAAAGAACACTCGTTCATGAAAAGCCATGTTACCAGTGTTGCAGGGACAGTTCATGTTTTGTTTCAATATTTCAGCAATAAGTAGAGTTATACTCCACAACTACAGCCTAAAGCTACATAAAACGTGCACACTCATGTTGTGTTTCATACATTATTCTCATCTGTATTTAACATGTTTGTACCACACAAAAATAATAAATCAAAGATTATTCAAATATTGTAAAGAAACAAATACAATAAATGATTGCACAGAATTTTTTGATGCAAAGAAACAAAACAAATTATAATGAAGGTTGTGAACACTGAATAGCTTAAATGTACAAAAAAGATGCATTCTATTGACTAATTACGTCGACTTACAGTCCTAGACCTTAACTAATATATTGGGGTTGTACGAAAATTACATACAGACATGATTTTCATGAGTAGTCCTACAAATCCTACATGTACAAAACATCAAAGGAGAAATGGCTGTAGGGAATCAATTACACAAAGTTAAAGGTAATAATTATATAGCGCTTAATATATCTACGATGTCTCTAGAAGCGCTTTACAGATATACTATTACCCTGGATTCATTACTTGCCCACACACACTGTGTGCACCATCTAAATCTTTCATACATTTTTTTCCTGACAGTTTAAGCATAACTGTTTAACATTTCAAGTACACGTACTTCAATGATCAATGTTTTCAAAGGTTAAGAAGTACCTCTAAGTAATATAAACACTGATTCTTTTTATGTTTAGCACTCAAGGAAACAATGCATCCATTATAGATTTCAGTAGGATTTCACTTCACTATATATGTACAATGGTCAAGCAAGGGGCAATAGCGGACCAGTTTATTACATTCATGTTGTACAAGCTACAAAGACACATAGGCCTGTATTCTCGAAAGTACCCTAACATGAGGCTAGGTTTAACGTAATTAAACCCTATCAAAGAGCAAAGATTTGGTCCATCGACTTATCGAGTGCCAAACATCTACCCCTCCAATCTTGTACAAATCACCATACTTCTATATTTCTAAATACAGACTTATACTTCAAGTTTAGTATTTTTTTTATTCACTGCTACTTTTCAATTTTGTATTACTTATTCTAATAATGAATAAAAATACACAAATGGAAGTACTTGCACATGACCAATTACATTGGTCTATTTCTTTTGTTATATCATTACAGTCATTTCAAAGGGTTGACACTTGGCTTTTCATACATCGGTGGCCTATTCTAAGCCAGGATTATTAACTTGGGCTACTTTCAAGAATATCGGCATACATGTATGAATATACCAATACTCATGATTAAATGGACTTCTAGAAGTTTGAGTACTGCGTACATCTCTACCAGTTCATTGTGTGCCAGGCAAAAGGGTGCAATTAGCAGGGGCGTCCCTATTATACACTAAACCATTTCACATCCCGTTCCCGACACCCTTTTAACGTGCACACAATTTAAAGCTAATAACCCACAAATTACAAATGGTAGCTATTAATCATAGTATCATCAGCAGTGGCATTTCATTTGAAAATAATCATATAATGCATATTATCTACAATTTAAAACAAAATCATATTAACATACGGTAGATTGATCTGATTTGATGGTGGGTGCAATGAGAACCTGTTTATGATGCAAGTCAGTGTACGGACAGCCTATGCTATTGCCCTGTTCACACAAGACTTTGTAAACTGCCTAAAAAAAGGGCAAAGCAAACTAAAATTACATAAATCATAGTGAGCTTCACTTCTCTGTGTATTCTAATACAGGGATAAATGAGAACCAGTATGCATAGAATAGAGGGTTTAGTAACCCAGAGTTATTTCTTTTCATCCCAACCTGTCATGCCGGTAGTAAAATGGTTCAACTTAGCCACAGATTATTTTTTTTACGGCTGTTTACTTAAACTTGTGTGAACGAGGCCTATGAAGTGCAGATTTTTCTTGTCACAGTTTGATCCACAGGATAGCCACCTAATAATCAAACACCCTGATGTTCATATTTTGAGATCCATTTCTCCACCGCATGAATCTAGGATTACAGTGTTAAAGCTCTCCTCTCCTGGAAATGGTTGCCACTTTGGATTAAAGCTGGTGACTGTCGCAAGAAAGATGGCTTGTCCATTGGAATAGTTCAATATCATTTGTTACATAGCCATCCCAAGGAGGAATCCTGCTGCGAAACCACTGGAGATCATCACATTCTTCTTGACAAAAATCTTTTCCCTGCAGAAATTAGAATAAGAGTGTGGGGGGGGGGGGGGTGTTTTAACCACTTTATATATTACATATGAACAGTAAAACCTGCATTAGCGACCACCTGTAGAGAAAGATCACCCATCTATAAAGACCACATTTTTTGTTTCCCTTGAATAGTGTTTGACATTAGTGTATTTTCCATTATATAACAGCAGTGTTCATTGGAATTTTTCACATCGAAATCAGATTTTTCATGATATCTACTACATACTACATGTATTACTACATGATCTTATACATAGTTTCATTTGGCTAACAATAATTTACTAAAAATCAGTCAATTTGAATATCTGTGAATTGTTTATTAAAGTACAAATATGAGAGGCCCTCGCAAGGTGTTTTATTGGATATTTTTTAACTTTGACTGATATGCTTCTCTAAATTTTATGAATTTATGCAATCAAGCCAACTTGATGAAGCTCTGCCATCACCTACAGAGTGACTCTGAATTACCCAAGTTCAAAGTAGTGCTTTCGAATAGTGATGTTTGAAGGGCGGTCATCAATCTTACGTGACTGATCGACATCTGTAAAAACCTGGGGCCTGTCTTATAAACAGTTGCGATTAATCACAACTTATTTCCCATTGATATCTTATTCCTTGTCTGTTTGATCTTATGTTTGATCTCAATTTTATTTTTATTATTATTATTATTTTTATATATGCATGATTTATTAAATAAAGAACAGATTTCATGATTTATAATTTGTGTGTTGATTATAAATTTTGGTTGGTAATGTTTAGTCAGACAATGGTGCGCTTAGAAACACACGTATTAAGCGCCCAATAAATGTTGTGTATTATTATTATTATTATTGATAAAGATCGCAACTATGTACGTAAGAGATAAAGAGCCGTAAATGTTTGATTGATTGGAGGACTTGCGATTGATTCAGAATTTCAGATCAATCGTAACTTTTTATAAGACGGGGCCCTGATATTATAAACACTCACTACCCTGTAGATTGGATTTCCCCTTTAAAACCTAATTTTAAAATGAAAGGTTATTCACTACTCACTTTGTTGAGTGTACTCTGAATGGCTGGATATCTCTTTTCAACCTCCTTGGCAGCGGTTTGCTGAGTTTTACTGATATCCTTTTCAAACTGCTTCCAGTTAACCTTCAGGTAACCTGTGTGATGTCCTACCTGTCACCAAGACAATAGAAAAAGATTTTGTGTACATGTCATTGTCATCTCACAAGTGTATTTATATATTTGTCTAATCTATTAAGCTTATCTGTACTAGTTTACAGGAGGGATTAGACCACACTTCAAGGTCACTGGACATGTTGTTACCTCATCAACTCAGCTCTCAATAAACATAAGAAAAAGAGCATCATGTGGGACGGACCAATGGTCACCAATTAGGCATTGTTTTCTATATAGAGGGAGCAAGTAGCTACAAGTGGGACAGTGTGGTTTTAAAGGTAGTATTTGATTTTTGGAAACACATGTTGAAAAGAATTCCAAAGGGTTTGAGGAAGTAAAGAGTAGCAATAATAGTATGGAATTCCTTTATAATTATTCATCTCATAACTCTGACATATTTTGGGCAGTACTGAGAACTGTTGCTGTTTTTGAAAACAAGAACAGCAACCTCTTTAGTAAAGATGGTATAGTCGGGTGGTTAAAACTCTTGACTAGAGAAGGTCATGGGTTTGAGCTTCGGGTACAATTCTGATTTGTTTTATTTATAGAAAACAACAAATAAATCTTAAATCGCATATTTAAAAAACATTTTCAATCTGCTTGAAAAAGATCACAAAAACAAAAATCAGAAATTATATGGGCACATTTTGTGTACTTAATATAGCATGATGGTAACATGGTAAGGGGGGGGGGGGGGTCATAGTCGAGTTGTGTCCCCCCCCCCCCCCACCAGTGCTTATTCCAAAAGGGTACTCACTAATACCAACATGAATCCACCTCCTACTGCTGTTGCTGCTGCCTTGCTGACCTTCTGAAAGAGATACCCAGCAACCCTGCCAAGAGTATGAAGTCATAAAAAGGATATTATCAAATTGAAAGTCCACCCTGACTTAAATTAATTTTCAATAAGAGAAGGAAAAAGACTGCCTCAGTCTCTTGTGGTACCCTTGATTCCATGTATAATGATTTGCATCTGTGCATTTCTGATGTGTACTGTATGTGTATATGCTCTTACTGGAATTAAATATAATTGAACTTAGACTTAACATTTTTGTAAAAATGAATTACTACGAGGCACTTTCATATCCATTGAGTTTCCTATTGACCTTAGAAATTACATGATAGCTTTGTTAAAGTTTATTGATTTGAAATCATTATTTTGCAAAATGTATACATAAATACAAATACATGTACATGTATTTGATAAAGAAATATTCTGGAGAGTCCACGATAGACATTTATGCCAAAGTTTTGAACAAGGTTGATGAACATTCAAGCAGATGCCAATCTGTAAATTCTCTTCCACCTCCTGCATCACAGTTTAATTAATTTCTTATGCAATCAATCGTAAGATTTTCTGATATTTTATGATATCTTGGATTTCAACTTCATGATTTGCTGTCTTTCAGGCTCGTAGATTGATATTCAGATCTTGAACAGATGATAAATGCTAATTTTTCTCAATCTCCTCATAGATTGAAATATATATTTTACCATCCACTTGTGCCGCCCATTGCGAGTTGAACAGGAACTGATTTTTTTGAGAGTTCTCCATCTAGTGCCCTCTCCAGCCAGTTCTTGCCAGCCTCTGCAAGCTCCAAGATTTCAAAATTGTCATCAGCATCATTAGTTGCAGCTGCATTGTCGCTGGTTGACTTTGATACTAAAACAAGAATGAAATCACAAAATAGGAAAAACAATATGAACAAGGCTGTTAAATTGAAAGTGGTGTGTTCAGCCCACGGCCATACTCAGGTTTTCTGAGAAGACTATATCTGCAGTTTTATTAAATCTTTATAGGTCTAGACCCTATTTAATAAACAAGAAAAATTTCAATGATTAAGAAACAAAAGTCACATGCCATGGCATGCAAACGGTGGTGGCAAATTACTTGCAAAAATTACTAGTTGCCGATAACAAGAATGAATATAAATATAGCAAACATTGTCTAGGGCCTACAGACTTAACACAACTAAAGCCCGGACAAACTCACTCATTTATCATTATTATTCATAATCATTATCATCTTTGCCCAAATTATCTCTGCAACTCCAGTAAAATAAACGTGCATTTACAATCTAACCATAGCCATCCCATTCCCCCCCCCCCTCCTTCTTTATTTTCCCTTTCCCCTTTAGTATCGAGAACAAACGACGCGACATTAGACTTTACAGTTAGCACTCCTGCAATGCACATGACAAAGAGTACTAACGCAGAAATCAACATCTGGGACCGACATTAAGTTTTTGTCTCACTAACTCATGAAAGATACCACACAATGAGCTATAAAGTACAGGAATATAATTTTTTATATAAACCATAGATGAAGAAAATCATAGACTTAAGAATAAATATATTACAAATAATAAAGTCCATGACTATATTCACCTGCCGTTGCCATTTTCAAGCCGATGTCCATTATCAGTGTCTAAAAAGATTGTCTTTAGACTAACTAGGCCTATTGCATAATCAATCTACCGGTAGTTGCATGCAAGCGCAATATGCCAAAGTTTGTAGACCCGTACATTTCTGACAAAAACATTTTATTTAGTTCATTTTATTAAAAAACGTCTGGTTTACTGAAAATAATAAAAGTTACAACAACAACAATAATAATAAGGATAATAATAATAACTTAATAATACATTTTTTAAAATAAGAACAGCAACAACAATAATGATATTAATAATAATATGATAATAATAAAGATTAAAATAGTAGTAATTATAACATCAATATTTCTATTAATATCGTTATACAAAGTTCCGATAATCCCTAAATCCCATAATAATAGTTGGCTATGCATTACGTTGATGAAATCTTATTCTTCATATATAGTTATTTCGGCCTACATAAAAGAAAATGATGGTGAAGTGTCTTTTGCTAAGGAATATAGGCTTATTTCTCACGAAAGAATGAGTAAAATGATTACAAATCTGTTATGAAAACCAAGGCATTTTGATCCGCCCTATACGGTAGGCTACGCACAAAAAATATGCCTAAGTAATATTTATGAAATGGGATTTCTTAATTTTGGAAGAGGATCCGGGATAATTTTATGTCTGATTCTGGAAAATCACTCTCCTCCCCCCCCCCCCCCCCCCCCCCCCCCCCCCCCCCTCCCCCCTTAAAAATTACCCCTTAATAGTCATGCAATAACCTCCGGAGGACAAATTATATTACCCCCTATATAAGACAATTGCCAAAAGACAAGATATCATCAATATAGCGACCTCCCCCCCCCCCCCTCACCCACACCCACGGGGGGGGGGGGGGCGGGGTTGATTATCCAGAGGGTCATTTCTGGAGGGTAATTGCATGACTCTAGGGGTCATTGTCCCGCTGGTAATTGCCCAGGGGTCACATCAAGGGGGTAATTTTCTTAGAACCGTTTAATACCTGTATTGATTTTGAGGCTTACGATTTTGTATTCTAAAAAGATACCAGATTGAATTAATATAAAGTAACTTTTACAGACCTAATACAGACAATTTCTTCCAATTTTCTTCTAGATAAATTATGTTTAACGAATTGATATTGATGGTATTTTAGTATGGAGATGATTCCACACCCGGAGCATGATGTCGAAATGAGAAATAATATATAATTTTTCTTAACAGACCATAAGTGATATAATACTCTTGTGGTATTTAAATGTAAGCATTGCTGAAATTGAATAATGTAGTAAATTTAGCCTATCTCTCTCTTCCCCCCCCCCCCCCCTCTCTCTCTCTCTCTCTCTTTTCTCTCTCTCTCTTTCTCTCTCTCTTTCACGTCTCTCTATATTATACATGTATCTCCTTTCCTCTCTAGTTTTTAATTGTCTTTTACCTTCTTCTCTCTTTCTTTTCTCCTTATTTTCTTCATATATGTCGCCCCGCTCCCCATCTTCAAAAGGGGGATCGAGCCCGGACTGAGCGGCTGAAGGTGTACAGCTATAGGAAGACCATTATATAGCCTAGCCTGATTAAAAAAAATATATTTCATAAATTACCATCCTGAGATGGCTTTATTCCAGCTAGATACCATGCAGTTTAGCTGTATTCAATTCAATTCAATTCAATTCATTTATTTTCCACAATAATAAAAGTACAAAGATGTACATTACATATAACAGATATAATGTATATACAATAACAACAACAAATACCAAAACAAAAGGTGAACATTTACAGTAACATTGACAAAGAGGAAAATGAGCATAAGTGATTGATTAAAGTGTAATGATATAGAACATGTTATTATTGCGGAGGGAGCCAACTGGAAAACAGGAAAATAGTCTTAAGTGCGTTGGCACCCATCATGATCAATTAAATATAATCTTAATACATTAAATAACAATTGAATAATTGCGTTAAACAAAAAAAAAAGCAAAGTAAATTTGTATATAAAGAAAGAAAGGACGGGTTAAGAAGCTCTACTAACGTTGTAGTTGATTACAGTATGAATTTATCAAGTGTTTTTTTAGTTTACGTTTGAAAGATTGGAGTGACACTGAGTTTTTTATTTCATTTGGTAAAGAACTCCACAGTTTTGGGCCGGTAAAAAATAAAGTAGATTTTGCATAGGATGTACGTATTTTGGGGAAATGAAAATCATTAGAAGACCGAGTTTGATAAGAGTGAATACTTGCATTTATAGGAAATAGATCAGTAATATAACGAGGAAATAAGCGATTTTTACATTTATACATGAACATACCAGTTTGTAGCTGACAAATATCGGATAGGCTTAATACATTGAGCTTATGAAATAGCGGAGCAGGATGAGAGTTATACGAGGATTTTGATATCAGGCGAATGGCTTTTTTTTGTAGTTTAAAGATTCTATCAGACAGGCGCGGATCCAGGATTTCTTAGAGGAGGGGGCCCAACTTTCTTTTTGTTTGCTCCCGAAAATTTGAAAAACGCGCCGGCCAAAAATTCCTGAGCGCCAGGGGGGGGGGGGGGGTGGCCCAACCCCCAAATAAGGTAAAAAATCACGTGATTTTACATGATTTTTTTTCTCTCCGCCACTGCTATCAGAATATGACTTAGGACAGCCACCCCAATTTATATTACAGTATGATATGTGGGGTAGGAAAAGGGTATTGTAAATAGTAAGAAGAATTTTTTCGGGTAATAAATTGCGCAGGCGATATAGGATACCAACAACTTGAGAAATGTTAGAACAAACATCTCCTAAATGATATTTCCAAGACATGGATTCATCTATATGAACACCTAAAAATTTGGTATGATTTTTATGTAATAGTTGGGATTTGTCCATATGGATTCTTATATCATCAATATTATAATTCATATTGCTAAAAACCATACAGTTAGTTTTAGACATATTTATAATTAACTTATTACATTTCAACCACTAATATACATTTTGTAATTCTTTATTAAACGTGGTATTAATAAGGGGAATATCTTTATGGGTAAAAAAATACTTGTATCGTCGGCAAACTGTATAAAACTTAGGACATTTGATGAACACTGAATATCATTTATGTAAATTAGCAAAATAATAATGGGCCGAGGATAGAACCCTTTTTTTTTTCTGGCTCCACTGTATGATAGCTACCTTCGGGATTATCTCTACAAGTAACAAGTAAAGATCGCAAAAGTTCTGCTGAAACTATGTCTGGCTCCATGACCACCTCTTAACAGACACTACCAGCTAGGGTGTATCCAGGGGGTGGATAAAAAATTATTCCCATGGCTGACCTAAAAAGGTGACCTTACCCCCCCCCCCCCCCCTCCCCCCCCCCCTACGAAGCCAAATGTCAATTTTTCAAATTTCGAGACCAAAAAAAAAAAAAAAAGTGTCCTCTTTTTGTTTTAAAGCCCAAAAGCCAGATATTAAAAGTTAATCATTTTTCCAATTTTGGTGTAATAAAATAATTATTGTTGGTGTTGTTGATGTATGGGAAAGAATTCCAAACCACAATATGTCAATGGATTCCTCAAAAAAAACTTGAAAAAGGGCCTATGGTGAGGGGGAGCAGCTGAGTGTAGGAAAAAACTGTAATGGAGCCCCTTTGGGGGGGGGGGGGGGTCTTTTTTTTTGGGGGGGGGAGTCTTTTTTTTTGGGGGGGTCTTTTTTGGGGGGGGTCTTTTTTTTGGGGGGGGTCTTTTTTTTTGGGGGGGGGGTCTTTTTTTAGCTGGCGGTCGTCAGCGTAGCCGGCGGCCGGTAGCGTTAGCCCCAAAGCCATGTCCAATTTTTAAACTACATTCAAGAGTCCCTTATTGCCAGGTTAAACAAGTTTTTTACATTTTCAGTACTACTTACATCCATTTATTCAATCTGTACACTCCCATGCTATCCTTTTCCAGTCTGTAAACAACTTTACAACATGAATTCAATGATGGGCAAGGTTTTACTCCTCATATGAAAGCGCCCAAACTTCGCGAGATGAAACAAAGGGTCTAGCTTTCAATTCAAGTCTATTCAAGCCCAATATGGGCTAACAACTGGCCTGCATACCCGAGCAGAATCATTTTGTGCTCGACAAAGAGACACAGCCTTGGGTAAAGAGGTCCATTATTATTATTTTTTTTAGTTATATTTTTTCATTGACAGTATACTATTAAATATCAGGAATATTGGATGCTCTGTTTCAAATACAGTCCAGATTGCCGAGCAATGAATTATCTCATGCTTCTTGTCCTTAAACCATATCTAACTGGTTTTTAAAACGGTATCATTTTAATTTCCATTTCCCAGCATTATTTTGAACTGTCCCGAAATCGCTTTCCTTTTTTTAAATGAGACTACAGCCCCATTCTATCCTTTTTCTATTGGGATATTTAAAGTGCGTGTCCTCCATGCAGACAAGGAGAAAGACTTTCTCAGTACCTTTATGGACAATACATCAACATAATGCGGTCATTGTTGCAATGTCATGAATGCTATTATTACCTCTTATGTAATCCTCGCAATTGACAAAAATATTCCGTCAATGAAGGGAGGGTCGGGTTTTTTTGCTTCAATGCATTAATTGATGCTGCAGGTGCAAGCTATTGAACACAGAATCGAATAGCCAAGCTTCCCTATTCATTTGTGCCCTGTTACAGAATTCGTAGCATATCCTAAATTGAATAGATCCGTGTTCTGTTCATTATGCTATGTCAGGGCAGTGGCCTATTGTCATATCACTTGAAGTTTAAGTCAGCAGATTGCAAAATAAATGAAAATAACATAAAACCTCACTATTATATCAGAAATATCAGTAACTGAAAGAAAACATTTACGGGCAATCTTGACAACATCGGACTGCAAAAATATGAATAATTATGCATCCCGAAATCGTTAAATCAGTAAATCAACATATTAAAGTCGTTAACATGCAGAAAGTGCTATAAGACCAAGAAGTGAGCCACTTAGTAGCAGTGAGGCAAAGTGGTCTTGCGGATAAGACTGATCGCTTCACAACGCAATGTATGTATGTACTCGGGTTCGACTCCCAGCTTCTTCTTTATACCTCATGTTATTTTTATTTTTTCTTTACCCCATGATATTGACGTGTCCATCTCCTTTTTTAAAGGGGACACCCCCCCCCCCCCACCTCCTCAACAAAGGAGAAAATAACATGTGATACTCTTTCTTTAACAAGCGACTCTCTGAATTAGTTAGAATACGTTTTTTGCTACATCTACAAAAATAAGTATCAATATGAAAAAATACAAAAAGATTACCAGTGTGACACATTAGTCTAGTGGAGAGGCAAACGCCTGGCAACTGGAAGGTATCGGGTTCGACTCCCAGCTAGTGCTTTTTTTTAATTTTTTTTATAAATCTTTGAAAAAGAAAAACTGATGTTAGAACCCATTTTCATCTCACTCATAGTTTGGTGTGATAAAATAATTATTGTTGGTGTTGTTGATGTATGGGAAAGGGTTCCAAACCACAATATGTCAATGGATTCCTCAAAAAAAACTTGAAAAAGGGCCTATGGTGAGGGGGAGCAGCTGAGTGTAGGAAAAAACTGTAATGGAGCCCCTTTGGGGGGGGGGGTCTTTTTTTTGGGGGGGGGGGGGGGGAGTCTTTTTTTTGGGGGGGGGGGTCTTTTTTGGGGGGCGGTCGTCAGCTAGCCGGCGGGTCGTCAGCTAGCCGGCGGGTCGTCAGCTAGCCGGCGGGTCGTCAGCTAGCCGGCGGGTCGTCAGCGTAGCCGGCGGCCGGTAGCGTTAGCCCCAAAGCCATGTCCAATTTTTAAACTACATTCAAGAGTCCCTTATTGCTAGATTAAACAAGTTTTTTACATTTTCAGTACTACTTACATCCATTTATTCAATCTGTACACTCCCATGCTATCCTTTTCCAGTCTGTAAACAACTTTACAACATGAATTCAATGATGGGCAAGGTTTTACTCCTCATATGAAAGCGCCCAAACTTCGCGAGATGAAACAAAGGGTCTAGCTTTCAATTCAAGTCTATTCAAGCCCAATATGGGCTAACAACTGGCCTGCATACCCGAGCAGAATCATTTTGTGCTCGACAAAGAGACACAGCCTTGGGTAAAGAGGTCCATTATTATTATTTTTTTTAGTTATATTTTTTCATTGACAGTATACTATTAAATATCAGGAATATTGGATGCTCTGTTTCAAATACAGTCCAGATTGCCGAGCAATGAATTATCTCATGCTTCTTGTCCTTAAACCATATCTAACTGGTTTTTAAAACGGTATCATTTTAATTTCCATTTCCCAGCATTATTTTGAACTGTCCCGAAATCGCTTTCCTTTTTTTAAATGAGACTACAGCCCCATTCTATCCTTTTTCTATTGGGATATTTAAAGTGCGTGTCCTCCATGCAGACAAGGAGAAAGACTTTCTCAGTACCTTTATGGACAATACATCAACATAATGCGGTCATTGTTGCAATGTCATGAATGCTATTATTACCTCTTATGTAATCCTCGCAATTGACAAAAATATTCCGTCAATGAAGGGAGGGTCGGGTTTTTTGCTTCAATGCATTAATTGATGCTGCAGGTGCAAGCTATTGAACACAGAATCGAATAGCCAAGCTTCCCTATTCATTTGTGCCCTGTTACAGAATTCGTAGCATATCCTAAATTGAATAGATCCGTGTTCTGTTCATTATGCTATGTCAGGGCAGTGGCCTATTGTCATATCACTTGAAGTTTAAGTCAGCAGATTGCAAAATAAATGAAAATAACATAAAACCTCACTATTATATCAGAAATATCAGTAACTGAAAGAAAACATTTACGGGCAATCTTGACAACATCGGACTGCAAAAATATGAATAATTATGCATCCCGAAATCGTTAAATCAGTAAATCAACATATTAAAGTCGTTAACATGCAGAAAGTGCTATAAGACCAAGAAGTGAGCCACTTAGTAGCAGTGAGGCAAAGTGGTCTTGCGGATAAGACTGATCGCTTCACAACGCAATGTATGTATGTACTCGGGTTCGACTCCCAGCTTCTTCTTTATACCTCATGTTATTTTTTTTTCTTTACCCCATGATATTGACGTGTCCATCTCCTTTTTTTAAAGGGGACACCCCCCCCCCCCACCTCCTCAACAAAGGAGAAAATAACATGTGATACTCTTTCTTTAACAAGCGACTCTCTGAATTAGTTAGAATACGTTTTTTGCTGCATCTACAAAAATAAGTATCAATATGAAAAAATACAAAAAGATTACCAGTGTGACACATTAGTCTAGTGGAGAGGCAAACGCCTGGCAACTGGAAGGTATCGGGTTCGACTCCCAGCTAGTGCTTTTTTTTTAAAATTTTTATAAATCTTTGAAAAAGAAAAACTGATGTTAGAACCCATTTTCATCTCACTCATAGTTTGGTGTGATAAAATAATTATTGTTGGTGTTGTTGATGTATGGGAAAGGGTTCCAAACCACAATATGTCAATGGATTCCTCAAAAAAAACTTGAAAAAGGGCCTATGGTGAGGGGGAGCAGCTGAGTGTAGGAAAAAAACTGTAATGGAGCCCCTTTGGGGGGGGGGGGTCTTTTTTTTGGGGGGGGGGGAGTCTTTTTTTTTTGGGGGGGGGGGGTCTTTTTTGGGGGGGGGTTTTTTTGGGGGGGGTCTTTTTTTTTGGGGGGGGGGGGTCTTTTTTTGGGGGGGTTTTTTTAGCTGGCGGTCGTCAGCGTAGCCGGTGGCCGGTAGCGTTAGCCCCAAAGCCATGTCCAATTTTTAAACTACATTCAAGAGTCCCTTATTGCCAGGTTAAACAAGTTTTTTACATTTTCAGTACTACTTACATCCATTTATTCAATCTGTACACTCCCATGCTATCCTTTTCCAGTCTTTTAACAACTTTACAACATGAATTCAATGATGGGCAAGGTTTTACTCCTCATATGAAAGCGCCCAAACTTCGCGAGATGAAACAAAGGGTCTTCCAATTCAAGTCTATTCAAGCCCAATATGGGCTAACTGGCCTGCATACCCGAGCAGAATCATTTTGTGCTCGACAAAGAGACACAGCCTTGGGTAAAGAGGTCCATTATTATTATTTTTTTAGTTATATTTTTTCATTGACAGTATACTATTAAATATCAGGAATATTGGATGCTCTGTTTCAAATACAGTCCAGATTGCCGAGCAATGAATTATCTCATGCTTCTTGTCCTTAAACCATATCTAACTGGTTTTTAAAACGGTATCATTTTAATTTCCATTTCCCAGCATTATTTTGAACTGTCCCGAAATCGCTTTCCTTTTTTTAAATGAGACTACAGCCCCATTCTATCCTTTTTCTATTGGGATATTTAAAGTGCGTGTCCTCCATGCAGACAAGGAGAAAGACTTTCTCAGTACCTTTATGGACAATACATCAACATAATGCGGTCATTGTTGCAATGTCATGAATGCTATTATTACCTCTTATGTAATCCTCGCAATTGACAAAAATATTCCGTCAATGAAGGGAGGGTCGGGTTTTTTTGCTTCAATGCATTAATTGATGCTGCAGGTGCAAGCTATTGAACACAGAATCGAATAGCCAAGCTTCCCTATTCATTTGTGCCCTGTTACAGAATTCGTAGCATATCCTAAATTGAATAGATCCGTGTTCTGTTCATTATGCTATGTCAGGGCAGTGGCCTATTGTCATATCACTTGAAGTTTAAGTCAGCAGATTGCAAAATAAATGAAAATAACATAAAACCTCACTATTATATCAGAAATATCAGTAACTGAAAGAAAACATTTACGGGCAATCTTGACAACATCGGACTGCAAAAATATGAATAATTATGCATCCCGAAATCGTTAAATCAGTAAATCAACATATTAAAGTCGTTAACATGCAGAAAGTGCTATAAGACCAAGAAGTGAGCCACTTAGTAGCAGTGAGGCAAAGTGGTCTTGCGGATAAGACTGATCGCTTCACAACGCAATGTATGTATGTACTCGGGTTCGACTCCCAGCTTCTTCTTTATACCTCATGTTATTTTTATTTTTTCTTTACCCATGATATTGACGTGTCCATCTCCTTTTTTTAAAGGGGACACCCCCCCCCCCCCCACCTCCTCAACAAAGGAGAAAATAACATGTGATACTCTTTCTTTAACAAGCGACTCTCTGAATTAGTTAGAATACGTTTTTTGCTACATCTACAAAAATAAGTATCAATATGAAAAAATACAAAAAGATTACCAGTGTGACACATTAGTCTAGTGGAGAGGCAAACGCCTGGCAACTGGAAGGTATCGGGTTCGACTCCCAGCTAGTGCTTTTTTTTAATTTTTTTATATAATCTTTGAAAAAGAAAAACTGATGTTAGAACCCATTTTCATCTCACTCATAGTTTGGTGTGATAAAATAATTATTGTTGGTGTTGTTGATGTATGGGAAAGGGTTCCAAACCACAATATGTCAATGGATTCCTCAAAAAAAACTTGAAAAAGGGCCTATGGTGAGGGGGAGCAGCTGAGTGTAGGAAAAAACTGTAATGGAGCCCCTTTGGGGGGGGGTCTTTTTTTTTGGGGGGGGGGAGTCTTTTTTTTTGGGGGGGGGGGTCTTTTTTGGGGGGCGGTCGTCAGCTAGCCGGCGGGTCGTCAGCTAGCCGGCGGGTCGTCAGCGTAGCCGGCGGCCGGTAGCGTTAGCCCCAAAGCCATGTCCAATTTTTAAACTACATTCAAGAGTCCCTTATGCTAGATTAAACAAGTTTTTTACATTTTCAGTACTACTTACATCCATTTATTCAATCTGTACACTCCCATGCTATCCTTTTCCAGTCTGTAAACAACTTTACAACATGAATTCAATGATGGGCAAGGTTTTACTCCTCATATGAAAGCGCCCAAACTTCGCGAGATGAAACAAAGGGTCTAGCTTTCAATTCAAGTCTATTCAAGCCCAATATGGGCTAACAACTGGCCTGCATACCCGAGCAGAATCATTTTGTGCTCGACAAAGAGACACAGCCTTGGGTAAAGAGGTCCATTATTATTATTTTTTTTAGTTATATTTTTTCATTGACAGTATACTATTAAATATCAGGAATATTGGATGCTCTGTTTCAAATACAGTCCAGATTGCCGAGCAATGAATTATCTCATGCTTCTTGTCCTTAAACCATATCTAACTGGTTTTTAAAACGGTATCATTTTAATTTCCATTTCCCAGCATTATTTTGAACTGTCCCGAAATCGCTTTCCTTTTTTTAAATGAGACTACAGCCCCATTCTATCCTTTTTCTATTGGGATATTTAAAGTGCGTGTCCTCCATGCAGACAAGGAGAAAGACTTTCTCAGTACCTTTATGGACAATACATCAACATAATGCGGTCATTGTTGCAATGTCATGAATGCTATTATTACCTCTTATGTAATCCTCGCAATTGACAAAAATATTCCGTCAATGAAGGGAGGGTCGGGTTTTTTGCTTCAATGCATTAATTGATGCTGCAGGTGCAAGCTATTGAACACAGAATCGAATAGCCAAGCTTCCCTATTCATTTGTGCCCTGTTACAGAATTCGTAGCATATCCTAAATTGAATAGATCCGTGTTCTGTTCATTATGCTATGTCAGGGCAGTGGCCTATTGTCATATCACTTGAAGTTTAAGTCAGCAGATTGCAAAATAAATGAAAATAACATAAAACCTCACTATTATATCAGAAATATCAGTAACTGAAAGAAAACATTTACGGGCAATCTTGACAACATCGGACTGCAAAAATATGAATAATTATGCATCCCGAAATCGTTAAATCAGTAAATCAACATATTAAAGTCGTTAACATGCAGAAAGTGCTATAAGACCAAGAAGTGAGCCACTTAGTAGCAGTGAGGCAAAGTGGTCTTGCGGATAAGACTGATCGCTTCACAACGCAATGTATGTATGTACTCGGGTTCGACTCCCAGCTTCTTCTTTATACCTCATGTTATTTTTTTTTCTTTACCCCATGATATTGACGTGTCCATCTCCTTTTTTTAAAGGGGACACCCCCCCCCCCCACCTCCTCAACAAAGGAGAAAATAACATGTGATACTCTTTCTTTAACAAGCGACTCTCTGAATTAGTTAGAATACGTTTTTTGCTACATCTACAAAAAAAGTATCAATATGAAAAAATACAAAAGATTACCAGTGTGACACATTAGTCTAGTGGAGAGGCAAACGCCTGGCAACTGGAAGGTATCGGGTTCGACTCCCAGCTAGTGCTTTTTTTTTTAAAATTTTTTATAAATCTTTGAAAAAGAAAAACTGATGTTAGAACCCATTTTCATCTCACTCATAGTTTGGTGTGATAAAATAATTATTGTTGGTGTTGTTGATGTATGGGAAAGGGTTCCAAACCACAATATGTCAATGGATTCCTCAAAAAAAACTTGAAAAAGGGCCTATGGTGAGGGGGAGCAGCTGAGTGTAGGAAAAAACTGTAATGGAGCCCCTTTGGGGGGGGGGGGTCTTTTTTTTTTTGGGGGGGGAGTCTTTTTTTTTTTTGGGGGGGGGGGTCTTTTTTTGGGGGGGGGGAGGGGTGGGGGGGTCTTTTTTTTTTTTTTGGGGGGTCTTTTTTTTGGGGGGGGGGGGGGGGTCTTTTTTTTTGGGGGTCTTTTTTTAGCTGGCGGTCGTCAGCGTAGCCGGTGGCCGGTAGCGTTAGCCCCAAAGCCATGTCCAATTTTTAAACTACATTCAAGAGTCCCTTATTGCCAGGTTAAACAAGTTTTTTACATTTTCAGTACTACTTACATCCATTTATTCAATCTGTACACTCCCATGCTATCCTTTTCCAGTCTTTAACAACTTTACAACATGAATTCAATGATGGGCAAGGTTTTACTCCTCATATGAAAGCGCCCAAACTTCGCGAGATGAAACAAAGGGTCTTCCAATTCAAGTCTATTCAAGCCCAATATGGGCTAACTGGCCTGCATACCCGAGCAGAATCATTTTGTGCTCGACAAAGAGACACAGCCTTGGGTAAAGAGGTCCATTATTATTATTTTTTTTAGTTATATTTTTTCATTGACAGTATACTATTAAATATCAGGAATATTGGATGCTCTGTTTCAAATACAGTCCAGATTGCCGAGCAATGAATTATCTCATGCTTCTTGTCCTTAAACCATATCTAACTGGTTTTTAAAACGGTATCATTTTAATTTCCATTTCCCAGCATTATTTTGAACTGTCCCGAAATCGCTTTCCTTTTTTTAAATGAGACTACAGCCCCATTCTATCCTTTTTCTATTGGGATATTTAAAGTGCGTGTCCTCCATGCAGACAAGGAGAAAGACTTTCTCAGTACCTTTATGGACAATACATCAACATAATGCGGTCATTGTTGCAATGTCATGAATGCTATTATTACCTCTTATGTAATCCTCGCAATTGACAAAAATATTCCGTCAATGAAGGGAGGGTCGGGTTTTTTTGCTTCAATGCATTAATTGATGCTGCAGGTGCAAGCTATTGAACACAGAATCGAATAGCCAAGCTTCCCTATTCATTTGTGCCCTGTTACAGAATTCGTAGCATATCCTAAATTGAATAGATCCGTGTTCTGTTCATTATGCTATGTCAGGGCAGTGGCCTATTGTCATATCACTTGAAGTTTAAGTCAGCAGATTGCAAAATAAATGAAAATAACATAAAACCTCACTATTATATCAGAAATATCAGTAACTGAAAGAAACATTTACGGGCAATCTTGACAACATCGGACTGCAAAAATATGAATAATTATGCATCCCGAAATCGTTAAATCAGTAAATCAACATATTAAAGTCGTTAACATGCAGAAAGTGCTATAAGACCAAGAAGTGAGCCACTTAGTAGCAGTGAGGCAAAGTGGTCTTGCGGATAAGACTGATCGCTTCACAACGCAATGTATGTATGTACTCGGGTTCGACTCCCAGCTTCTTCTTTATACCTCATGTTATTTTTTTTCTTTACCCCATGATATTGACGTGTCCATCTCCTTTTTTTAAAGGGGACACCCCCCCCCCACCTCCTCAACAAAGGAGAAAATAACATGTGATACTCTTTCTTTAACAAGCGACTCTCTGAATTAGTTAGAATACGTTTTTTGCTACATCTACAAAAATAAGTATCAATATGAAAAAATACAAAAAGATTACCAGTGTGACACATTAGTCTAGTGGAGAGGCAAACGCCTGGCAACTGGAAGGTATCGGGTTCGACTCCCAGCTAGTGCTTTTTTTTAAAAAATTTTTATAAATCTTTGAAAAAGAAAAACTGATGTTAGAACCCATTTTCATCTCACTCATAGTTTGGTGTGATAAATAATTATTGTTGGTGTTGTTGATGTATGGGAAAGGGTTCCAAACCACAATATGTCAATGGATTCCTCAAAAAAAACTTGAAAAAGGGCCTATGGTGAGGGGGAGCAGCTGAGTGTAGGAAAAACTGTAATGGAGCCCCTTTGGGGGGGGGGTCTTTTTTTTTTGGGGGGGGGAGTCTTTTTTTTTTGGGGGGGGGTCTTTTTTTTTGGGGGGGGGGGTCTTTTTTGGGGGGGGGGGGTCTTTTTTTTGGGGGGGGGTCTTTTTTTGGGGGGGTCTTTTTTTAGCTGGCGGTCGTCAGCGTAGCCGGTGGCCGGTAGCGTTAGCCCCAAAGCCATGTCCAATTTTTAAACTACATTCAAGAGTCCCTTATTGCCAGGTTAAACAAGTTTTTTACATTTTCAGTACTACTTACATCCATTTATTCAATCTGTACACTCCCATGCTATCCTTTTCCAGTCTGTAAACAACTTTACAACATGAATTCAATGATGGGCAAGGTTTTACTCCTCATATGAAAGCGCCCAAACTTCGCGAGATGAAACAAAGGTCTTCCAATTCAAGTCTATTCAAGCCCAATATGGGCTAACAACTGGCCTGCATACCCGAGCAGAATCATTTTGTGCTCGACAAAGAGACACAGCCTTGGGTAAAGAGGTCCATTATTATTATTTTTTTTAGTTATTTTTTTCATTGACAGTATACTATTAAATATCAGGAATATTGGATGCTCTGTTTCAAATACAGTCCAGATTGCCGAGCAATGAATTATCTCATGCTTCTTGTCCTTAAACCATATCTAACTGGTTTTTAAAACGGTATCATTTTAATTTCCATTTCCCATTATTTTGAACTGTCTTGAACTGAAGTTGTTTTCCTTTCTTATATTTAGATACCATTACGTCATATTTCATACGCCTTCCCGCATGCACCTCGAGCATTGTATACCTTTCTGTAGATCAATGTAATGTGCATAGATAGCAATGTACCATACTTGGAACACAAGCCACCTTCAAGTGTAGTTGACGCAAATTAGGCTCCGTCTCATTTCATCTCTCTCTGAGCTTCTGATACCGATCATGTCGAATTATGATGTTTGGTTATTTTGGCACATCTGCTCCTACTTCTATAATATCAAGTTTTCGTTATATACAAGGCTTATGTTTAGGAATGTCACTAGACGTGAAACTAAATGGGAGAGAGAGAGAGAGGGGGGGGGCGAGTTAGAGCGTGAGAGCATTATCACAATCTTTATTCCTAGATCGTGTAAGGGATTTCCTGACTACTTGCATATTTTGTAATGTTACTAATTTTTACATAAAGTTTTCACAATCTTTACTCTTTACCAATATATCAGATATAATGTATTATAAAGTACCGAAATGCCATGTCGTACTGGCCAAGTTATCAAGGTTGCTGGTTCCAAACAATCTTGTTCTAAAACAATCGTGTGATGATCACACAAGCCCCATACCTAGTATGTTTCATTTTGAAGAACTTCAGTTAGTGTTCTCGCTCATTAATTATTAACTCCATAATATCTCCTAGCATGATTTCATTTAAAATTGCCTAGCACCCCCTCCATTGAGCCTTAGAGTTATTAGCTCCATCTATCCCCTAGCATGATTTCATTTAAACTTGCACTAACTACATCCAGCCTAGCACCCTCTCCATCTAGCCTAGCACCCCCTCCATTGAGCCTTAGAAATATTAACTCCATTTCTAGCTAGTTTGCCATTAATGCTAGTTTTCAAAACTAATTTATGTATAATACACCTACGTGTTACTTTCAAGTTGCCTTTGATACCAGGTAAGGAAGTAATGTTCGATAATGTCAAAGTCTTCTGCAATATTTTATCGTAAGTATTGAGATAAGACTGAGTATATGCAGAGCGTCCATAAAAAAAGAAACTGAGAATTATCAATGTTTTATCATAACTTAATCACAATTGTAAACAAAGAAAATGCAATAATTTTTCAATAATTCATTGCATTTCACCCCGGTCCCCAACAGGAAAAATTCCTCTGTAGGGCTCTGCATTATGGTTCATGGAATGCCCACATAGAGGATACTTTTATGTTGGGGGTCGGGGCAAAATGCAATGAATTATTGATAATTAAATGCCTGAAACCCCTTAGCTTAGGCCTAAAAAAAAAATTGATGACTTGGCGTAACCCGCCCGACCCTATTTTTATCGCCGACCCTACGCTTTTTTTTTATTTTTTTTTTATTATTTTTTATTTTTTGATAAAAGATTCTGAAATACTGGAGACATTTTTTTTGTTTGTTATTACAGAGCCATTCACAATTGTAAATATTTTCACAAGTTGTAATTGGCTACTCTTTTCAACCCCTCATTCTTCAAGATTTTGGATACATGTTAACATGTTAACATGTTAACCTCTAGACAAGTTATAAAATGCTAGTCAATACATTGTGAAAATACTAATATTTGTGAACAGCCCCTTCTAAACCTACATATTCACCTGTTTATCCTGTTGAAGACAGTGTCTGAGATATCTCAGGCTGGGGTCTGTTGGAAACCTATTAATGCGTTCGTATGTTTGCATTTTATGTGCATGAGGGTGTATGTACATGTACATGTATGTATGTATGCAGGGGGGGGGCAGGTGTATGTATGCATCCCCCAGGTCCCAAGGTGATCAGGATTTCAACAATTTCTTGCTCACTTTGCTCACACAGTGTGTGTGTCCATATATGTGTGTGTCCATATATGTGTGTGTGTGTGCGTGGAGTTATTTGAACATAATTGTGGTCTACCCCTCTCATCAGATCATCCCCAAGGTCTAAGGACCTATCTACGCCACTGTATGTATGTATGTGTATGAATGGCTAATTTCATGTATGCAAATATAAGCAACAACAAAACAAAAAACAAAAAAAAAAATCGCCCTACCTACCCTAATTTTCAGTGACCCGTTACGCCAAGTCATAATTATTTTTTTTTTTAGGCCTTACTGGGAATCTGCCCTTGACCAGTGGCGGATCCAGAGGGAGCCCGGGGAAAAAAAATCATAGAATTAATGATAGATATGATTCTATTGATATATTATAGAGGTAGAAAATCTAATGATAAGCTTGCTCTAAATAATAAAATAAATGTTTTTTTCTACAGCGAGAAAGACATGTACAAAGTTCATTGGTGTATAAACCATTGAAAAGACTGGAGCGACCATGTAAAACACACCGTTACATCAATCTCCAGAAATATTGGCATACTGTATAGAATAAAATGTTTTGTTTTCGATAGAATATTAGTTATGCTATATAATAGTCTAATCTTACCACATATATCCTATTGTAATATTTTGTGGGCAACATCCAAGTGTGTGACTAATAATATTCTTTTGCTGCAAAAGAAATCAGTACAGTGGCGGATCCAGGGGTGGGCCGAAACGGCCGCGGCCCCCCCTATTGGCGGCGCAAAAAATTGAGAAGGAAAAGAGGAAGTAAAGAAGAAAAGAAATAAAAGGGGGAAAAGGGAAAAGATAAAAAGAAAAGAGAAGAAAAAAGAAAAGAAAAGAGAGAGAGTTAAAAAAAGAGCAAAGAAACAGAAGAGAGGAGCCGGGGAGAAAGAAAGACAACGAAATGGCACTATAAATTGGTGACAGTAACGACGAATAAGGGAAAGACAAGGGGAAGAGGGGGGGGGGGGGTGCGTGAAGGCGGATGTATTGAGGGGAAGGGGGTAGGGGTGACTGACCGTATTCTTATTTTTAGGTTATGCGAAACTGAGTCGGAATTATGCTTTTTTTCCCATTTTTTTTTAGCATGTATCAATTACAGGTCTCCTTGGGGCTGTCATGCTGGCCATATTGGCCAAATAAAAAATGGCCGCCATCCGAGTTAAAGGTCAAGCGTAGTTTCAAAAGGAAAAGGACCAGTATGATAAAAGTTGATGAATTCATGGGTTTCCGGGTCGGATAATCTGATTATGATGTTCTTTTATCAATTTTATTTCACCATCCTGTCCTAAGGCTACAATGAAGTCCATTTCCTGGTTGAAGAAGATGACGGAAGATGCGCCAAATTCACACTTGAGTGGGTTTAAATCTTGGCCTGCACCCATATGTTTCATCAATATGCAAACTTTCCTCTGTGAAATGCATAATAAATTCGTTTTTTGGATTGGCAAGGAAAATAGATAAACAGAAACAGACCATGAATAAAGAAATAAACAGCTTGTTCGATTTGTTTTGAAGCATTATATTCAAAGACCCGGACAGCTTTATCTTTATTATCAATAACGTCTATAATCACTCTCAGACGGGAGATAATATCAATACGAAATGCATTAAGCAACGTCTAGACATAAAGGTCGAATCTCAACTTTAGTTTTCTCATTCTAAGTTCTTTACATTTCGAAGCGTTGCATGGGATCTTAATCCTTTTTTCTACGTACATCAATGCCCCCATTTAAGCATACTTTGAATCCGGTCACGCTTCGAAAAATTCGTGGCCTAGCATTTTGCTTCTGTTGATGATCAAATAGAGAAAGCACTCTTTATAGATCAGGGAGAGTGTGAACAAAGCACGAAGTAGGAGCAGTGAAATTTAAATATCAAGGGATGGATTAGAGTTTATTTCTAAAAATGAAATGAAAGGGCTATTTTATTTTCAAGAGTCCTTTCACTTCATTGACACTTCATTGAAGAAATAACCTCTCTTTATATCTTAGAGACACTTTCTCTTGAAAGTCAATAAACTCGAGAGCATCCTGGGGCTCCGCCCTGGTACCCCCGGTAGGGGCTCTTCCAGGCCCCTAAAGCTGTGCCATATCGTACAAATCCATTAGAAAACAAAATAAGTCCAATAAATAATTCATATATATGTGTATACATACATATATATATATAGATATATATATAGTTCTTCTATGCAAACTTCCTCTGTGAAATGCATACTAAATTCGTTTTCGAGGGTTGGCAATGAAAATAGATAAACAGTAGAAACAGACCATGAATAAAGAAATAAACAGCTTGTTCGATTTGTTTTGACGCATTATCTTTAAAAACCCGGACAGCTTTATCTTTATTATCCTTAACAAATAACGTCTATAATCACTCTGAGATGGAATAAAATACCAAAACGAAATGCATTATGCAACGTCTAGACATAAAGGTTGAATCTCAACTTTATTTTCTTATTCTTCTTTTAAATTTCGAAGCGTTGCACGGGATCTTAATCCTTCTTTTCTACATATATCAATGCCCCCATTTAAAGGTAAAGACCAGTAATGGTCATGCGATTGCATTGTGAAAGAAACGTTGTGGAATCGATCAGAAAAGGTTGATCATCTAGCATCTAGCATCTGCAAGGTTCTGGAATCATCAAAATGATAAGAAATTTGGCCCATTCTTCGTAAAGTTACAAGCACTATACACAGAAAGATGTATATGGGACTACCCTATATCTCTCACACTACCATGAGAGAAACAAATTTACTAAATATATGAATTAGTAGGCGGTTTCCCGGCAAATTTTTATCATCATGTATTAGTCAAAACATATTCTTTCACATGATTGGTAATGAGAGCTTCCATTTCATTTTTTGAAATTGGGGCATTTCCAATACTGGTCTTTACCTTTAAGCATGCTTTGAATCTGGTCACGCTTCGAAAAGTTCGTGGCCTAGCATTTTGCTTCTGTTGATGATCAAATAGAGAAAGCACTCTTTATAGATCAGGGAGAGTGTGAACAAAGCACGAAGTAGGAGCAGTGCAATTTAAATATCAAGGGATGGAATAGAGTTTATTTCTAAAATGAAATGAAAGGGCTATTTTATTTTCAAGAGTCCTTTCACTTCATTGAAGAAATAATCTCTCTTTATATCTTAGAGACAATTTCTCTTGAAAGTCAAATAAACTCGAGAGCATCCTGGGGCTCCGCCCTGGAACCCCGGTAGGGGCTCTTCCAGGCCCCTAAAGCTGTGCCATATTGTACGGATCCATTAGAAAGCAAAATAAGCCCAATACATAATTTGTATATATATATATATATATATATATATATATATATATATATATAGTTCTCCTATGCAATATTCCTCTGTGAAATGCATAATAACTTCATTTTCGAGGGTTAGCAATGAAAATAGATAAACAGTAGAAACAGACTATGAACAAAGAAATAAACAGCTTGTTCGATTTGTTTTGAAGCGTTATCTTTAAGAACCCGGACAGCTTTATCTTTATTATCCTTAAAAAACGTCTATAATCACTTTGAGATGGCATCCTGGGGCTCCGTCCCGGAACCCCCGGTAGGGGCTCTTCGAGGCCCTAAAGCTGTGCCATATTGTACGGATCCATTAGAAAGCAAAATAGGCCCAATAAACAATTTGTATATATTATGTATACATACATATAAATATATATATATATATATATATATATAGTTCTCCTATGCAAACTTCGTCTGTGAAATGCATAATAAATTCGTTTTCGAGGGTTGGCAATGAAAATAGATAGACAGTAGAAACAGATCATGAATAAAGAAATAAACAGCTTTTTCGATTTGTTTTGAAGCATTATCTTTAAAAACCCGGACAGCTTTATCTTTATTTTCCTTAAAAAAATAACGTCTATAATCACTCTCAGACGGGAGATAATACCAATACGAAATGCATTAAGCAACGTCTAGACATAAAGGTCGAATCAGACGGGAGATAATACCAATACGAAATGCATTAAGCAACGTCTAGACATAAAGGTCGAATCTCAACTTTAGTTTTCTCATTCTAGTTCTTTTCATTTCGTAGCGCTGCATGGGATCTTAATCCTTTTTTTTCTACATACATCAATGCCCCCATTTAAGCATACTTTGAATCTGGTCACGCTTCGAAAAGTTTGTGGCCTAGCATTTCGCTTCTGTTGATGATCAAATAGAGAAAGCACTCTTTATAGATCAGGGAGAATTAGGAAAGCTTAGTTGCAATTTCCCGATTTGTACCCCTCCCCCCCCCCCCCCTTAGCAAAGAGAGAGAGAGAGAAGGAAGGAAAAGAAGGGAAAGGGAAAGAATAGAAAAGGAAGAAGAAAAAAAAAGGGGAAAAGAAGGAGATTGGGGGCCGGAAGGGCCTTGCCGCCCATGCTGTTGGCCCCCCCCCCCCGCAAAACAAGAGAGAAGGAAGGAAGGGAAACAAACAAAGAAGAAAAGAAAAGAAGGAATATCAGTTGCAATTTTTCTGCAAACAAGATGTGGATCGTGGAGAAAGGCCTTTGCCTCTTTCCCCCCCCCCCCAAAAAAAAAAAGAGAAAGAAGGGAAAGGGAAAGAGGAGAGCTAAAATGGAACACCAAAATCTCAGACGGGAGATAATACCAATACGAAATGCATTAAGCAACGTCTAGACATAAAGGTCGAATCTCAACTTTAGTTTTCTCATTCTAGTTCTTTTCATTTCGTAGCGCTGCATGGGATCTTAATCCTTTTTTTTCTACATACATCAATGCCCCCATTTAAGCATACTTTGAATCTGGTCACGCTTCGAAAAGTTTGTGGCCTAGCATTTCGCTTCTGTTGATGATCAAATAGAGAAAGCACTCTTTATAGATCAGGGAGAGTGTGAACAAAGCACGAAGTAGGAGCAGTGCAATTTAAATATCAAGGGATGGATTAGAGTTTATTTCTAAAATGAAATGAAAGGGCTATTTTATTTTCAAGAGTCCTTTCACTTCATTGAAGAAATAACCTCTCTTTATATCTTAGAGACACTTTCTCTTGAAAGTCAAATAAACTCGAGAGCATCCTGGGGCTCCGCCCCGGAACCCCCGATAGGGGCTCTTCCAGGCCCCTAAAGCTGTGCCATATTGTACGGATCCATTGGAAAGCATAGTTCTCCTATGCAAACTTCCTCTGTGAAATGCATAATAAATTCGTTTCCGAGGGTTGGCAATGAAATAGATAAATAGTAGAAACAACCATGAATAAAGAAATAAACAGCTTGTTCGATTTGTTTTGAAGCATTATCTTAAAAACCCAGACAGCTTTATCTTTATTATCCTTAAAAATAACGTCTATAATCACTCTGAGATGGAATAAATACCAATACGAATTGCATTATGCAACGTCTAGACATAAAGGTTGAGTCCCTGGGGACTTGGATCACGATAATGCCGATAATACTTTACCGATGACCAGATTTCAAGTAAAGTTTACTATAAAGAACCAATTCCGACATTCAGAAATGATTTTCGGTGACTGATGTGTCAGATGTGATCATTCACAAAGGAAAGGCCAGCACACAAACAAATTACAGTTTCTCTCTCAGCTCTCTTTATGTTCATGTGACCTTTGTAAAAGTTCGTTCCCGATTTTGGCGCATGCGGAGTGTGCAATTACGAACTCGCTTATGGATAAAAGAACATCATAATCAGATTATCCGACCCCGGAAACCCAATGAATTCATCAACTTTTATCATACTAGCCCAGGGCGAGAGGGTCTTGACCCCCAACCGCCAACAAAAAATGAATAGAGAGAGAGAGATAGAGAGAGAGTCAGAGAGAGAAAGAAGGTAAAGCGGAGAGTAAGGGAAAAGAGAGAAAGAAGGGAAAGGGAAAGAGGAGAGCTAAAATGGAACACCAAAATCGTGTGGATCGGGGGAGGGGCGAAAGGCCCCTGCCACCCTCAGCAAACTTAAATGAGAGAGACAGAGAGAGAGAGAAGTAAGGGAAGTGAAAGGAAAGAGGAGAGAAAGGGACAGAAAACAAGAGGAAGAAAAGAAAACGAATTAGGGAAGATCAGTTGCGATTTTCATTGGTTCTTCTATCATCATTTTACAATTATCATTGTACAAATGTATTTATATATTCATTTATTTATTCCTGTTTGATAACAAAAATATGAATATAAACTCATAAACTCATAAGCAGCAACAAAATTAAATTTAGGAGGAAACTATCTTGCTGGGAGCAAGAAGCGCAAAAATGATCATGCATTTGCATGTACATGTAAGTGTATCATTAATATAATTCATATTGTTTAATTACATCTTGTGAAATAGTATGCATTCAAGCTTTGGAGATTTTTTGTTGGTGTATTTGTATGAAAGAAAGCGTTTGGAGCTTATAATGCACATGTTGCAATTTCAGGTGCAACTTAGTGTTCAAATATGGGACACGCATGGTCAGGCACTAGTGTAGGAAATCTTCAAATGTTAATCAGGTATATGACTAAATTACTTGTCTGTTGCCTTACGAAAAAGTTTATATTTAGTCAGGCCTGAATTGAGTCGCAAAACAATTATTATGTTAAAAGGAAAAAAAAATATTTGATGACATTCGAAATTCCCCAATAACCAATACGATTGGAAAGGGAGTACTCGTTTTGTTTTTCTTCAAAACTTACTCATAGCTGGCCCGGATACTTGAGCCTCTCACAAAACGCAAGTATAGGCCTGATGTGTCGTCAGTGGCGTCGCTAGACCTTTTTTCAGTGGGGGTGGGGGGGGGGGTATAGAGGCCAACGATTCCCGCCAAAACAAGCCACCAATTAATTACCGACAAAATTAAATGTTCCAATATCTACAAATTTAACCCTATAAACCCGGGGCCAAAGCTAAATTGTTATGCGCAAATGGTCATTTTCGTCGACGACATAAATATTCAAATTATTTCTCAAACTTAGTAAGCATCATAGCTATATATTTTAATGCAGGTGCGTAGCTAGGATCTTATTTTAGGGAGGGGCGGTATTGAGCAAGCGAATCACTTAAAGAGCGCGCAAAGCTTTGTCCGATAAAAAGTCACAGTTCTAAGGGGGAAAATTGCTGGCCGACCGACATAATAAAATACCACCGACTTCAAACCCCCCCCCCCCCCCTTAGCGACGCCCCTGAATGTAGAGTGGCCTGAGCGGGTAGACACAGGGCGTGGTTCTAAACTTACAGAAACACTTTGATGAAGACACCCTTATTTCATGATTGCGTGTGTTGAACTGCCATGGGCTTTACAACTTTAAACCTCCAGGGTTTATTTTGCATATACATGTATAGGGATTTACATGTTCATTTATATAATAAAAGGAAATAATGAATATTCAAATATCATAGGTAGCAAATAAAGGATGACTAACAGAGGAATGAAAATAAACAGATAGGAGAGGATGATCAAGCATAATGATGTGCACCAATCTATAAATGTGAATTACTAAGTAGCCTATTCACACTACAGCTCTACAATAACAAAGCATTTGTAGACTTACTTTTAAGCAGTTGAAGAAATTAATAAAAGTAGGCCTACTTGAAGAAATCGTTGAATCATAAGATATTCAGTTTATTTTATTAAGTATGACAAAGTACTAGGTGTTAAAATAACACACATTTAACACCTTTGGAAAAAATAATACCCCAGGAACGTGAAAAACAAACTTTTATTGTCACACATGCCTATAATCGGACATATTTAAAAACTGAAATGTGGCACCACCCAAAAATATAATTCTGAGATCCTCCTTTGTCTTTAATTTGCACCTGAAAATAAATTCTTTGTTCCTCGTCTATGTCATCGCGGCGAAAAAATTCAGACTTTTCTTCTTTTCATGCAGCCTCAGACAAATGTGCCAAAGAAGTTTTGTCTTCTTGTGTTTCTGGAAACAAAGTTTTGGGCAATAGTTTTCAAGTTCAGTTTATCTGTACGAGATTTATATATGTGTAATATTAAGCTTTGGTTGAGCTTTCTTTGGGTCATTGTGCTTATCAGAGAAGTTTTGATCCGTTTCAAGACAGAGAATGTTCTCTCGCAAGTTGCCGTTGTAACCGGGATTGTAAGGTAAATGAGAAGAAGGATGTGCACCTCTGAGAATGATCTCTAATATAGATTGGACTGTTGTTGACAATCTCACAGATTGTTTTAATGTATTTGATAGGTTTACTCTCATCGTCAGACACGTCTTGGAGGCTTGTTACATGTAGCTGCCGAGTTAATGCTACAAAGTCAATATCTCCGGCATACACTTCCCTCAACTCATCAGCACGAACAAAATATTGGGAGGGGGCTCATGATAACCGAGCCCGGCCGAAATATTGGGGGGGGGGGCTCAATGATATCCGAGCCCCACACAAATATCGGGGGCTCCGTGATGTTATCCGAGCCCCACCAAAAACAATTGAGGGGGGGGGGCTTTGATATCTGAGCCCCACCAACATATGGGGGGGGGGGGGGGGCTCAATGATATCAGAGTCCCTCCAAAATATTTGGGGGTTTAAATGATATCCAAGATCCACCAAATATATTTTTGGGGTCTATGATATGCGAGATCCGATGTCTGAATTACAATTCAATGAAGTCTACTTTTTGAAACTTAAAGGGATTGGGTAACTTTGTCTTAGGTTCTGAAACAAAATCCTGGAATGATAGTTAGGGCTAGTTCTGATCGGAAAACGACCCAAATATCGGAGTATGGCTAGCTGACCTAGGGCGGTCCTATATACGGATCAGGGAAAAAATACTTTAAACATTTCGGGGTTACTTTAATGACTTTCGGGGCTCTTTTTTGGCATTTCGGGGGCTAATTTATCCTGATACGGATAAGTGAGTGCCCTGATGGGTCTACTTCTAACTCGTGTTTTTAGCCCTTCTTTCTTTACTTTTTCCTTTCCTTTCTTTTTTCTTTCCTTTCCTTTCTTATTTTTTCAAAGAGGGGGGGGGGGGGGGGGGGGGGGGGTGGGGGGGGGGCGGGTCCATCGCCCCCCCCCCCATATATCCGCGCCTGAGTGACACCCACACAAAATAACCTTATTTATTACCGAACAATAAAATGAAGAAAGAGCCGCTCGACACCATAGGTGTAAGTATTCAGCTAGTTTCTACCCCCCCCCCCCACCAATTTATTGGTTCTAATTTGATACCAGTGATATACAGATGTTGCTGAAATGGTCTAATTTTCGGGATTTTTCATCACTTTTTAGTAAATTATACTTTTTATGCGTTTGTTGGAGAATGACATATCTCACAATTTACAGTCAGGCAAGAAATGTGCTTATTTACTATTTAGAAGCCGACATGTCAGGTCCCGCGGAACGGTGGGCTTGGGGGCTCAAGTATATTAAAGAGAATTAAATAGAAAGAAATAGAAAAGAAAGTATGCTCATGTAACCGTAATTAAATGCCCATACCCCTGAGCTAATTCCGGGGGCTCTGCCCCCTGGACCCCATCTTGGGCCCTAAGGCTGGCCCCTGGATGCTAATCTGACCTTAATTGTAATGCCTAAACCCCCTGCGCTTTCGGGGGCTCCGCCCCTTGGACCATACGCCAATTAGTGACCTGCCAGTGTCATGAATAAGGTATTAAAATATGCTCATCTGACCTTAATTAAATGCCCCTACCTCCTGAGCATCCGCCAATTTTGTGCTACGCTCTACCTTATCTTAATACTCTAGCCTCCCCCATTCACTTTCAACCCCATTTTTAATCAATTTTATTTCCCATTTAACTTCTTCACAGGGGCGGTCGAGCGACTTCCAAAGTGGGGGGGCACCAACAAAAAGGGCACTTTCTGAAGAAAAAAGGGCACCTACAGTGGGAAATCTCAAAGCGAAAATATACAATTTTTTAGACATTGGTACATACCCTGCATTGTGATTACATTATCAGGGATGATTTCAATATTTGTTTCTCTTCATACATCATACAAGATATCGCTTAAGCATCATACTTTACAGTTGGGTGGATGTCTGAATATGCATTTACGAGCGAGCGAAGCGAGCGAGAAAAATTTTAAAGATCTGCGAGGTCGCAGTGCGAAAAATTACATCTTATAAAGAGGAAAAAAGCCAATCGTGATGGGGTTATAAGCACATTCTCTTAACGGAAGACTGAAAAGACCTTTGATAACTAACATAATTATATCATCTTTAAATGCGAGCGAGCGCAGTGAGCGAACTTTGGGGGAATTGCTCTTAGTCGCTTTAAATAAGGGCATGTTTAATGATTTCATGAAAAGGGGACAATTATCGAAAGGGATAAGACACTTATTAGAAAAGAAAAGGAGCACGTGTCAAAGTACAAAGGATAATTATAAGAGGTGAACATGAGGCATTTTTTTCACCTGAAAAGAGGCACTCACCTGATGAAAAAGAGGCGTTTACGAAAATGGGAAATAGGCATTTGTTGACGGAAAAAGGGCACCCATCAGATTTTGATAGGGGCATTTATAAGAGGTGAAAAGGGGACAGGTCCCTTATTAGAAAGGAAAAGGGGCACGTATCATTATTAAAAAGGGAATTATCAGAGGTGAAAAGAGGCACTGACCAGATATGAAAAGGGCACTTATGAAAATGTAAAAGGGGCACTTATAATAAAGGAAAATGTGCATTTGTTGAATGAAAAGGGGGCACCGTTCAAATTTTAAAAAAGGGCCGTTATGAGAAGGGGAGGGAGCTTTTTCTTTTTAATGGGGGCACTTATCATAAGGAAAAGGGGCACTTATTAGAAAGGGAAAGCGGTAGTTATGAGAAGGGGAAGGAGCTCTCTCTTTTTAATGGGGGCACTTATCATAAGGAAAAGGGGCACTTATTAGAAGAAAAAAAGGGCACATGTTAAAATTAAAGGTGTGCTCATCCGAGTTTAAAAAAGGGGTAGTTATTAAAAGGAGAAGGGGCACTTCTTACAAAGGAAAAAAGGGGCAGTTGTCAAAGTAAAAGGAGCACCTCTCAGTTTGAATAGGGCAATTATCAGAGGTGAAGGGGGCACTTATCAAAAGTGAAAAGGGCACTTCTCGTACCTGAAAAGAGGCACTTACTAGAGATTAAAAAGGGCACTTATTAAAGATAATTTCAAGATTTATGAGAATGGAAAATGGACACTTATTGCAAAGGAAAATGGGAACATGTCGAAGGAAAAGGGGCACGTGTCAAAAATAAAAAGGGCACTCGTCAGAGGTGAAAAGGGGGAAGGGGCACTTTTATTTAGTAATAGGGGCACTTGTCAAAGTAAAAGGGGCACTTTTCCTATGTAAAAGGGGCACTTCTTACAAAATAAAAGGGGCACTTTTCCTATGTAAAAAGGGGCACTTTTGGGGTATCTGAAAAAGTGGGGGGGGGGCACTGTGCCCCCCCTGCCCCCCGGGAGAACCGCCTCTGCTTCTTCATTAACCTCGAAACGCCCCAAATACTTGGGGCGGGGCCTGTATCACGAGTATATACTAGTAGTGAGTTGGTTGAAGTACGCAGCCACGATTACAATCGATTACAACAGTAATTGTGGGGCCGATATCACGAGTATGCCTTCATAGAATAAAGGTTTTTAAAGAAAATATTCACTTCTACTTTCAAAAGGACTGGCCCTTTGCTTTAAAAAAATTGTAGAGAGTTATTTTTATGTAATTTCTAGTAAAAATGCTAACCACATGATTTACAATGAGTCTAAATACATTGATTTGCCGAGTTGCTTCCTTTTATCAAATATACACGTAAAACAATGGGGGGACAGACTGCGCGGATAGCAAACCGCACGGATCGTCCCTTGGACGATCCGTGCGAGCAGAAAACCTGCATATTATGTCCGACTGACAAACGAAACTGGTAGGACAAACGGCGTGGTCACACCGGCCGGCCATACGTAAATGGCAGTGATGGTAACGATGATATGGAGGAAGGTGTGCATACGTGAACTGCAAGCGTATTGGGGATGATCATACTATCATTTTAGGGTGTGCAATCTGGGTCGGAATCCAGCATAAATTCATAAAAAAGATTTCACATAAAGCACTCATGATAAAGCCGCGCCCGCCACTATACAACATCATTTTGGATTTTTAGATGATGGGGCGGGTGGCAGGGGTAGGGGGAAAAGTTACCCCCACTTTTCAAGTACCCCCAAAGGGCCACTTTTACTTTGTAAGAAGTGCCCCTGCCCCTTCCCCTTTTTAGAGCTACCCTTTTTAACTCGGATAAGCGTACATTTTATCAACACATGTGCCCCCTCTCCTATCTGATAAGGCTGTTTAGAAAAATGAGGCGCTTCATAAATAGAAAGTGTCCCTTTTCATTCTCATAAGTACCCTTTTTCATCTCTGGTAAATGACCTTTTTCATATACGAAAAGTTAATTCTTTTCACTTCAGTGCGCTCTTCACCTCCGTTGCCCCTATTCAAATCTGAGAGATGCTCGTTTTAACTTTGAAAAGTACCCTTCCCCTCCTGATAAGTACACTTTTTCATCTATGATGGGTGCCCATTTTCACCTCTGCTAACTGCCCTTTTATTTTGAATCGTGCCCCTTTTCCTTTCTAATAAGGGACCTATCCCCTTTTCACCTCTGATAAATCAATTTCTGATGGATGCCCCTTTTCCGTCGACAAATGCCCATTTCCCATACTTATAAGTGCCCTATCTCATTTCTGGTGAGTGCCTCCTTTCAGGTGTAAGAAGTGCCCCGTTTGAACCTTTGATAATTACTCTTTGTACATTGACACATGCTACTTTTCTTTTCTAATAAGTGTCTTTATCCCTTTCGATAAGTGTCCCCTTTACCTCTCATCATTAGTCTTGCACCTAATTTAAAGCGACTAAGAGTAATTTCCCCTAAAGCTCGCTCGCTCGCATTTATAGATGATACAATTATATGTCACTTAACAGAGGTCTTTTCAGTCTTCCGTTATGAGAATGTGCTTATAACCCCATCATGATTTGTTTTTTCCCTCTTTATAAGATGTAATTTTTCATTCTGCGACCTCACAGATCTTACATTTTTTTTCTCGCTCGCAAATGAATATTCAGACAGTCACACCCAGCCGAAAGTGTGATGCTTAAGCAATCATCATCAATAGTGATCTGTCAGTTCATGACAGGTTCAGTGACCCATTAAAAATTCCATATTAAGTGTCTCTCCAAGCCCCTCTCCAAATTCTTGTATAATATATAAAGAAAAACAAATATTGAAATCGTTCCTGATAATTGAATCACAATGAAGGGGTATATACCAATGTCTAAAAAATGTATATTTTCGCTTTAAGATTTCGCTTTGTAGGTGCCGTTTTTTTTTGTGGTGCTTTCCACTTTAGAAAAGCTCCGCCGTCCCTGCTTACACTGTATGCATTAGCGCCAGGACGAGCCAGCGTTAATCTCGCGCTTGCGCGCACAGGGTGACTGTGGGGGGGGGGGGGGGGGGGGGGGTGTCCTCTCTAGCTCTGAAGCTGAATTTTTTTAACTGGATTCGTGCGATTCGGTTAATACTTTTAGAGGGAGTCTGAGGGGGATGTGCCCCCCCCCCCCCCCTCTGAAGCTGACATTTTTTTGGATTTTGAAACTGGATTCGTGCGTTTTGGTTATTATTTTTTGAGGAGTCTGATTTCATTTCAAAACACCTGCAGTTAATGCGGGATGGGTGTGCAGCCTCTCTTTCCCCTAAAATTTAAAAATTACCAATATGCATTTTTTATATCTTATCTCGTATATTTTGGTAACAAATAACACTTTAACAACATACATATGCTCAAATTTCCGCTCGCTCGCCAAATTATGAAACAAGAAAATAGATATTGTGGCAAGAGGCTTCAGCCCTACTGATGGAAATGTCAAAAAGATTGCGCGCGAGCATAACTTAAAAACGGGGAATGTTGATATCGGACAAGAGACGTGACGTGAGCATGTCCCCTTTCCATGTAGGTACCAGTAAGTTGAAATAACGGTCTGCGCGATTTTCGAATTTCCGGCCCCCCCTATTGGAAAATCCTGGATCCGCGCCTGCAGTACGCTATTTTGTACCCGAGTTGGTTATCGTGACCATGCTACCCCACCTGAAATGCTTAAAGGTTGATGATATTTACTTCCTCCAATTTCCATATTCATGTCCCGGGGGTCTCAGTCATGTAGAAATACTGTAAGCATGCATGACCACAGGTCTTCCAGACACCCCGGAAACGAGGCTCTTTAAAGGTATAGACCAGTTTTGGAAACGCCCCCTCTCGAAAAATGAAATGGAAAGAAGCTCTTACTACCAATCATGTGAAAGAACATGTTTTTTACTAATACGTGGTCATACAAATTTTGCCAGAAACCGCCTACTAATTGATATATTTGGTAAATTATTTTATCTATTTGGACCTGATAGATATAACACACGTGTCGCGCACGTGTGCGTAGTCCCATTAACATCTTTCTGTGTACAGTGCTTATAACATTACCAAGACTGGGCCAATATTTCTTATCATTTGATGATTCCTGAACTTTGGAGGACACACCAATACTTAGCCTATATGCTTGATGATCAACCTTTTCTGATCGATTCCACCACGCCTCTTTCATAATGCAATCGCATGACCATAACTGGTCTTTATCTTTAAGTGATTCGCACGCTTCGCTTACTCACCACCGCCCCCAAAATAAGAATCTAGCTACGTGCCTGCAGTTAAATATATAGCTCAAGCCCGTATAAGCTTTTAAGGAGGGGGGGGGGGGGGTTCTTATAGGGTTGCCACTTTTGAGCCAGAGGTGAGAGTGAATCATTGCGAGGGTGTAATGAGCACTTAATTTTTTTTTCGTGAGAAAAAGTTTATCCGCGAATTAGCCGGCGAAAAGGTGGGGGGGGGGGGGGTTGTGGGGGAGGTGGTAATATAATTTTGTACGGGTGTAGCTACGATTTTGACTAAGTTAACGAAATAAATCTTAATATATTTATGTTGTCGAGGAAAATGACCTTGTGCCCATATCGCAAGTAGGCCTACTATACAGTGCGTCCCAGAAAAAACGAAACCGAGAATTAATCACAATTATAATTAATAAATGACACATATTTGTAAAGCATAGATCCTCCTCTTTCATTTGATGTAACTCATATGATGCATATTTCACGCGCGAGTGATTAAAAACAAATTGAAGAGAGGGTACCAAAAGTCATTTGGCGGGCGTTATCTGAATTTCAAAGAGAAAATCACATTTCTAGAAAGTTTATTTTCTGCCCTTTCATACGACACCTCAATCAGAAATACAAAGTTCTGTTTGTTTAAATTAATGCTTGCATTTCCATAATTTGATGAAACGAATTGGTTTTTACTGGTTGCCTGCCATAGCAACGAGCAGACTCGACAAAAGACTTAACTACGTTTCGTTGACAATCAGCCATGCACAAAGAGGTCGAAAGAGCCCCCAGAAGCTTAGGGGTTTTGGGCATTAAATTTCCATCAGATTAGCATCCAGTGGACCGCCTTAGGGCCCTAGATAGGGTCCAGGGGGGGGGGGGGGCAAAGCCACCGGATGTTCAGGGGTCTTGTTATGCCGACATGTTTTGATCGAGTTATGAAATAAAATTATTTGAATTTAATTGAATTGAATGACAATACCCATTCGAAGACTCGAATCATATCACTTCCCCAAAACGACAGAACATAACTTTAGAGTCGATTTGATATTCGCAGAGAAATTTATTTTTAATTTTTAAAGATAACCAGATATAATGATTTAAAAAAAAATATTGGCTGCCATCAAAGCTGAATCGTGAGACACACTGTGCTTAAATGTGCTAAATATTACTTTGATATGTATACAAAAATCATACTTTCCGTGCGCCACTCAAATGTCTGACGGACAATCTGTGCGGAAGAGGTCTCGCACCAATAGTCCGCCTGCCGCACCGAATGTCCGTACTCTAGTCCACACGTATACATATTCAATACAAGTATAATTATACTTAATGAATGAAACGACTGGATAACCCATATTAAGTTATGCCAGCTAGCTAGGGATGACACTACAGGTCTTCCCGGCGCGGATCCAGGGGTGGGGGGGGGGGGCGAGAGGGCCTTGACCCCCAACCGCCAACAAAAAATGAAGAGAGAGAGAGAGAAGGTAAAGCGGAGAGTAAGGGAAAGAAAGAAGAGGAAGAAGAAAAGAAAAGGTGATCGGGGGGCGAAAGGCCTTTGCCTCCAGGCTGTTGCCCCCCCAGGCTGTTGCCCCCCCCCCCCCCCCCAGCAAAAGAAAAAGAGAAGGAAGAGAAGGTAAAGAAAAAAGGGAAAAGAGGAGATAAAAGGAAGGAAAGAAAAAAGAGGGATATCAGTTGCAGTTTTCCCCGCGAACAAGTTGGGGATCGGGGGGGGGGGCGGCAAATGGCTCTTGCCTCCCCCTTCTACAGCAAACTTCAAAGAGAGAGAAAGGAAAAGAAGGAAAAGGGAAAGAAAAGAGAGGTACGGGAGATCAATTGTGTTTTTTCCCTCCAACGCGGTGTGGATCGGGGGCAAAAGGCCTTCGCCTACCCTCCCCTGCCCCTCAGCAAACAAAAGAGAGAGAAAGAGAGAGAGAAGGAGAGAAAAGAAGGGAAAGGGAAAGAAGAGAGAAGAGGAAAGGAAGAAGAAAGGAAAAAGGGGAAAAGAAGGAGATCGGTGGGGGGGTCGAAAGGGTCTTGCCGCCCATGCTGTTGCCTCCCCCCGCAAAACAAGTGAGAAGGAAGGAAAGGGAAAGAACCAAAAGAAAAAAGAAAAGAAGGGATATCAGTTGCAATTTTCATGCACACAAGATGTGGATCGCGGAGAAAGGCCCTTGCCTCTGCCCCCCCCGACCACCCCCCCCCCTCCCCGCCAAAAAAAAAAGAGAGAAAGAAGGGAAAGGGAAGAGGAGAGCTAAAATGGAACACAAAAGAGGAAGAAGTAAAGAAAAGGGTAAAAAGAAGCAGAGATCAGTTGCAATTAATCCCACCAACATCATATGGATCGGGGGAGGGGGCGCAAGGCCCCTGCCTCCATCATTAAAGTTAAATGAGAGAGAGAGAGAGAAGTTAGGGAAGGGAAGGGGAAAAAAGAGGAAGAAGAAAGGTAGGGGAGATCAGTTGCAATTTTTCCCGATGTGTACCCCTCCCCCCCCCCCCCCCCCCCCCTCAGCAAAGAGAGAGAGAGAAAGAAAGGGAAAGAGGAGAGAAAGGGACAGAAAACAAAGAGGAAGAAAAGAAAAGGGGAAAAGAATTAGGGAAGATCAGTTGCGATTTTCATTGGTTCTTCTATCATCATTGTACAACTATCGTACAAATCGTATTGTACAAATGTATTTATATATTCATTTATTTATTCCTGTTTGATAACAAAAATATGAATATAAACTCATAACAGCAACAAAATTAAATGCAGAAGGAAACTATCACAAAAATGATCATGCGAAGGCTAAATTGTTATGCGCAAATGGTCATTTTCGTCGACGACATAAATATACAAATTATTTCGTCAACTTAGTTAGCATCATAGCTATATATTTAAACGCAGGTGCGTAGCTAGGATCTTATTTTAGGGAGGGGCGGTATTGAGCAAGCGAATCACTTAAATAGCGCGCGTGGGGGAGGGGATGGGTGAAAGGCCTCCCGCGCGAAGCGCGGTAACTTAGACGTTTCATTAAATTATTATGAAAAGAAGACGATTTGTTTGTACCGTTCTCGACTATTAATCCTTGTCTGAATTCAGTTTCCCCATCCCACGCGCAGCGCGGAAGCTTAGACGTTTCATTAAGTTATTATAGAAAGAAGACGATTTGTTGTGTACCGTTCTCTACTCTTAACCCTAATTGTCTGAATTCAGTTTCTCCCCCTCTCGCGCGAAGTGCGGGAGCTTCAACGTTTCCTTAAATTATTAGAAAAAGAAGACTATTCATTGTACTGACTCTAAATCATTGTCTGAATTTTCAAAAATGTTTCTTTGTCCGATAAAAAGTCACAGCTCGAAGGGGAAAAACTTGCTGGCCGACCGACATAACAAAAATCCCACCGACTTCAACCCCACACCCCCCCCCCCCCCCCTTTTAGCGACGCCCCTGAATGTAGAGTGGCCTGAGCGGGTAGGCACAGGGCTTGGTTCTAAACCTACAGAGACACTTCGATGAAGACATCCTTATTTCATGATTGCGTGTGTTGAACTGCCCTGGACTTTACAACTTTAAACCTCCAGGGTTTATTTTGCATATATAGGTATTTATCAAATATCATAGGTAGCAAATAAAGGATGACTAAAAGAGGAATGAAATCAAACAGATAGGAGAGGATGATCGAGCATAATGATGTGCACCAATCTATAATGATAATGATAACCGAGCCCGGCCAAAATATGGGGGGGGGGGGGGCTCAATGATATCCGAGCCTCTCACAAAATATCGGGGGGCTCCGTGATGTTATCCGAGCCCCACACAAATATCGGGGGGCTCCGTGATGTTATCCGAGCCCCACAAACATATGGGAGGGGGAAGGGGGGGGGGGGGGGCTCAAAGATATCTGAGCCCCACCAAAATATGGGGGGGGGGGGCGCTCAATGATATCAGAGTCCCGCCAAAATATTTGGGGGTTTCAATGATAATTATCTGAGATCCACCAAATATATTTTTGGGGGTCAATGGTATGCGAGATCCGATGTCTGAGCCCCCCCCCCCCTCCTCCCCAAATAAATATTTATAAAATGTTTATATTTGAATGGTAAGCCTGTAGATTATAGGTATACATGAGTTTCATGCCTAGAATATAATGATTGGGGAGGAGGGGGGGGGGGTTTTAATGATATCCGAGCCCCGCAATAAGTATCGGGGGCGGCTCAATGATATCTGAGCACCGCTTAAATATTGGGGGCTCAATGGTATCTTAGCCCCTAAGGACTCAATGATATCTAAGCCCCACCGACAAACTGGGGGCTTAATGATATCTATAAGCCCCGCAAAATATTTTGCGGGGCTCAATGATATCTGAGCCCCCCAAGCCCCCCCCCCCCCGGTCCCTTAGCCTTTGTACTTGTCAATGAAGTCTACTTTTTGAAACTTAAAGGGATTGGGTAACTTTGTCTCAGGTTCTGAAACAAAATCCTGGAATGATAGTAAGGGCTAGTTCTGACCGGAAAACGACCCAAATATCGGATTATGGCAAGCTGCCCCAGGGCCTTGTCCTATATACGGATCAGGAAAACAATACTTGTCAGGACCTGTGGAACGGCGGGCTTGGGGGCTCAAGCCCCCCCCCCCCCCACACTTTTGAAAAAGTATATTAAAGATAATTAAATAGAAAGAAATAGAAAAGAAAGTATGCTCATCTGACCGTAATAAATGCCCCTACACCCTGAGCATCCGCCAATTTGTGCTACGCTCTACCTTATCTTAAATACTCTAGCCTCCCCCACTCACTTTCAACCACATTTTCAATCACTTTTATTTTCCTGGATCACGAGTATATACTAGTAGTGAGTTGGTTGAAGAACGAAGCCACGTACAAAAGTATAATCGATTACAACAGTTTTGGGGCCGATATTCATAGAATAAAGGTTTTAAATACTGGCCCATTTGCTTTAAAAAAATTGTAGAGAGTTATTATTATGTAATATCTAGAAAAAATGTCTACCACATGATTTACCGAGTTACTTCCTTTTATCAAATATACACGTAAAACAAAATGAGGACAGACTGTGCGGATAGCAAACCGCACGGATCGTCCCTCGGACGATCCGTGCGAGTCACGGACGATCGATGCGAGCAGAAAACCCGCATGTTATGTCCGACGGACAAACGAAACTGGTAGGACAAACGGTGCGGTCACACCGCCCCCCAGGTCTGCAGTTACAACGCTTTACGGGGCCGGTGTCATTACAACATTTGCGAGCTCACACTTAGCATAGATTTGATCCAGGAATCATGGAAGCATTTAGCATCTTTATTGCTGTTGTTGGTAAGAGACACATTTCCGTATTCTAAGTTTCGATATGAAAAGTGCTGTGTGATGATATGCTCGAATTGATCTAACATTTGATTACATTTGTACTTTATAGCTTTTCAGGGAGGACCTTTAGTTCTACTTCTAATAAGGAATTATTACACAATGAAGCTTGAAGTGTACACGCCAATTATCAATACGAACTACCACCACTATGTACAGGGGCTACACTACCAGTACCAGTGCACTGGCAGTGCAGTGGCGGTGCATGCAAGGGACAATTGAGTTGAGTTCTTGTTTAACTTAGACCAGGCTCAAAAGAGCTCAAATGCCTTCAAAGTGCGCATATGGTTATTGCTCTTATTTAATTTATGACATTTCTATAGTGATAGTCCTTACTTACTTACTTAATGTACTTTGGTTTACTTTGGTGTCGATGCTTGAAGCTTCAGCTTATGTGCCCCTCTTTACTGCATTGGATTCGCGTTGGTATGGGTAGTATTTCAGTGGATGGTGCTTCCAATGATTTTCAAGTTCTGACTTGAATTTATTGATTGATGAACCTAAAATTGCTATGAACATGATGAATATGATGAAGGTAATTTTTTACCCCAAAATATGTGAAAGATTAAACCCGATCATACCCAATTCAGCTCCAATTGATTCAAAGAAATATGGTGAGCGTTATTTATTTAATTAATTAATTAATTAATAATAACAATACACGGGCCGGCTGGTTGTGCATATTATAACCAATAAGAAAAAAGCCAACATTGGCATTGGCTACAATAAGATGTAAACTAAAGGCGCTATCTCTATCTCGTTTCGACTACCGGAAGTGGTTCAAAATTATCGAATATTTGTGGGGCCCCACAAATATGGGAATGGTTATAATTTATGGATATTTGAGCTGTGTCTGTAGGCCCCTACCGATTTTGATTTTGTAATTTTAATTGTATATGCTCTTTCAAATTTGACAATCAGTATTATCTCACAAAAAGTTCATGTATTGAACATTTTTGATTTGCAGGGTCATGAATTTGAATTGTCTGG
Source organism: Strongylocentrotus purpuratus (assembly GCF_000002235.5). NCBI lineage: Eukaryota > Metazoa > Echinodermata > Echinoidea > Camarodonta > Strongylocentrotidae > Strongylocentrotus > Strongylocentrotus purpuratus. Next base: position 26,325,685 of record NW_022145597.1, read on the forward strand.
GCTGCCATGCCTGCCAGGCGGCACGTAGCAGCTTATTGTTTGCCATATGAAAAAGCTTGGCAAACAATGACACCGCACTTTTGGCAATACCTGCATATTGTCTAGAGCTAGCAGAATTGTTTGCCCTCAAACTATTTTGAGCTGAAGTGCTTGCACATAATAGACGGTCTTTCAGCAAATATTAAATAACACAAGATAAATACAAAACACGTTAACTGTAATTTTAGCCTAGGTAGATGATGTTGGGATATCAAATTAAATTTTGTAATTTGTTTTATTTAGCATTCCTGAAATGAATGATCTTCTCATGGTTATCATGTTCTTATGAATTTGTCTTCTATGAGTAAAGTGCTAGTATCAATTAATTACTTTACATCATGGCATGGGTCTATCTCATTGTAATATGTTTCATACAGTGTACAATAAAATAGCTAAGATATTATTATATAATCATATTCATTAATATTATTGTCATCATTATCATCATCATCATAGGAGTAACGTCATAATTAGTATAGTAGCAAATTGTAAGTCTAGTGTCAAACTTTGCTTACAGCTGCATCGACATGATTATGTACAGTCTATTGTAAGGGACAGAAATAGCTCAAATGCCTTCAGAGTACATATGGTTATTGCTCTTATTTAATTTATGACATTTCTATAGTGATAGTCCTCTTTTAGAACCTAAAATTGCTATGAAGGTAATTTTAAACCCCAAATTATGTGAAAGTTAGATGAAACCCGATCATACCCAATTCAGCTCCAATTCAAAGAAATATGGTGAGGCCGTGAGCATTATTTATTTAATTAATGAATTAATTAATAATAAACAAATACGAAAAAAGCCAACATTGGCATTGGCTGTAATAAGACGTAAACTAAAGGCGCTATCTCTCTCTAGTTTTTTCAACAACCGGTAGTGGTTCAAAATTATTGAATATTTGTGGGGCCCCACCAGTGGCGTACGCAGGATTTTTTCAAGGGGGGGTTTTAAAATCGGGCCCAAAATTTCGCAACGACTCAGCCAGCCGCTAAGTAAGGTCTCGAAATTTGACAATTTGACATTTTGTTCTGTTGGGGGGGGGGGGGGGTTCCAAAAAAAAACATACACATAAAAAAACTCAAGGGGGGGGGGGGGTTAACCCCAACCCCCCCCCCCCCCCCCCCCCCCCGCGTACGCGCCTGGGCCCCACAAATATCGAAATGGTTATAATTTATGGATAGTTGAGCCGTGTCTGTAGGCCCCTACCAATTTTGATTTTGTAATTCTAATTGTATTTGCTCTTTCAAATTTGACAATCAGTATTATCTCACAAAAAATCTTTCAGCTATAGCCCATAAATCTATTTTGAAAAATCGAAAATAAAGCTTGTTAAAGTGTATTTAATGTTGAATGTATTTTGGCTGCCTATTTTACGTCTATTTTGAGATAACATTGAGAGATCACAAAGAGCACACCCCCCCCCCCTGTCCGCCTCTTTAAGACAAATAAGGGAATTTTGTTTTTCCCTGAGAAACGTTTGTAATAGTGCTGTAACATCACGGATATCTCCAATTCCGTTTAACCGCCTGTCAAAACCGGACGGTTTTCGGTTAAACGATTTATTTAAAAAATAAAAAAAATAAAAAAAAAAAAAAAAAAAAAAAAAAAAAAAAAAAAAAAAAAAAAAAAAATCGTTTTTTTTTTTTTTTTTAGCCGTGTGAAAAAGCAGGAAGGTGATTTAACTGAAGGCGCCGATTTGTGCTTGTGAACTAGCCACAAATAATAGTAACAATGTCTTTTTAGAATAATGTGTAAGATCATTAAAGTAAATTAAAAACAGTAGAGGACCTAGGATAGAACCTTGTGGTACACCATGTGTTAAACTTGGATGAATATATATTGAGATCTATTACAAAGATTACTTTCAAACCAAGATGACAGACAAATTGGAGTGTTGTTCTAGTTTCCAAGTGGTAAGTCATCACACCGATTACTGAGCTGGGAGACATTGCCAGGCATAGTGCCAGGTGGAGGGGCATAAATCGAAACTTAAAAAAAAAAAAAAAAAAAAAAAAAAAAAAAAAAAAAAATTATTTTTTTTTTTTTTTTTTTAAAACGGGAAAACGAAACCGTCCAATTGAAAACGGAATCCGCCATGGGCGGTCGGATACCGGACGGTTAAACGTTTTGACTACAGCACTAGTTTGTAACGTACCATATTGAGCGGGTTTGTCAGGATAACGCCACCTCCCCCACCCCCCCCCCCCCCCCCCCCCACACAAAAAGGACAAGGATCGGTAATCTAACATCATTATCTCCCCCCCTTTTTTTTTTTTTTTTTAAGAAAAAGAAGAAATATACATATACACGCATAATTAGTAAGTGTTTATACGTTAATTTGAATTCAAAAGAAATTTGGTATAGTATTCGGCATTACTGACTTACCTGAATTAAACAACAACAACAAGTTTTGTAAGTATTCAATTTTTTTTTCTTCCCCAATTTACATTCCTTGAGAATGTGACATGAATAAAGTTTCCATTTAAAAGTAATCAACAAAGACCCTAATTCAACCAGTCCACCTTTCATTCTTGAGTTACGAAGACCACAAAAAGCATCAAATTTTAATACAACGTGTTTGAGTTAAATAAAAACTGTACCAATGCATGTTCCACTCATTTATTTTTCTGTTGGTATTCTTGTTTTTTCTCCAGTTGCTGTCGTAGGATGGATGCTACTGAGAAAGTGGATTCGTGGAGGTCGTTGCCATAGTAAAGCTCGGATGGATGGCAAGACAGTCATCATTACAGGGAGCAATACTGGCATTGGCAAGGAGACTGCCAAGGATCTTGCAAGACGAGGTACATATTATTTATCTGTTTGTTGCTGATACTTTTTCTTGTAAGTTGGTTTCTTGTGTTAAAGATAAAGGTGAGTTCTGGTAATGCGATTGCATTGTGAAAGAAAAGGTGTGGAATGGATCAGAAAAGTTGATCATATAGCATGTAAGTATTGGTGTGTAATGCAAGCTAGTTCTGGAGTCATCAAAATCATCATAAGTTTGGTCCATTCTTGGTAAAGTAACAATCACTTACACAGAAAGATATATATGGGACAACACACATGGTGTCGGGGCTAACTACTACCTTGATTTCCTTATCTTTCTATGCTCATTACTCAGCCAGTATACATTTTCTTCCAAAATTGTTTGGCACATGACATTTATTTGTAATCCTGAACATTCAGTGTAAGTTTTGTTAGATTCTGTGAGAATTAATTTTTTTTTTTTTACCAGAACTCAAATTTATCTTCAACTTTAGTCTTTAAGATTTTTAAAAGTTAAGACCAAGCCTATATTGTAAATTAATCTATGTATTTTTTTTTACTTATCAATATGGTTCAACCACAAATATTTGCCATATCACTCAGAATATTGAAGGGAAAATATTTCTACAGACATAGAACTGATAAGAAATTGCACTTCAGTTTTACCCATTGAACCAAAACTGGCACCGGTATTATATTATAACGTATTTTTAAAAAAGTTAACTTCCTTCTGGCTCTGAAGATATGATATGTCAATAATGGTATGATATCATCTGGTAATAATAAAATAATAATAAAATTGAACATTTGTGATGCCCCATGTCTGTCATAATTGAAACTCCTGTGTTACAGTTGTGAGATAATTGGCTGCATAAATCTATAAAGTCATTCAAGAAAAGTAAGAAAACTACAGTATATATCAATTTTAACATGCTTCATGACATAATTTTGCAATAACATAGTTAAAACATCAGTTTCAACGTAAAATCAAGGTTACATCCGCTTTATAATATACAGGTATGAATTCAGACATATATATATGTAGGATTTGGAGGTACTTTAAATAGCCAATACAGAGTAAATTACAGTAATGCAAGTTATATTAGGGTGGTACAGACTGAGTTCAGGTCTATTAAAGATGTTGGGAACAACAAAATCTTTTTAACTGAGAATATCTATTCTTTATTCCACTTCCAAGGAGCCAGAGTGATCATGGCATGCAGGAATGTTGAGAAGGCGAGGGAAGCTCTACTGGATGTCATCAAAGAATCTGGAAGCTCCAACGTGGTGGTCAAGAAACTGGACCTTGCTTCTATGAAGTCCATCCGAGAGTTTGCAGAGGAGATTAAGAGAGAGGAAAAATCACTTCATGTGCTACTCAACAATGCTGGTAACTATTTATCGAAAATATTCTGTGAAGATTAAACATTTTACAGAACAGTTGCATTTTTGGGGTACAGTTTACAGTTACACAGATATATCTCCATATGAAGGATATTGTCCAGATTCAAAATTATTACATTTTCCTCTCAAAATTATTCCTTTCTGAGATATACAATATTCTGCTAGTGATTACTAATTTTCAAGCATATGATAAATCAGAAAGTTGTTTGTTTGATTTATATGAGTTGTAGTTGATATAGAATTAGGTTTGACTTCTCAGTTATAAAGTATATTTTATATCTGTACCCCCCCCCCTCTCTCTCTCTCTGTTTCTCTCTGTCTGTCTCTTTCTCCCCTCTCTCCCTCTCTCTCACTCTCTCTCTCACTCTCTCTCTCTCTCACACTCTCTAATGTAACAGGTGTTATGATGTGTCCTCAATGGAAGACTGAAGATGGTTTTGAGATGCAGCTTGGAACCAACCACTTGGGCCACTTCCTCTTGACCCTCCTCCTCCTTGACCTAATCAAGGCGTCGGCTCCGGGTCGCATCGTCAACGTCTCCTCCCTTGCCCATCAATTTGGGAAGATGAATTTTGATGATATCATGTCAACAAAGAACTATGATTATATCAAAGCATATAGTCAGAGCAAGCTTGCTAATGTTCTCTTCACCCGTGAGCTAGCCAAGCGTCTTAACGGTAAGCCTGTCTCCTGCAAGAAGAAATTAAATTTACCAGACTTGTCAGCTCTGTTCATTTTATCCAACAATTTTTGGTTTGCATCAAGGACAATGAAGAACAGTCCTTCACTTGGTGTTCCAACGTATCGTCTGTTTAATTTGGAGCGAGGAGGGTGTCAACTTGTATACTTAAACACAGAGTTAATGCCCTTCTTGCTCCAAATTACATACAAATTATGCTCTGGGAAGTGGCAAGAACAGCTCTGGGCTTTATTTTGTTAAAGTTATATCGGGTTAGGGTTAGGATTTAATCCTAGTCACTAGTTAGGATTACCAAAATATTACATCTTAACATTTTAGTGGTTAAAAGCCCCTATGAAAGATGGTATAAAGGGCATGAGGGTAAATATTAAATTCTTATCCAATCAAAATTAAATACCCTTGACTTTTACTATATGAGCTTTTAAGTTTAAGCGAATAATGAAATGAAATAAAGGGGAAACAAAATGAAATACCTTATGAAAAGATTTGTTACTTAGGTTGCGTTTATCGACCAGATTTTTGGCTAGAATCAGGTTTCTCAAACGTCTTTCAGGCAAATTTAGAAGGTGATAAACGCAAAGCCTTTTTTAAAGGACTTTAGATATGGGCATATCTAAAGACGCAAAAAGGTGTGTTTTGTATGTGACATACAGCTAGAATCATGTTTCTGAGAGATCGATAAACGCAAAGCTGTTTTGAACCTCACATACAAATAGGACCACCCAGGTGTTGTGTACAAGCATGTGTGTGAAGTTGACCTCCGAGAAACTGTCTGCTTCCCGGGTCAAAACAGCTGGGCAGACACAAGGCCTTTATTTTGAATCGTGAAGGGACGATAAACGCGACATCCCACAAATCACGATCGTATAGTGAGGTATGATAGTGGGGTTCAATAGTGGGTACGATATGTACATATCTAGTGGCAAGCCCTGATAAACGCGCCCTTAGACACCACCCTTGCAGATACCCACTATACACTCCTGTGATTATTATTTGGTGAAATTTTAATGAAATAGTTTTCTGCTTTTCTTGATTCAGGGACTGGTGTGACCTCATATGCCGTGCATCCCGGCGGTGTGGCAACGGATCTTCAGCGTCACCAAGACTCGTACAACCCATTTGTGAAGTTTGGAGTCTCATCCATACGTCCGCTCTTTAAGACCGCCGAGGAGGGTGCCCAGACCAACATCCACTGCTGTGTGGATGAGAAGGCAGGCCAAGAAAGTGGACTGTACTATAGGTGAGTGGTAAAAACTACACAGCCCTATGTTTACTATTGGTCTAATCTTAAAGTGATTGTTTAACAATGTTAAATCTGAGATGCACGGCCCTACGTGTTATCAGTGTCTGTGATATGGTGTTATATTGAAGCCCTTAAAAAATGATCAAGAAGTGCCTTAAAAAAAGTAAAAACCTTTGAGTGACCGGTTTTACCATACTCGTTTTCCCCAATAGACTGTAGTGTTTTGAAAACCGTTTGGCAAACGCAAAATTTGATTTTCGATTTTCAATCATAAATATCTTGATAATCAGACAGGCAATCGGCTTGTAAAAGTCATGGGGTTCCTGACTGCTCTAAAAGTTTATAATTATCATTGCAGCATGAGCTAAATCAAGGATTTGTTTTAAGGATCTAAGACAAAGTTAGCGGATCCCTTTAATGGAATATAGCCTTACTGCATCTCTTGGGGATGACGACCAAAGCAATATAGCATTGTTGAAAGTTTGCAGTTGCATTGAATTGGTTTGTTATTGTTTGAGCGGTCCAAATGCGTATGGAGCACATTGTGAAGCACATTGTGAAGCACTGTGTAGCTGCACGTGAAAGGTTCCACATTTCTAGACAGAATGCTAACTTATGTTGTCGCTGACTCAGAAATGTTGTCCTTCTTTACTTTTAAGTCCGTATCTGGCATCATAAACACTAAACCAGTTCCTTAAAGCCCCGCTGTCCTACTTGTAGCTACTTGCTCCCTCTATATAGAAAACTTCCCCAATCGGTGCCTGTTGGTCCCCCATGATCCTCTTTTTCTTATGTTAGTTGAGAGCTGAGTTAATGAGATAGCCACCTGTCATTGACCTCGCTGTGTGGTCTAATCCCTTCTGGCTCAGTAGTATTGGCGGTCTTTAAGATTCCTGAAGTTTCTCTCTTTTCACTGTAACCATATTATGTGTATGTTTTGATGCAGTGACTGTGCTGTGAAGCTAGCAGCTAAACAAGGCAGAGATGATGAAGCTGCAAGGAAGCTATGGGATCTCAGCCTCAAACTGGTCGGACTGGAGGAGTAGCCAGGCAGCTTTTGGATCTTGATCTTGAACCAAATCAACTGGATTTTTAAACATCATATCAGTAGTAACTTTCCCAATATGTTTTCGATGACTGATTAAACTTTCTTTTACAGTTTTTGTGCAAATTAATCACTGTTTTCCTAGCTGAATAGTATTATATGGGAATTCCATAAACATGTAGTTAAATGAACATGTATTCATAAGGATTCCCCTGCTAAAATTCTTTCCTTCATTTCCATTCAGGTAAACATATATTTTCCAATTTGTTTTAATATGTTCAAATATGTACAGTGAAAATAATTTTTAGGTGGTGATGTCTCTTGAATAAAATAATATATGCTTGTGGTCAGAGACTCAGAGTGCCTTAAACAATTTTGTTTAAAGTCAAAACATTTTACATACAAATTATACATACCTGAAGGCAAACAAAATTAATAACAGCATGATAGAACTAGGACATACAAACACAAACACACAAAGGACAGACAAAACAAGAAGAAGCACGGACAGAAGAATCCATAGAACACCAGTCACACACACAAAACCTAAATACTTGTTTCTTAAATCTTGAATTTTAAACAGTTGACAGACAGAGATCTTTAGCATATGATGATAAGCAGTTCCCAATTGATTTAACAAAGTACATTCAATGACACAAATTGTGTGCACTGTTTTCAAATACCATAGTAACCATACTGTAGCAAGGTGTATAAATGGGTGGTCGCATACATGTAAAGGGTAGCTATGTTGAAGAAAGCCTTCAGCACTTATAGTGTTTTGCTATTCATAGTGTTTATATTACTTTTGATTGAATGTCTAGTTTTCATTGATGTGGGGTTGTAAATTGAGTACTAAACCAATAATATATTCCACTTGTTTCTTGTATCCAATCAAGTGAAGTGTCATGTAAAACTGCACCTTTTTCACAAAGGACTGCATTTCAAATCAACATTTTTCTCTCCCCCATCTTGGAACTTTCTAATCAAGGCAGACATCTCAAAAAATGAATACATAGAACTTTATGTACAGTATGCCTATTTTAAGATTATATTAGGAGAACTAAATATTGTGCTGTTTTGTGTGTGAAGTCACCATGTTAATTTGGAAAAGGTTAACCTTGCAGTCAATCACAAAATATTTTGCATGATAGCCCTTGCCTCCCGATCTCCACCCAATACCGGTAGTTGAAACGGTCTAGATAATGATATTGATGAAGATATCACACAAATAAGAGGGAGAGGGGGGGGGGGGGGGGGGGGGGGGGGGGGGGTGGGGGGGGGGGGGGGGGGGGGGGTATTGCGTCTTCTCAGGTGCCTTTAGGGGCTAAAATTGTTGCAAACAATGCAAGGGGGCACAATAAAGGGTACCTACATTGTTTTGTATGAAGATACACTTGAGCCCCGTCTTACAACGAGTTGATATCAATCGAAACTTATTGTCGATTAATATCAATCGCAACTAGACTATGTACATAAGAGATAGGACACTGCAAACTTGTGATTGATTGGAGGACTTGTGATTGATTTGGATCAATTGCAACTCTTTGTAAGACGGAGCCCAGATTTAGTTTTTGTGCCTCAGCCCCCTCACCCTAGCTTCCCCCAATGATGCTGTAATGATGTTTATCGATCCCACCGGTGCCACCATGTATTTTCTTCTCATAGTCGACTTCATGAATTGAAATGATTGCTTACTATTTCCCTTGAGCTTAATTTCATCATCATCAACACATTATCAAACCTTTGATTTACTTTATGTCTTTCAATTATATATGTACTATCTGAATATTGTAGGTGTTTTGTCAGTGATGGTGTATTTTAACACACGGTTGATCCAACATGCCAATGAGTTGTACTAATTTATATCAATTAAAGGTATATTAATCAAACTGCTTGATCATGTTTTATTGTATTCATAGTGTAAATTATCTATTTTTAAATGACAGTGGTTATGTGGTGGTGGTTATTTTACCTGACTGCTAAGAGAGCATAAATGCTTGTAAGTAAGCAACCAGACGACTGATGGCTTCAGGTCCTCTCCGAGGGACCTGGTAATGAGGATTAATGCCTTACCAAAGGGCACTAGCGCATCGCCTTGGTTTCGAACCCGGGTCACCGGATTACAAGACCACTGCTCTACTGACTGAGCTATCGCGCCTCGCCTACATTAAACCTCTTTAAAAGTTTTACCAACTAATAAATATCTATAAATGTCAAATACTCATGTTGAATAATAATATTGTCGACTAATATCTGTGCTAATCGCTAGAAGCTGGAAACTCCTTGCTATTGTAATGCATTGATGGAATCATGAACGTAGTAGATCTATGATGGCATAAACTGTCAACTAATAAAGTTGGAATAATTTTTTCTTGTCCCTTTTCATGAAATGAATGTAACAATATGGTTTATTATATACAATGTTATTTTCTCAAAACTTTATTGATCAACATCTGTGACCTTTTAGATTGATCAAAATTCTGAGAATTAGATAGGCCTATATCAACTTCATCTATCAAGAATAAATCATATTTTCACAATCATTTCATGAAATGAGGGCAAACGGTATGGGCAACACTGCAACAATTCAAAATCATGTACAGACTGGGGAGGGGGGGGGGGTACTCGTATTTGGTTTGGACGGGGATGTGCAGCTGAAGGGTCTTAACCCATACCTATTGTTAAAGATAAACTTTAGTACTGGTAATGCGATTGCATTTTGAAAGGAAAGGTGTGGAAAGGATCAGAAACAGTTGATCATGTAGCATGTAAGTAATGGTGTGTAATGCAAGGTTCTGTAGTCATCTAAATCATCACAAATTTGGCAGAGTCTTGGTAAAGTAACAATCACTTATACAGAAAGATGTATATGGGACAGCACGCGTGTTGTCGAGGCTGGTACTACGTACCCTGATTTCCTTATCTTTCTATGCTCATTACTCAGGCAGTATACATTTTCTTCCAAAATTTTTTGGCACATGACATTTATTTGTAATCTTGAACATTCAGTGTAAGTTTCGTTCGATTCTGTGAGAATTCATTTTCTTTTTTTTTTACCAGAACTCAAGTTTATCTTTAAGGGTCATTTTGGCAGAAAATGGTACCTCTTATTTAGGGACTTCCATTCAAAACACAACCCATATTCCACTTGCATGAAAGCCCACTCCAAAAACGATTTGGTTTTAATAGATGCAGAAAAACAAGAGAGACGGAGCAAAGCAGATTTTAGTAAAATCGGATAGCTATAAATCACTACACAAATTGGCAATTTGGTTACCAGTTTATCACGTCGTTGCCTCGATGCTTTGAATATTTTTATCTCATTTATTTCTCTTTTTATCCCCAAGAACTTGATTTCCCAAAGCCTTTGCCCAGTTCATATGATTTGTATCATATTGCGTGCATGACATTTCACATAGTAATCTTTTATGAACTTTTATCAAAATTCACATTTTTCATGATTTAACTGAAAAAAAATTAGTGGCCAAGATCTGAAAAGTGGGGGCACTTTTAGGGAACAAAATCGCACCCCGTGTTTAGGGATTTTTTGCAAAAAAGTAACCCATTAGAGCAGTACATCCCCGTATACCGTATTAGGCGAGTACCCCCACCCCCGCCAACCGCCCTTGCCATGTGTGGAGTGATATCGAAATCCCCCAAATCGAAATACACGAGCGGTAGAAGAAGTAAGCCAAGAAAGTGGGCGTGGCAGGTAGTCTGAAAAATAAAGGCCCGAAAATAGCAGGAGCTCGGAGAATTTTTTAAAATCATATTATGGCTTATAATGTGCAGCTTGGCCTTCTAGACCTAGACTCTACCCCTCATTTGTTAACGCACAAGTATGAATATTGCTTTATTAAATTATAGATTTTTATTTCAAAATGAGGTTACTGAAATAAAATGAAGACGCACGGTAATCCACAGTAGGCCGGGTTAGCGGTGTTCAAACAATTTTAAACGGCTTAGAAAAAGACTAAGCGTGTTTCTGTTTACATTGTCTGCTTCTGACGGCGACCTCAAGGACTTTGAGCTGATCTTCTTTGGGGTTATCTACCTCCTTCACTTCACAGTTGAAGATTCTTAATCATCGAGCACCGTCATTCTTTTTTAGTTTGCGATTGGCCATATAAGTTCTTCGGTTCTTCAACCATGGTGAATGTTGTGACAATTACTGCCGGCGGTGCTTTAGGTAAGAAAAATGAAAACCCATAAGGCCATATTTATTGATATGATTAATTGCGGTTCTCAGCATGAAGAGCCGCTGCTATAGACCCAGTCATGCGCGGCATCCATCCCAGCAGCTTGGCCTGTGCTCGTGTCCTGCACATGTAGGCTAGCTATCCTCCCAGAAGGAAAAACCAGTTACCACCAGTTGAAATTTCCAACTGGTTCCAGTTAACTTCAACTGGAACCAGTTAGATTCAACTGGTTCCAGTTGATTCTAACTGGTCCATGATGCACATCAAGCGGATATTTGGTGTGACTGCATTTCATTTAACTGGAACCAGTCCTTATAATGACCAGTTACACCAGTTGATAACTGGTCTGTTTGCATACTTCCAGTTGCACCAGTTGATAACTGGTCTAGATGTGCATGGCATATTTCCAGTTGTGCCAGTTGATAACTGGTCTGTGGGCATATTTCCAGTTGCAACAGTTGATAACTGGTCTGTGGGCATATTTCCAGTTGATAACTGGTCTGTTAATTCCAACTGGACCAGTTAGAATTTGACCAGTTGAATTCTAACTGGACCAGTTAGAATTTGACCAGTTGAATTCTAACTGGACCAGTTAAAAATCTGACCAGTTGAATTCCAACTGGACCAGTTAGAATTTGACCAGTTGAATTCCAACTGGACCTGTTAGAATTCAACTGGTCAAATTCTAACTGGTCCGGGTGTATATTTCCAGTTGACACCAGCTAATTTGCATAATGGATATAGGGTGCGTGCATATCTATGTTTCAATACAATTTATCTGAATTTACAGCATATTCCTTAATTACTGCTGATTTAGTTATGTGCAATCCATTTCGAAAATACTACAAATACAAATTGCCAATTATGAGGACATTTCATTACTTCGTGTAAATAACATTTAATTAAACATGAATTTAGGAAAACATTAACTATGAACTAAAATAGATTCGATAAAATACAAGTATATTCAAAATATTTAGTTAACAAGTCTACCTATTACCAATGCCTTTACATTGGAAATTGCAGACGATCTAGTTATACTGGGTTGTTGCCAATTGGCAAAATTAATTAGTACAAGTGCTACTTATGCCTTTAATTACTAATTACGTTTTCAATTGGTAGTTGATTGGTCCAGTTAGACCAGTTAAATCCAACTGGTAACCCTGGAAATTGAAATGGGCCAGTTGAATTCTAACTGGTCTGAATGGTCCAGTTAGATCCAGTTAAATGGTAACCCTGGAAATTGAAATGAGCCAGTTGAATTCTAACTGGACCAGTTAGAATCTGACCAGTTGAATTCCAACTGGACCAGTTAGAATCTGACCAGTTGAATTCTAACTGGTCCAGTTGGATTTCAACTGGTCGAATTCTAACTGGTCCAGTTAAAATTCAACTGGTCTGGTTCAACTGGCCCTTTTCAATTTCCAGGGTTACCAGTTGGCTTTAACTGGTTTAACTGGACCAGTTGCAACTGGTTTTTTCTTCTGGGCTATAGAATCTAGATATATAACCGGCTAGGCAGGCCCATATAGCTCAGCTCAGTGCACTTTCATCAAATAAACGAGGTACCAAATTAAACTACCGATATAATAAATATATGTATTGGAACATTGATTCGTGGAGAAACCTATTATTATCAGTGACGTATCTATTCTAGGGCCTCCCATCACCCCTGGCAAAAAAAAAATTAAATTAAAGAAAGATGGTCACCTATATAGCCACAATTTTACTTTTTTCTTTTTTTTTTTTGCTCAAGGTTGGGGGGGGGGGGGTGTTGAGTTAAAAAGAAATGCTCACTACCTCCCATGTTGAGCAAAAAAAACATTAAAAAAATTAGTGCTCATGCTCATTACCCCCGGCCCCCCCCCCCCCTTTCTTGAAAAAAATTAGTACACTTAAAATTCAGAATTCCATGTTTTATTTAACTAAATCATCAAAGGATTCAAAGCCCATTCTTAATTGTGAAAGATTTTTATAGTGAAAAGTCAAGAACTTGAGTTATAGTTATTGGATTTGCATGAAATTTTGCAGAATTGTGTATAGCCTGAAGATCGAGTACAATAAAATGATGATTAAATTATTTGCATGCACCCTAAACGTGAAGTTGTGTATGAAAGTCTTTTCTGAATTTCTCATTATCTTGTTTGTGGTTATATACAGGGAATAATTTTCCTCAAATTTTTTGATTAGCAATTTCAGCCGATGGATAAATATTTCAAATGAAATTCTGTACATTTCTATGGAAGAAAACTGCTACACAAAAGATATTTTGTATAGCAGTCATGCAAAAATGCATAGCAAATTGCGATGCGATACCAGGAAAATTATTCCCTGATATATATATGTGTAATTCAATAATTTTTACATTTCTATTCTTAATATTTTTAATAGTCATCATAGATTCATCATAAAGAAGTCAGGAATTAAACTAAGCCATCAAAACGTAAATTTCACTCCACGTTGTGAAGCTATGACCTTAAAAAGTTCATGCATTGAACATTTTTTATTTGCAGGGTCATGAATTTGAATTGTCTGGGCTGCCATGCCTGCCAGGCGGCACGTAGCAGCTTATTGTTTGCCATATATGAAAAAGCTTGGCAAACAATGACACAGCACTTTTGGCAATACCTGCATATTGTCCAGAGCAGAATTGTTTCCCCTCAAAATATTTTGAGCTGAAGTGCTTGCACATACATGTAATAGATGGTCTTTCAGCAAATATCAAATAACACAAGATAAATACAAAACATGTTAACTGTAATTTTAGCCTAGGTAGAAGATGTTGCGATATCAAATTTAAATTTTGTAATTTGTTTTATTTAGCATTCCTGAAATGAATTAGATGCTGATCTTCTCATGGTTATCATGTTCTTATGAATTTGTCTTCTATGAGTAAAGTGCTAGTATCAATTAATTACTTTACATCATGGGTCTATCTCATTGTAATATGTTTCATACAGTGTACAATAAAATTATATAATCATATTCATTATTATTATTGTCATCATTATCATCATCATCATAGCAAAAACATCGTAATTAGTATAGTAGCAGGCACGGCAGAGCATCTTTCAAAGTGGGGGGGGGGCACCTACAAAGGGTTACCTCACAAAGGGTTACTTCAAAGCAAAAAATTACAATCTTTAGACATTGTATAATATGATTACTACATTGTTTTGAATACATCAAAATTTTCTCTATATGTGGTCCAAAAAATGCTTCAGCACCATATTTTGCTGTTTTATGTGATGGTCTATATATCACATGGAAAGGGCACTTCTTAAATGGCCAAAATTAATGCACTTATTACAAAAAAAGAGGGCACCTATAAGTTTTGGTGGTGGTGGGGGGGGGGGTGGTGGTGGGGATGATGATGTGAAATGCATAAATAATACAAATTAATTACAACAGGGGGCGAAACAAGACGCTAGGAACTTTATTTACTTTCCCTATTATGATTCAGGGCAGATTCAGCATTCTGTGAAAAGGGGATCAGTGGCTGGGTCACTGTGCCCCAAATCACTCTCTAACAGAGAGAGAGAGAGAGAGAGAGATTACATTGTCAAGTTCATTTTGAGTTGTTTTAAAGGGGGCCACACACCAAAATTCATTTGAGTACTTTGAGTGCATACATGATTTGGTTTTAAAAGTGGGGGCATGGGGCAGTTGTGCCTCCCTAATTAAGTCAGGCATTTATTGGTATTAAGTGTAAAAAATTGTATACTTATTTCATTACTATTATCAATATATTATACACTCCTAACAGGTGTGTGTGTTGGAGGGGTGTTGCTAAGGCAATGGCTCAAAGGGGGTCGTTGCTATAGTGAAGCTCAGATGGATGGAAAGACAGTTATCATTACAGGCTGCAATACAGGGATTGGCAAAGAGACTGCAAAGGACCTAGCAAAAAGAGGTACGAACCGAACTTCAAGAATTGCTTTCATATACAGTGCGTCCCAGAAAAAACAAAACCGAGAAGTATCAATGTTCTATCATAACTTAATCACAACTATAATTCATGAATGATACATATTTGGAAAGCTTAGAGTCTCCTCTTTCATGTGATGCTACTCAGATAATGCATATTTCACGCATGAGTGATTAAAAGCAATTTGAAGGAAGGAAACCAAAAAGACATTTTGTGAAGAAAGTTCATTTTCTGCTCTTTCATATGATACCTCAATCAAGAAAAATGAGCCAGGAATAACAAAGTTCTGTTTGTTTAAAGTAGTGCTTGCATTTCCATAATTTTATTAAACGAATTCGTTTTCACTGGCTGCCTGCCGTATCAATAAACGAAATTAATGACAATCAGCCATGCATGAAGACTCTCGTCTACGGCCGATTGTCAACGAAACGGAGTTAAGTCTTTTGTCAAATCTACTTTTCGCCACAGCAGGCACCCAGTGAAAACGAATTCGTTTTGTTAAAATTATGAAAATGTAAGGGCTACTTTAAAGAACTTTGTTATTCTAGCTGGCTCATTTTTCTTGATTGAGGTATCATATGAAAGAGCAGAAAATGAACTTTCTTCGCAAAATGTCTTTTTGGTTTCCTTCCTTCAAATTGCTTTTAATCACTCATGCGTGAAATATGCATCACTTGAGTAGCATCAACTAAAAGAGGAGACTCTAAGCTTCCCAAATAATGTATCATTCATTAATTATGGTTGTGATTAAGTTATGATAAAACATCGATACTTCTCGGTTTCGTTTTTTCTGGGACGCACTGTATTTATTCCTGTTTCCACCAATACTGTAATTGAATTCCTAAACTGCCCACATTGTATTTGACACCCTGTACATAATATGAATGTGAACTGTACGTAGCAGCTAGAGTCCATGGCACTGTCCCATTTGTTGATCATAGCAGATAAAGAGTTAAACCTATCCATACAGTCAGCCATTCATGTAGACTATACACATCGAAAGTCACCTATGTTGGCCCTTCTAAACAGTACGTTCCACATCACAGAGTTTACTCTGGGGGAAACGATAACCTGTTACGGTATAATTATACTGAATCCTCAAATAGTACATATTTCGACTTACACAATCAATTTGCAAAGAAAATTTTGCCTAAATGTGATGGCCAACGCTTTGTCAGATATGGTTGGCGATGAAGACTGCTTGACTGTATATCTCCCCCATTAGTTCCAGGATGAAGCCGATTATCGAAGGTGAACATTTCTCAAGGGTCATATGAAGAACTTAATAATAATAATAATTACATTTATAGGGCGCTTTATACAGATGATTCTAAGCGCACAGGTGGTACTGTCTAACTTTTAATTATTCAACATGTTTAATACCTTAAAAGCAACAAAGTAAAATGAAATATTACTAATACAATGCAATACAATACTTGTGTGTGCCTCCAGTAAACTATAACTGATTAAAAAGGTGGGTTTTGAGAAGGGTTTTGAATGATTCGATGGATGGGGCATTTTGAATATGGGGTGGGAGTTTGTTCCAGAGGGCGGGGGCAATCGATAAAAAGGCACGGTCACCATAACAGGTTTTTGTTCGTGGGCCTTGAATTAATTGCATGGAGGAAGATGAACGGAGGGATCTGGCAGAAGAGGAGGATCGAAGGGAGACTAGGTCAAGAAGATATTTAGGGACAAGGTTATGTGTTATTTTGTACGAAAGAAGTAGGATTTTGAAAGTAATGCGAGAATGAACCGGTAGCCAATGATGAAGTGAGCGATGAACGGGTGATATATGGTCATATTTCCTACTTAATGTGATCAATCTAGCTGCTGAATTTTGGATGCGCTGGAGAGGAGATATATATGAGCTTCTGGCTTATAATTATATTGATTTTAGTATCAATAATGCAGTTAAGTACAATTTTGCCCGTTTTATTGAAGAGGCACATAGTAACATTATCTTTGATGATGTCTTTTTCCTTTTGCTAGGAGCCCGAGTGATCATGGCATGCAGGAACGTTGAGAAGGCGAAGGAAGCTCAACTAGATGTCATCAAAGAATCTGGAAGCTCCAACGTGGTGGTCAAGAAACTGGACCTTGCTTCTATGAAGTCCATCCGAGAGTTTGTAGAGGAGTTAAAGAAAGAGGAAAAATCACTTGATGTGCTGGTCAACAATGCCGGTAAGAATCGCTAATGCAAAATTACAGTCAATTCATATTGTGAAAACAATACTTTAGAAATTATGGATTATATGTTCAATTAGATTCTGACGAATCCGTAATTATCGCCATGAAAGCATGACACTTCAAAATCACCAATGCTCAGTTCAGCGCATGCAAATCAGTTAAGTTCGCGAACAAGATGCTGAGTAAATCTTCACTGTAAGCCTCATTAGCATATATGCGCTGAGGTCTGAGCTCTTTGAGTCATATTCTACCTTTTTATGCCATCTGTGAAAAAGACAAATATAATGGCATGAAACCAAAGTGTAATTTTATGTATCTTGAGGAAATTTCCAATAAGAACTATGATACCAACATTATATTGTTAGGTTGTATTTGAAAATGTTAGCCATATTAATGAAGAGAAATAGTACATATCGATGAGTGACACTGTTGAATTTGGGGACTGCTAAGCAACTTTGTCTTCTTTACCATTCACTCTCTCTAATTATCTTTCTCTCTACTCCCACCTTCGCTTCCACTACTTTCTATTCCTCTCCAATCTCTACTCTCTTTCTCTGTCTATCCCACCCCCCCCCCCCCCCTCCTCTTCCACTTTTTGATCTCACTGTATTTTCCCCTATGTCATTATCCCTGTCTGCATGTCCCATCTGTTTCTTAATTAATTCCTCATATTCCCTTTTCTTCCCCCCCTCTCTCTCTCTCTATCCCTCCCTCCCTCGATCTCTCTCTATCTCTTTCTCTCTCTTCATTTCTCTTCTCTCCACTCTCTCTATCTCTCTTCTCTTCCCTACTCTCTGTCTCTCTATCTCTCTTTTTCTTTCACTCATCCCACCATCTTGCTGTCTTTCATACTCTCTTTTATCTCTCTCTCTCTCTCACTCTCTCTCCCTCTCTCCCTCTCTCTCTCTCTCTCTTTCTCCAATGTAACAGGTGTTATGATGTGCCCTCGCTGGGAGACAGAGGATGGTTTTGAGATGCAGTTTGGAACCAACCACTTGGGCCACTTCCTCTTGACCCTCCTCCTCCTTGACCTAATCAAGGCGTCGGCTCCGAGCCGCATCGTCAACGTCTCCTCCCTCGCCCATCAATTTGGCAAGATCAATTTTGATGATATCATGTCCAAAGAGAAGTACAGTGACATGGATGCTTACGGTCAGAGCAAGCTCGCTAACGTCCTCTTCACACGTGAGCTTGCAACGCGTCTCAAAGGTAAGCTTGTATTTGAAGCCTATGTTTGGTTTAATTTACTAAGCCCTTCCCTCATTTCATAACCGTATCTGAAATTCCTTAACTGCATATCGTGGGGTCAGTGACGCAAAGACGTAACTCCATTTTGGCCATTTTGAGAAAAAGTGGTTTATGTGTCACTGAGCACTTGGGCCTTTAGGAGTTAAGTCTATGTTTCACTAGCAGGGGTGTTGGGTGGAGTTCAGTCTTTGTGTTTCCTGGAAAGTCCACATTTTTCTGAACACTTTTATATCAAATACTCATTTTGGCAAAATATCGAGTTACGTCTTTGTGTCACTGAACCCTCAATATTTACTCCTCTCATTGATACGTACATGCAGGATCTGGTGTGACTTCTTACGCCGTCCATCCTGGAGGTGTTGACACCGACCTTGCACGCCACCGTGATTCCTACCCCTTCTACCTGAGGGTCCTCTTGCCTCTCATGGTGCCTTTCATCAAGACATCTGAAGAGGGCGCTCAAACCAACATCTACTGCAGCGTAGATGAGAAGGCAGGCCAAGAGACTGGACTCTACTATAGGTAGGTGGCACAAGTTCAAAGCTCAAATGTCACAATTAATAAGAAAATATCAAGCACAGTTTACTTACATCCAATAACAAAGTCAAAATGAGGAATATTTTCAGAACAAAGATGCAGCATGTATTTCCAACTGATGAAAATCCCAAATTTAAATCAAAATCGCAAGAGGTAGCTCAAATCACGCCTTGACATAACAAAAGCGCCCTCTCTAGCTAATTCCCTGGCACACTTTTATTACATTTTTTGTGATTTCTTTTTTTGCAATCAAAACTAAAAATAATACAACCAGATAGATAAAGATTGTAAAAATAATGTAATTTCTAAACTCTATTTTGTGTTCTCAGTGACTGTGCAGTGAAGCAGGCAGCTAAACAAGGCAGAGATGATGAAGCTGCAAGGAAGCTTTGGGATCTCAGCCTCAAACTGGTCGGACTGGAGGAGTAGCCAGGCAGCTTTGAGATCTGGGCTCAGAGGTTGTTAGATTCTCTCTTCAGTGCTATATAGCCTCACGTTTGGGTGTAAAGTTTCTCTACGGGTTAGCAATGTTAAAATTGTATTAATGAAATTAATTTGTTATACCCGGTAAATAAAATATTATAATTGTATTAACGAAAAAGATATACAGTGAAACCTGTATATAAAGACCACTCAAGGGAGACAAGAAAAGTGGTCTTAATAGGAAGGTGGCCTTTATGTGCAGGTGGTAATAAATATTCATGAGATTTCAAATTATTATATAGGGTATGAATACCACTCATAATAAAAGAACAAAATTATGCAGATGATTGTAATCATGATATAGAAGTATAATCATAACTTTATTATAATTATATATTATATCTGTTCCTTAGTCAGTAGTGATAAGTGAGTAGTGATAACGTATGGTGTATTGTACAATTTTAAAGTATTATTAGGTTGGTTATATTGTAATTATATTGAATCAATGAGAGATAAAATAATCAAAGTTGTTAGGTTGATTTAATTGTATGAATAGAAATATGATGCATTTACTGAATAGATGAAAAACTGAAATAATAAATGTCTAAACTAAGCTCTTTTAGCAATGTTAAAGTTATGAATTGTTTTTTAGGAAATCATGTTGAAAATTAGTTCAAATGTTAAATGGAAAGCAAAATTTATATTAAGCAGCTGGTTTCCTGTTAGTGATGTTGACTTGAGTAAAAGTTAATGACAAAGTAAGTGTTAGGCGCTATATAAGCACTGTAATTATTATTATTATTATTATCTGAAATATTTAATTTATCACTGAAATGAAAGCAGTTATTGAGCTGATAAAATGCCTGTGTTTGATTTAGAACTTTGTTGCTTTTGTCTGATGTATTTTAATGTGCATTTATAACTTATTGGCCACTCTTTGCCGTTGGAATGAACTTTGCAAAATCAACTTGAATGTGCCATGTGTTATAATTAAGATATAGACATTTTAAGCTTATTACAGTTTACGTAAAATCTTTCAAGAGACTTTGATGTTTCATGCTGCATGCATTATAATTACCTCAAAACCTTTGCCAGTGCCCAGTGCATGTACAAATACTTTTTTATCCAAATTGAATATCTTACAAAAAGATCTATTTTACAGTGATTAACAATCAACTAGAAATTTATATACGGTACAGTACATGTGTAGCGACAAATGTTACAGTGCATTCATTTATAATTCACTGGTATACATATTGTGTTTTTAATCCAAAATGGCCGCTTTAGAAGTCATTGAGAGTTCGAGGATTTGGTATTACGCCATGTCCTCAGAACTGGTTTTAACTCGATTTATTATATAACGATGTTTATTCATTAGTATTTTGATCACATGACCAATTAACATAGATGTACGCGTATTTATTCATAAGTATTTAGATCACGTGCCTTAATAACATACATGTGCGCTTGTTTTGAACCAATCGCGCTGTAGTTGATTGGCGCTCTTCTGATTTTCCTGTGTGGGAATTAGTGAGCTGTTTTAATATTGGTATACACACATGCTGTTATTGTGTTGATATTTGTACCTAGAAAATTGTATCCAACGAGGATTGAACTGCTACGTCCCCGGACCATTCCCGGTGGACGTGCTCACCTATTTACATTTTGTACGTTTTGCAAGATATATTTTGACTCTCTCGATGTTCAACATTGACGACACTTTAATTCACCAGCAGTGAGAATAGAACATTTAATATGATCTAACGTTTTTCTCACCTGCATTATTGTTTGACAACCTTTTATCATCGACTTCATATATATTGTCTCGACATTTGATTCTTCGACCTGCATCGCAAGTCACTGAAGTTGATCTATTGACATTGACTGCATCATCATTGTATTCATCTGTTAACTGATTCATCATCGTTGTCTTCATCACCGTTGTCTTCATCATCGCTGTCTTCACCAGCGTCGTCTTCATCGTCGACTTCATCATCGCTGTCTTCACCAGCGTCGTCTTCATCATTGTTGTCATCATCATTGTCTTCAACATCGTCTTCATCATCGTGGTATTCACCTAGCGTCGATCATCGTCTGCATATCCTACGCGATCGACAACCAGCTCGTCGACCACTGTTTTCGACTAGCTAGTTTCTACATCTACCTAGAACTTGAAGAAGATCTACTTTGAATTCAACTCCAATGACTCACGTAACGTTAATTATATTGTGATTTATGCTTTGCATTGTTTATCATTGTGAGGCCTTATTTTGACTGACTGAGTGCCTGTTGTTGAGTGCGTACGCTTACTAACACATATTTTACATGTTTATAATTGCACTAGTTCTAGGCCTATGCCTGGTCTACTGATCTAGATCTGCTATAGTCTAGATCCACCGATATATTGTTGTATTCTCGTGTTGTGCATTCCGTACACATACACAAGTAGAGATTTGTTTAGTGGTTTCTTGAACCACAATATTTCGTGCCTATGTAAGTAAATCTAAACGCTGGCTAGCTTAGATTTGAGTAGTATTTTCTTGACTGTTATTATTCATGCAGTGTGAATGATATTTAACTGACTTGTTTTAGTACTGTTTTAAGTTGTACTGAACAGCTAGACTCCTGATATTTCGAGACTTGTATTCAGCGGTAATCATTAATACCATAGTGACTAAGTTGAGTCTCCTTTACATTAATGTGCTGTTGGAAGTTATCTATGTTGGATTATTAATAGTAACTACCAAAGTACCAAGGGCCTAGTGATAGTTTAATTGTCTGTCACTGTTGAGATAGACAGAAGAGGTTTCTGATAATTCTGTAATCATTGTATCTTGTGTGAAATTATAGAATATAGAACCAGTTTTTAACCATAATCAATTTGTCTGGATGTGATCATTTATTAAGTGTTTTCTTGTCTGGAGGGATACTGCTTTTTAGTAGTTTAATTAAAAAAGGGAATTATGTGGGATTACTAGTTAACACGCAACATAGTCCATACCCCATGTAGTTTTCTAAACATGTATTGAAAATAAATATACTTTCCATAGTTTTTCAAGAGCAGGAGCTCTTGTTTATATCTTCATATGAAAAGTGTGTGTACATATATGTTTTTGTTAGAATTCACATTATGATTCCTATATTCTATGCAGTACTCGCTAGTTCAGATTTGTGTGGTTATTAAATAGATCATACATGTGTTTATCAAATCTCTGTAAGGTAACATTTTAGCTGATTTGGTGTGTCTATATATGCTGGTGCAACTTGAAGTTAGAATAAACATATAAATGTGCCATTTTCCCACTGGGATCTGTTTATATACGTTTTATGATAGTTCATGTAGATCGTGATATATGAATCATTTTATAAATTAATAAATTACAATCTGATCAACAGTTTTTCAAGCACCACTCATTGATTCATTTCTTCTTCTTTTTTACTTCTTTCGTAATTAAAATGAGAAATAAATTGGTAAATAGTACATTAAATTGATACATTTTTAATGCAAGGAATCAGTAGAATTGGCAAAGATTCTGTTGATGAAAATAGCAAATATAACTCTAGAGGGATTCATATTACAGTAATGAACAAAATTAATGCCCTCAAAAATATTGCGTTTGAAATACAAGAAAGCACTAGCTATTTTTGCAAGTCCAATGTATTTTATCCCATTTATTACCACAAAAAGATGTTGAGGTAAAGACCAGTTTTGGAAATGCCCCCCTCTCAAAAAAATATGGAAGCTCTTATTACCAATCATGTGATAGAATATGTTTTGACTAATACGTGATCATACAAATTTTGCAGAGAAACCGCCTACTATCTATTTGGACCTGATAGATATCGCGCACGTGTCGGTAGTCCCATATACACCTTTCTGTGTACATGAACTTTACCAAGACTGGGCCAAATTTCTTATCATTTTGATGATTCCAGAATCTTGCAGTACACACCAATATTTATATGCTAGATGATCAACCTTTTCTGATCAGATCAAATCCACAACGTTTTGGGTTTTGTCTTTAAAGGGTCTTGGTAACATTGTTCAGATGAAATAAAATGGTGCTAGGATAGTAATTTTAATGACAGATGTACAATTAAAGATAATCTTAAAGTTTGAGTGAAAACAGACCAATATTAATTATAAAATTTGGTAAAAACTGATCTGATCGATTCCTTAATTCTCCCAACTATTCCAATTGAATTACAGGTTTTAGGTGAATTTAAAAGCGTCGGAAGGCGATGACTTGGATAAATATACCATTCCACCTCAGTTTAGCAATATTACACTATGAACATTTCGTACCTGAAATACCCTTTCAATACTCGTCGAAAAAGGCTGACCTCCTTGGTAGTTTCCTGTGAGTTCAGGATTACAAAGTCTTACAAAACTTGTGTAATTTAGTTGAAAAAATGTTGACAAAAACCGACCATCAGATTTGGGAGGAGTTTGGTTGCTAAGGACAGTCATAAACGAAACTTACAAAATATTCAACCTTTATTTCTACAGCTTTCATTCTTACGATCGCCATTACCTGTCAAGTCGTAAACCCATCAAAGGGATGAAGCAAGGGTGAAAATTGGATCAAGACTGTTCGAGTTTGTGTATTTGCCCGTTAGACCTTGGAGCCCTGGCTCGATAGGCAAACCGTAAATAGTCGTTAGGCAGCATAGCTGAAGGAGCTTCCCCACTAAAATAAGCTTCAGCAGCTTAGTTTGGTATAGGCCTACATAGATAGAATATAGTGAATGCTGCACATCACCCTGTAGTAAATAGTCATTTTGTGAGTAGATAATATTAATATAGGTTCTTATGTTATACGTTTCACTGACGATATAATCGGGTGAAAAACAATTGAGGTACTCTAGACTTTAAAAAAGTATTTATTAATATATTTTCAGGGGATATACAGTATGCTCCCTAATTTTGATGAAAATTCGTTTTAGAAGCTCTTAACAGGGTAAAAAATACTTATATTTCTAAGGTAGCTCTTAAAGAAAACCATGTGGACAAAATGGCTTTAGTAATAAATAAAAAAAAAGTAGCTATTTCGGTAGACAATACATACAATTAACCTACTAATAAGGCGAGGGTAGTCATGGTCTATTAGTCTAGGGAGTGCCTCCCTTATTGCGCAGATAATATGGAAATGTTTGCACATCCAAATTGTGTGTATTAATCTAGGCCTACTTACAAAGTTGATTTTAAACAATGTATAAACAAATCAATCATGAATTAAAAAAAAAAATTGGATTATGCCAGATGATCAGAAACGAGTAAGAGACAACAAGTGGAACCAGAGGAATTTTCAGAAAATGGGCAGAAATGGAGAGAAAATGAGGAAAATAAGAAATGTCAAAGGCGAAAACGACTGTCAAGCCGAAAAAGAAGATCAATGAAAAATATATTCTTTATAATTATAAACCAGTTGAAAGGCTTTACTCTATTAAGCTTCACAAGCTAAAATGCCGGAAGACACTAAGGAAAAACTCATTCAGCCAGAGAATAATCAATGTGTGGAATGGTCTTCCAGGCGATGTTGTGGAGAGTACCACTATCAATCGTTTCAAATCTGGGCTTGAGAAATGGTGGAAAGATGCCCCAGATAAATATGATGACAACCCCAACCAGACGAAACCATGGATAGGAACAATAGTCTAAAGACTGAATAATCCTGGATCAAGTGAGTTACAAGTGAGTTAATTGTATGCACATTATTTTGACTTATGTGATTGATCAATGTAAATATTACCATAAATGTAGAGGTTTGAGGGGAAGGAAAACAGCAAATAGAATTAAAGAAGAACATGTTTTTAAAAAACGAAGACGATGAACAAGGAAATGAAAACAATTTAAGGGATTAAGTAGAATTTTAGATTTTAGTATTTTAGAATAATTATTATTATAACATATATACGAATTATAATATTATTTTGCCAATGATTATTCTTCTTTTTTTAAAGAAAAATATAAACAATAAGAAGGTAGAGCTTGTCATTATTTTTTCATGCAGTCAAAAAGAAGTGGTTTAGCCATGCGTTTGATAATTTGGAAACTTCTATGATAATTTTGAATTGTTGACAACAGACCATCGCGTATCACACCCCCCACTGTCGGCACGTCTACATCGCGACGAGGAGCTGCTTTGCCCACAAATACTGCAAACGAAAGGGAAACACTAGAACGTGCCGACAATTTTGGTAACCTCTTTTTGGCACACAAGAAATATCATCAACAATTATTACAAATAAAAAAACTTGTAACGTTGTATTTAAATGTAGTAGCCCTCATTTGGACACCCTATAGAATTTCGATGAAATTCCATGGATAAGCTCTGAGATGTGATGGTAACCCTCTCCAGAATCTTAGAGCAAACGGACCTTTAGTTTTGAAATGAAAAGTGAAAAAGATTTGTTTTTCTCTTTTCTTTGAAGTGAGCAGTTATTGGCTCGTGGAGGGTTAGTTATTAAACTTCAAAGAAAATGAAAGAAATATAGTAATTTCTCATTAGAAAACTACTGTTCAGTTTGCTCTAAAATTTGAAAAGGGTTATAATCATGCCTAAGAGCTTCTACCCATGGAAATTCATCAAAGTTGAGATGGGTGCGCAAAATGAGGGATACTACCTTTAATGATATCTTCGGTATCTCAAGGAGACCGAAATCATTGTTCTATTTGTATTCCAGTCTTAGAATGAACTGCTACAGGGTGCTATACATTAAGTGACGACGTACGGATAGTAATATCTGCCCCAAACTCGAAATAGCGGCAGTTTCCATCGAGCTGAAGATTTCGGGTACGAGACGCACATCATTTTTATGCCGCAATTTTACAATTATGATCCACCTCGCAGCATTATATCAAGATAGTGGTCGTCAAATATGTTGATGTCATGATTGTTTGTAAATGTTTTCAAATGTTTATTAGTTTTGGGGAATCGATGAAATTTGTTCTTTGAGCGCGAATATGTGGAAAAATTGAGGAACCCACAAGAGCGATTTTTGAATATTTCCCTTTTTTTTCGCTCCCTTTATTTGGTTTACGGTAGCAATTCTGTCGAGTTGAGGAGCGAATCGCTCGTCGCTCCCGTATATTTTTTACCCTGGCACTTCGGCATGATAACCTTTTTCAACGGATCATTAATTTGGAGAAGAGCAGTGAATATATTTATTCTATTTTTCTTAAAGTCTGATTAGTAATCCGGATCGACAATCATTGTACACTCTATTTACTTCTCATTTCAAAATTACTGGTCCACGCGCTCTAAATTAAAAAGAGGGTATGCACATGTCTGAGAGGGCTACTACTTTTAAAGTTATTGGATAGTTTGGGAAATTCTGGAGGTGGTGTGGGCCTCCATGATTTTGTTAAATCGGGAGGATGAATTTTATTGTGGTTGAAGTTCAACCTCTCTTGTCGAATGATCATCAATATTTATTGAACACCATAATTCGATAAATCTGTGCCTGATTTTCCGCGGTATGTCGTTTCTAGTTTCTAGCCAATTTAATTTGCCTTTACGTCTCTGATTGCTGGAGAGACTGGACTGAGTCAATAATCAGTGATTCACCTTCTCGAGAAAAACAAGGTAGTGCTTGCACGAGTTAAAAAATAATAGCCCTAATTTGCGCACCCTCCCCAATGTCGATAAAATTCTATGCGTAGGAGCTCTTAGGCATGATAATAAACGGACCAGTAGTTTTCAAATGATGAATGAAAAGAATCTTTTTTTTTCTTTGAATTGAACATATTTATGTTTCGTGGAGGGTTAGTTATCAATCTACCTTTAAAAGCGTCCCCAAAATTTGATGGCAAAATTTAACCAAAATGTTTTAATGTTATGAAAGAGGATGTCATTTAACACACGCTTCTGCAATGATTTAAAAACCAAATGTTTCTGAAGACGAATATCAATAAACGTATACAAAATGTGGGTTTTCTGCCATCAATGTTCGTCTTCAAACACATTCGTTGTTAAAATAATTGCAGGTGTGTGTGTTGAAAGACATTCTCTTTCGCATCATTAAACAATTTAAGGAAAATTTTGCCATTACATTTCTGGAAAATGTTGGGCTCCCAGCAGTTAAAACTTCACCCACAGTTTTTGTTACACGAGTTTGAAGAAAATCAAAGCTTCATTGAAACTAGCTGAGATGACACTACTTTGTAATTAGCATGATTGTTGAAGGGCGGCCCATCCTACTGCTTACAATATTCCAGAGCTACTGATATCGATGGCAACACATACGCCTGAACCACCAAAATGTATCCGATGCCATAAACATTTACCGCGATCAGCATGAACAGGTAGATTCGTTTTGAGCTTTCGACAACTCGATCTGTAAATTTAACAAGTCACAAACAAATTAACCAGCTAGGATATGAATCTACATGTACTGCTTATTGGGCACGGACACTACCATCAGGCCACCACTGGTTGTCAATTTGTTGCTGTGGCTAACCCACTTGGATCATACTACAATATAATATTGAAAATTTACTGTTGCATTCGGCTACCTTATTGGCTACTCCTAACATTATCAACCTTCGGCTACTCCAGTCAAAACATTGGGCTGAGACATTTATGACCTCAGTACCAGCTGCCACCTGCAAATATATTGTACTGAACAATAACTAGGTCAACCTGGGTCTGGCCTTTATCAGAGTCGTCATGTGCACAACAGTTTGGTCACATTCCAATTTTGGATGTAAAAAGAATAAGGTATGTTCACATCGAAGAATTAAACTGGGACATGTGCATGTCACAGTTGATCTAAACTAATTTTCCTTGTGAATAGGTTACAACCTGGAGAACAAAAAAAAAAAAAAAAAACATGTGATGAGCTGAATAAAGAATGTCAAGAACATATACACTTATGAACAGGCCGGCATGATCTTGCCAAGGTCTTCAATTCCAGCGAAATTTTCTTGAAACAGTCTACATTTTGTCGCGGACAAACTGACTTATTCTTATCTTATGGCAAATTTTACAGATTGAAGATAATTTTAAGATTAATGTTCGACTGTTCGTATACTACATGGGCCTATGACGACGGTCGTGTGCCTTATTTTAGTCTGACAGTTTTTTTACGGTCATAATTCAATGCAACACGACGAAAAACTATCTTAATTTTGACTCGGTGGAAGGCAGCAGTCAGAAGACCCGACCACTGACTGGATTATGTTTTCATACCGTTGCACTATCTATTGATTTTACTTTCTCTCTTTCTAAAGAATAGTTAAACCAAAAACTCGAAATCATCAATATTAAATGTACTAAGTACTAATAAAAGATATTAATTAAGCTTGCTTCCATAATTTGTTTGTAAATATTGCAGTGCATGCATCTATGTGATGTTTCTATTAAGGGTCTGGGCAAAGAGATACCAGCTATCCTCCTTGGTCCGGGCAAACAACAGTTATGCCTCGAAACCGCGAATTCCTCCTAACATTTGGTTGTCCTCGATTGCTTTACTGGAGAAGGGGCGGGCGGGCGGATTTTTTTGTTTGTTTTAATTTCATTTTGGGGGGTCTTTTTTTGATTTTTTTTTTTTTCCCCCATATTTTTTAAAATTTTGTTTAAATAAATTTAAAAAAATCCATAAAAAAAACAAAAATTCCTTGGGATGTCAAGCATTTAAACAAACGAAGTCAATGAAACACTTATAATGGTAAAGATTATTTTAATGTACAATGAATGTCAAGACCAACACAGAAAGTATTTTTGGCTTTGAAATACAGCACCTTTTAAATCCCACTGTACTACTTATAGCTACTTGCGCCCTCTATATAGCAAACAATGCCTAATCGGTGACCATTAGTCCCCCATGATCCTCTTTATCTTATGTTAACTGAGAACTGATTTGATGAGATAACCACCTGTCCAGTGACCTTGCAGGCTGGTCTAATTCCTCCTGTAAACTAGTACAGATGGGCTTCAGAGTGAGTTTAAAAATGCTCAGAACCCGATTTGAATGAACGGCATTTTGACATGGTATTAAAATAAAAATGGCAAGTTTAATAAATACAGAATTGCGAACTGAAAAGATCAAACTGGCAACGGGACGGATTGTGATCCTTGCAAATAATACGAGCGGCCCGAAAATGACGAGCGGGCGGTCGAGGACAACCAAATGATTTTTTTTTTTTTTTTTTTGCCTAATGGACAGACAAGGTCACGCGCTGGCTGAGAGGTAAATATTACCAAATTATTATTGTTTTTATGACTTTTGTAAAGAATTTTGCTAATCTTGCTTGAAATATGATTAAAATGAAAAATTTAAGCTGAAACAAACTTCGAACGAAAGGAATCGACCAACGTTAAGTCAGTTTTCTGCATGGGGAAAATAGTCTCATGTCAAGACGTCGATTACTATGACCTAAAGAAAATGAGTACAACCAACCTTACCAAACATTGTCATTCACTTGCGTTGTACAGAATAAAACAAGCCAACCACCTTACAGTAATTATACGAATGCATTCATTTCAAATTTTATAACGTATTTTCAGCCATACACTAATACCATAAAGTTGGAATAATTTCGTTACACTGACCAAAGTTTAAGAAAATTGAAAAAACATAAACCACAGTTTGTAAAGATTATTGTGGTTTGATTGTCATTATGAGGAAATTGATCATTAAAGTTTTGAGAAAACAATAAGTGTTATCGAAGACTTTATGAACAGAACAACAGCGTATATCGCATGCTCATTATTTACAAACCGGAAATAATAAACGAGAAGCTCAAAAGAAAAGAAAATTTAATAAATGCATAAGGAAATATAGAAAAAGAAGATGAATCAAATGACAAGGCAATAAAACAGAAAAAATGGAAAGAGAAAGAAGGGAGAAACAAATAAATATATTAGGAAAGAAAGTAGATGAAAGAAGGATAAACTCAGAAATACATCAGAAAAGACATAAAGAGAAAGAACGGACGAAACAAAGAAATAATAAAATTATGGAAAGAGAGATCTATAGAGAAATGAGAGAAAAACATTGAAAATATATCAGAACAGAAAGAAACAGAAAAGCAAATATATAAGAAATAGAAGATGAAGGCAGTAAAAAGAAAGAAATCCATTAATGATCACACAAAAAGTGAAATTAGGGGAGAACAAAGAAATATAATAAGGAAAATATATGAGGAAAAAGGAAAGACAGCACATCTAGGGCACAGGATTAATTCAATATTTTCTTCTGAGAAAAATGTAATTTATGTAATGTTTAGTACAAAACAAACAGGAGAGCTCCTCGCGAGTGACGTCACATATTTGCCAATTTCCGTTTGATCGATTTCAAATTTGAAAATAAATATCTTGTCCGTTATCGGATTCCCACCAACCTTTCACTAAATATGTTATTTCAAATTGTATTAAATCAACTTAATATCGAAGTGGACTTTCCATTTAGTAAAGAAAACAAAAGTTAATAGAACAATATGGATATAGATCGCTAGAAATGCTGCGAAGACACATTTTACTGTCACTTAATAGCGTTCACTCGCCCTGGGCTGTGCTAATCAAGGTAATAACTAATAGTTTGCTTTATCAGAGATAAATCACCGGTGCTCAATTTCAGACTCCCTGGGGTATCAGGTGTCCTTATCTGACCTCGCTTGGGCTGATTCTACAAGGTGATGAACTAAAATACAGTGCTATATAATATAGGACCCCAACTCGTTGCGAACTGCGATCACGGATGATGGCCTACTGTAAGGAGAGAGTAATAGGCTGATTCGGAGAGTGGACTTTCTTGTTCTTGGATATAATATTTAACGAGCATTTGGTGTGAATTTGCGTATTTTGTCGAGTATTGTTTGCTGAAGTACGTCGCTAATGTGTATGTGTAAAACGGGATTTTGCAATGCGTGTGGTTGTACATTTGAACTGACTGAGGCATCTCATTTCTTATCCCCCGGTTATTTTCCAGTAAATTTTCTGTCATTCCAAAACAAATTACACCGGTATAATTGTTTATTGATTGTGTATGTTGATTTTGGAGATCTAAATATAATCATTATATAGAATAGAATATACAATACCTGCCTTCTCGGCCCGATGATGAAATAACATTATTATATAACAACTAAGGAAAGAACATAAATACATCTACTAAACTGACACTGAAATGAATACAAAGCAATAAGTTTGTTTACCACAATTGAAAAGAACCTTCCAATAATGTGTCAGAAATTCCAAGAAAGAAGAACGATCGCACTGATACAATTTCGTTAAATATTCACTAAAAAATAGAATGGAAAAAATGGAAAAAATAAATCCGGTATTCGAGACAAATAAAGACATGATTCTTCCTTTTCCCATCCCATATACTGATAAGTAGGAATGGTCTTATTAAAGTAAAGACCAGTATTGGAAACGCCCCAATTTCAAAAAATGAAATGGAAGCTCTCATTACCAATCATGTGAAAGAATATGTTTTGACTAATACATGATGAAAAAAAAATTGCCGGGAAACCGCCTACTACTTCATATATTTGGTAAATTTGTTTCTCTCATGGTCTGTGAGAGATATAGGGGCCCATAAACATCTTTCTGTGTATAGTGCTTGTAACTTTACGAAGAATGGGCCAAATTTCTTATCATTTTGATGATTCCAGAACCTTGCAGATGCTAGATGCTAGATGATCAACCTTTTCTGATCGAATCCACAACGTTTCTTTCACAATGCAATCGCATGACCATAACTGGTCTTTACCTTTAAATTATGGTGCCAAAAAATCCATCAAAGAACAACAAGTTACGTCGATGAAATTTCCTTATACCGGTACTTTCAAAAAACAAAAAACAATTGAAGAAACAAATTAATCACTCCAAATAAAACCCAGGTTCTCCCATCTCCTATTTAGGCAACCATTTTTGGCATTTTCGTGATACCAGTTATTCTATTAAAGTGTAAAATCAAATTTGCTATTTATTTCTCAAAATTCTGGAATAAAGGTACAGTTTACGATTGAAATACATTCAACAATATACAAGGGGAAATCACTCACTTGAGGTTATTCACTCGGCCCATAATTTTTTATTTTTTTTTTGGGGGGGGGGGCGTGTGTGGACAGATTAATTTCACTAGACTTCGAGATTCGCATCGCGATCCAATTCGCAGTAATTCTTGGGATTTTTCAGAATAATCGCGATGGTTTGCCGGGCGCTGTGTGTGCGATTGGTATTGAGAATCAAAAGTCGATTTATTTCATCCCAGGATTACAAGCGCGTATTCATCGTTGAGATTCACGCATGCGCATTTCGAACGTTCTTGCCGTCGAGCGAGAATTCTCCCTGTGTGTGAATGGGTCGCCCCCACGAAAATCTACTTCAACTTCTACGTCGGTACTTGACAAGTTGACAGGATCCATCAGTCAGGATATAACGTCAAGGTTATCTTTCTATCGCGATCCAATTCGCACTAAATATTGACTATGTGAACGGTCACAAAAAATAAACTTTGCATCACGATCCAAATCCCCGGTCCAAATCACACTAATTCTTATGTGTGAACGGGCCTACTAACTCAGAGGAGGAAGCTTCGCAAGTCATGAATGAATAGACCTAAATTCCTTCCTCTGTTTATGTCTGGTTACTAGGCAACACATACTGCAGTCAATCAAAATGTCCGATTCATTTGTGGCTGTTTTCAAGTGATTCAGATTAGCCTAATTCAAATATTCAACAATCATTTTTGAAATAAATATATTATAAAGTGAAATACACCAGTTTATGGTAATGGGCGCCATTATAATCTACGAGTAAACACACCATTGACGTCAAGAGGTCAGTGGTTTACGCGCCCCTACCCATTTTAAAGGATCATTTTTCTCGAAGTAAAGACCATTTTTCACAATTTCCGTGTGTTTGCCAGGCAAACACCAGAAAATGTTGGAAATTAAAAAAACTGGACCTACATGTTTATGATTTTTGTTGAAAAAGTGACCCATTAGAGTGACACCCCCCGTATGCCTTCATATGTGAGCCCCCCCC
The DNA here is from genome assembly GCF_000002235.5 of Strongylocentrotus purpuratus. Classification (NCBI taxonomy): domain Eukaryota; kingdom Metazoa; phylum Echinodermata; class Echinoidea; order Camarodonta; family Strongylocentrotidae; genus Strongylocentrotus; species Strongylocentrotus purpuratus. The sequence goes on from NW_022145597.1 coordinate 26,359,411, forward strand.
CCCCCCCCCCCCCCCCCCCCCCCCCATTACGGTAGATAACTTCAAACAGGCGCGCGCCCGCCCGCAACCCACCATCGGTATTTACTTGTATTGTGCAGCGGTTTTCCGTGAAACCTGTGAAAAAGTGTATAGTAATATCAACGTTTTTCCGAAAAATACTCCAAAAATAACAAGAAAATTGACACGAAACAGGTAATAAACATAATCTTTATTTAGACATAATAAATATTTAATTCATTTTGGGTATGTTTTAGTAGGGTATCTCCAGATCCAGGCCGGAGTTATGGGTCAAATTTCGGATAGGTTTCTGAACAAGCGCCATTTTTTTCTTTTTTTTCGGGAATACTAAATTAGAGTTTTGACTTATGATAATAGTCGATTATCGCCCTTTCAACTGCAATGTATACGAATGAGTGAAAATGTAACCCTTGTGTGTGCCACAATTCACAGCATAAACATGTTTGTAATTCCATTATTGCAGACCATGCCTGGGTAAATTAATTTTTGCAGTGATTGCCATGAAAAAGGCTCAACAAAGGATAATCTGATTATATTGCAAAATATAATTGGCTAGACGGCCAGTTGGCAACCACTCAAAATCGACTATTACAGTTAGAGTAACATAACGCAACAACGTCACTTCAAAGAGATAATAACACGAATGGTATTATTATGAGTACAGTGATCTGGTGAAAGAGACATATTTAATTACATACACATATACATATTGTTTCATAATCTGGTTGAGCCAGGGGCGTATATAAATACAAAACAGCCTTGGCGATAAATACTTTGCTCGAGACTATCGCAATATATTCTGTGTCTATGGAAAGGAAGAATTTTTTTACCTGCACAACTGATGGCACTCGAGCTGGAGTGATGCTGTACACGTGATTCATCTCATGTTTCTCAGCATCACTCCACCATTTAATATCATTACAGGAATGGATACCAGGAATACTGTAGCACCGAACATGCATCCAACATAAAGGACTGATAAGCCAGTCATTGAAATCGGTAGTCATATTCCACATAATTGTTTCCTTTTGGCAATATTTGGGGCTAAATTACAGCACAATGATGGGAAGATACGGCGCGCCAAGTCCGACAAAAACCCCGCGAAACGTTTGAACAGGTTTGAAGCACAGTCTTTCCGGTAACATGAGCAAGGGATTGAAAAACGCCTTGAAATAACTAGTCTGCAGGCACAGTCTCTGATCTGAAACTTTTAACAGATATACATGTACATGTATTATGTTTGGAACAAGCGTCTATTATAGTACCTGAGCAGCTACCGTATGCACAAACTGTCGTTTTAGATCATGCAAAATATAAATACTATCACAAACAATGTTATCAATATCATACTTTTTTTTTCCTTCTGATGAATTCTAGACTAATGGGAATAACATAGATTTCTACCAACAAAAGGGAAATCCAGTCATGATTACCAAACATGCAGAGTATTATAAAATAAAAGATGTAATTTACTTTAGTAACTCAACCCGTGTCTGTCAGCCGAATTAACGGATATGAATCAAACTGACCTATTACAAATAATTATGTTGATTATCTATTTAATACGTGATTTATCTTGAGAAAAATATTTCATAATTCTTACATAAACATTGCTTTCGCTGAAATACATGCAGAATTGCAAGTACAAATTGAAGGATATAATGATTTGGTAGAAATGTCTCTGAATGTACTTATTAATTTTACTTCGAAACCAAATTTAAATTTGCATAATCATACTCTGAACAAGGGCCACTCATGCTCTATTTTGTATTTTATGATTACAAGTCCCTGATTATAACACAGAACAAAATATAAACAGAGAAACAATTACTTCAGTATTTTAGTTGTTTAATGAATATATTGATTTGCAGAGTGTGTGGGCATTCATTCTCAAGCAGTGCACATAAAATAGACACATGCCAGGTCCATCAGGGGTCAAGGGATTGACCCCTTGCCACATTCCCCGGATATAGGTCCGCACTTTAGGAATATGGCAGCTAGGGGTCAATTCATTGACCTCCAATGGACATGGCATATTATGTATCATAGTAGTACATTAAGTAGGTACACCGTACACTAATGTATAAGCATGGACCTACGTATGAGCGTGTATTCTCATTGCAAGGCTATAATCGCATCGCTTGATATGGGGCTAATATATAAAATGGAGAAGATGCTTACAATGTATATTCATTCTATAAGTATTATCAGTATCATGGTTTACTGGAGATCGTTGTTCAATTGTCAATTGACAGAAGGCCCCTGATGTTGCAAACATTGCACAACCAAACATCAACTCGGAGTCTTAGCCCGAGTCTTATAGAGGACACATCAAAAATGCTGATTCAACACCGGCATGGAAATTGGAATTCAACTGGTTTCCATTTACTACATTGTTCCCACACCAAAAATGAGTGTTAAAGAAACACGAACAAGGAAATTATAGAAAGTGATGGAATTTGTAATAAAATCGTTTTAATTCTGTATCGCCGTTGTTGAAACATCTGTCCGGTGTCGTTTATAATTATGTACCTTTATAGATACCAAGGTAGTTTACCCTGTTGTATATGTTTTTGCAAAACAAAGTAGAGAATCATCCATTATAACACTATTCTCTCCTGGCACCAGCGGTGTAGGTAATTAAGAGCATGTGTGGCCTCCCCGTCCAGTTGAACGGTATAACAATTAACAACAATGAAAAGAAAGACATGAAAGAGAGAGAAAATGAACATGGTACCATCTTACCCCCTGTCATAATTGTATCCCTCATATTTCAATCCTACGAACCGCGAACCATGACGAACCACCCCACCCCCTATATATACTCGAAGACTTTATAATTATGAGGCATTTTGTTGTTGTTTTGAATGGGTAGGCTACTGTCGAGCTTTCAAAGTTACACATGCACTCTTTAAAAAAAGAGAAATACGGTATATAGGTCTCGATCTTTACGCTTCCAAAATTTGTTCTTTACGCTTCTAAATACCAAATGGAAATCGATTACCACGGACTTCACACATGTGGTTAGAGTCGGGAATGTAAATAGATGTCGTGACAAATGACATAGTGCTTTCCTGGGGCCCGAGTCAACGCCCTTGCATCCCAAGTGATTATACCCCTTGATTACGTCAAGTGTCTGAATTTGACATCCATTTAGAAAGTAAACGAATGATGACTCAATAATAAATTTAGTCTTTAATTCTATACATTGTTGAATGAAATGTCATCAAAGAATTCCATTTTTGTTGGAAAACCAGAAATAGAATAAATATATAATAATATGTATGCAACATATTATGACACTAAATTCTAACTGAAATATAGTGCAATCGCCTGAGGTGCACAAAACACAGTTGCACTAGGATTGCGCCTGTTCTTTTTGACCGTATATATACACAATATAGATTAAATCTTCCACAGCTCTGTACATAATTATATATCTGCACAACTTCATGTAAAGAACATGCAGAGCTAGATAAGAAAGAGCATAGACGGAAAGAGCATGACCGTTATTACGTGCCTAAATCCCCTAGCTTCCGGGGGCTCTGTCCCCTGAACCCTATTAGGGGCCCTGGACCCCACGCCAATGTACGCTCCACTCTACCTGGTTGTAAATACTTAAGCCCCTCCCCCTCCAACTTTGAAAAACGTTCCGCGGGGCCTGCAGGCATGTAACATGTAAGATTGATTGATTGATTTTTATTCGACAAGCTTCCAATATACAACAATATACAATAATAACAGATCAAAAATAAGTCAGCTTGAACAGGATAACCCACGAAAGCTCGAGAGCTTATTTCCAGTGGGGTCCCTTACAGACATGTATACAATTAATAAATTAAAATAGTAATATTTACAGACAGATAAGAAAATTAAAAGAACTACTTATTAAAGATAATAATAACAACATTTAATAAACTGATGATAGAAATGATATTAAGTACAAGAAGAAAAAGAAGAAGGAGAAGAAGAAAAAGAGGAGAAGGAAGAAGAGGAAAATAATGATGAATTTGTAGAATTTCTATAACGTACGAAAACATAAGTATATACAACATGAAAAAGAATGAACCGACAGAAGAATAACAATTTCAATCATATAACATGTCATTCACTTCTCTTCTCTGACTGTCAAGTATTAGGTATTCCTTTAATTTCCTCTTAAAATGATCATAGTTTCCTATTTCTTTTACACCATTGGGAAGGGAATTCCAATGTTTTATGGCATTGTAATAAAACGAATTTCCAATACTACCTACTCTTTCTGGTAAGTTAAAGTTGAATCGTCTATTTCTTGTATTATAATCATGTACGTCAGTAACAAGATCGAAGTTGGATCGAATATAATGATTCGCCCTAGTATGATATATTTTATGCACGTGATGCAATGCGAGTTGTTTTGATCTTTGGTCGACTTCAAGAAAACCAGCTTGAGTCCGATGGTGATGCAAATTTTTGTTCTGCCCCCCCCCCCCCAAAAAAAAAAAAAGTTTTTGCTCATTACGCCACTTCATAACAATGAATCAAACATTATTTTTGAACATTCAGAAAAGGATTAAAAGTAGAGATCGGTACAACGAATCGTCTTCAGTTTATCTAATAATTTAATGAAACTTCAAAGCTGCAGCGCTTCGCGCGGGAGGGCGCTTCACGCATTCTGTAAGTGATTCGCCCCCCCCCCTAAAATAAATAAAATAAATAAATAAAAATCTAGCTACGCGCTTGTTTATAATTATATAGGGCCCAAGAAAGCACTGACAAATAATAAATAATACCCGCATAGTTACAAAAGAAAATTCAAAGATGAGCTTTTGAGGAGAGTGAAATCAAAAGTATCACAATACACTCCATGCGGGGAGCCCTGCCTCAATACATTATATCATAGGTTTTCAAAACATATAATTTTAGTTTCTGCACTTTAGGGGAAAACTTTCCGTAAAATAAACTGAAGGCCTACATCAATATCTTTTAAAATAAAGAGTAAATCCATAAAAATGTGAGGATTGGGTCTCCATTCTGTCACGCTGGAGTTACCTATAGACCTACTAATAAATTGAATATATTATGATGGAGCATATAAGCATGGACCTACTTCATGATATAAGACTAGTTGACTTTAAAAACTAAATTAAAACAAAATATGTGGTCCTTTGACAAAATAATACATAGTTAGAAGAGTAAATTAATGATAGAGGGCGTAGCAAAATATAAAATGAATCAATTAAAAAAAATATAAAAACAATGTTTAATTTTATAAAAATGTAACAGTAATGTTTTAATACTTATTAGGATTCAGATCATTAAATTTCAGCACGATAGGATTTGGGCTTATCAATTAACAGTAGTTTGTTATATAGGCATCAAAACACTCTCTTTCAAGAAAGGTTTGCAACACAAACTCATTTTCATGGCGATGGTAAACTTTTTGATACGGCATTTGTTGAAGTATTCCCAAAGTGGCTTTTCAATTGATGTCCGAATGATGTAAATAACAACTTTCATCATATCATGGGAAATAAATTTGTAATGAATAACATTTAATTATAATATTAATGTTACCAGCAGGGTCGATACCAAACATGCGTTGCGTTCTCCCCCAAACTCCTGGGGACCACTCACGGGATCCTAAAGAGATACAGCATCGGGCCTACACAAGACTCTGAAACATTATAGAATGACTTTGATATTTTTGAGTGAAATTTAATGTATATGCTTTAAATATAGATTATAGATAGAAATAGACTGTAAAATATTAGTGAGAGCATTAAATAGAGAATTTGACTTTGTAAAAGTACAAATTTCGAGACAAAAATTGGGTTGCATTCTCCTCCTAACTCCGGGGGCCAACTCCATGCACTCAGAGATTCCCCATGAAATCCATCTTAGGGTCTATACACAAGACCTGAGACATGCTTTTAGAATGACTTTGATATTTTTGAGTGAAATTTAATGTATATGCCTTAAATATAGATTATAGATAGGAATAGACTGTACAATATTATTGAGAGCATTAAATAGATAATTTGACTTTGTAAAAGTACAAATTTCGAGACGAAAACTGGGTTGCATTCTCCCCCTAACTCCCGGGGACCACTCCATGCACTCAGAGATTCCCCAAGAAATCCATCTTAGGGCCTACACAAGACCTGATACATGCTTTTAGAATGACTTTGATATTTTTGAGTGAAATTTAATGTATATGCTTTTTATATAGATTACAGATAGAAATAGACTGTACAATGTTAGTTAGAGCAATAAAAAGCGAATTTGACTGTGTAAAAGTACAAATTTCGAGACGAAAACTGGGTTGCATTCTTCCCCTAACTCCGGGGGACCACTCAATGCACTCAGAGATTCCCCAAGAAATCCATCTTTGGGCCTACACAAGACCTGATACATGCTTTTAGAATGACTTTGATATTTTTGAGTGAAATTTAATGTATATGCTTTTTATATAGATTACAGATAGAAATAGACTGTACAATGTTAGTTAGAGCAATAAAAAGCGAATTTGACTTTGTAAAAGTACAAATTTCGAGACGAAAACTGGGTTGCATTCTCCCCCTAACTCCCGGGGACCACTCAATGCACTCAGAGATTCCCCAAGAAATCCATCTTTGGGCCTACACAAGACCTGAGGCATGCTTTTAGAATGACTTTGATATTTTTGAGTGAAATTTAATGTATATGCTTTAAATATAGATTACAGATAGAAATAGACTGTACAATATTAGTGAGAGCAATAAAAAGCGAATTTGACTGTGTAAAAGTACAAATTTCGAGACGAAAACTGGGTTGCATTCTTCCCCTAACTCCCGGGGACCACTCCATGCACTCAGAGATTCCCCTAGAAATCCATCTTAGGGCCTACACAAGACCTGAGACATGTTTTTAGAATGACTTTGATATTTTTGAGTGAAATTTAATGTATATGCTTTATATATAGATTAAAGATAGAAATAGACTGTACAATGTTAGTGAGAGCAATAAATAGCGAATTTGACCGTGTAAAAGTACAAATTTCGAGACGAAAACTGGGTTGCATTCTTTCCCTAACTCCGGGGGACCACTCAATGCACTCAGAGATTCCCCAAGAAATCCATCTTTGGGCCTACACAAGACCTGAGACATGCTTTTAGAATGACTTTGATATTTTTGAGAGAAATTTAATGTATATGCTTTATATATAGATTACAGAGAGAAATAGACTGTACAATATTAGTGAGAGCATTAAATAGAGAATTTGACTTTGTAAAAGTACAAATTTCGAGACGAAAACTGGGTTGCATTCTTCCCCTAACTCCCGGGGACCAACTCCATGCACTCAGAGATTCCCCAAGAAATCCATCTTAGGGTCTATACACAAGACCTGAGAAATGCTTTTAGAATGACTTTGATATTTTTGAGTGAAATTTAATGTATATGCTTTATATATAGATTACAGATAGAAATAGACTGTACAATATTAGTGAGAGCAATAAAAAGCGAATTTGACTTTGTAAAAGTACAAATTTCGAGACGAAAACTGGGTTGCATTCTCCCCCTAACTCCGGGGGACCACTCAATGCACTCAGAGATTCCCCAATAATCCATCTTTGGGCCTACACAAGACCTGAGACATGCTTTTAGAATGACTTTGATATTTTTGAGTGAAATTTAATGTATATGCTTTTTATATAGATTACAGATAGAAATAGACTGTACAATATTAGTGAGAGCAATAAAAAGCGAATTTGACTGTGTAAAAGTACAAATTTCGAGACGAAAACTGGGTTGCATTCTTCCCCTAACTCCCGGGGACCACTCCATGCACTCAGAGATTCCCCTAGAAATCCATCTTAGGGCCTACACAAGACCTGAGACATGTTTTTAGAATGACTTTGATATTTTTGAGTGAAATTTAATGTATATGCTTTATATATAGATTAAAGATAGAAATAGACTGTACAATGTTAGTGAGAGCAATAAATAGCGAATTTGACCGTGTAAAAGTACAAATTTCGAGACGAAAACTGGGTTGCATTCTCCCCCAAACTCCTGGGGACCACTCCATGCACTCAGAGATTCCCCACGAAACCCAGCTTGGGGCCTAGGCATACACAAGACCTGAGACATATTTTTAGAATGACTTTGATATTTTTGAGTGAAATTTAATGTATATGCTTTATATATAGATTACAGATAGAAATAGACTGTACAATATTAGTGAGAGCAATAAATAGCGAATTTGACTGTGTTAAAGTACAAATTTCGAGACGAAAACTGGGTTGCATTCTCCCTCAAACTCCGGGGACCACCCCATGCACTCAAAGATTCCCCTAGAAATCCAGCTTAGGGCCTACACAAGGCCCGATACATATTTTTAGATTGACTTTGATATTTTTGAGTGAAATTTAATGTTTATGCTATCATTGTGAGGTTGGGAGTATTTGGTATTAGAGGGTGTTGCACAGTGATGTCTTCAAAGAAAACCATAAATATATCAGGATTTCTTACATGTTAAAGGGTTAGTACATGCAGTAGAAGATTATATAAAGAGTAACATTTTATACAAAAATTATTCCGTTTTTCATCAACCTTCAACAATGTTACCGATTCACTTTTTTAATTATTATGAAAGCAAGTTCATATTCTTGAAGACGGAATCGTTCGAGCTGCCATGGAGTGGTTATGTCTTGCGATAATTATGCCTCGGGTCATTTGTCACAAGCACCTTCTCAAACATGGAAACAATGTTTCTCGCATTCAAGAGATATGTACGAGTTGTTTAGTCTAGAATGCAAGTGTAGTAATATAATATGTGTCGAAAGAAAAATACTGAGCACGACATCATTGGTAAAAAAATGGTATTATATTCAATTAATGGACGCATGAATTGTAAGTTGCATGAAGAATCTACATGGAATTAGTAATCTAGAGAGTTGGGGGAAAGTTCTTGCCATTTATCATGTATTTCTCTTCATGAAAATGATATTTTCACATGAAGTAATCATTATCATTTACAGCGAATGAGTTTTAAAGATTATCTGTACTAGTTTATAGGAGGGATAAGACCACACTGCAAGGTCACTGGACAGGTTGGCTATCTCAACTCAGCTCTTAATTAACATAAGAAAAAGAGGATCATGGGGGACCAATGGTCACCGATTAAGCTTTGTTTTCTATGTAGAGGGAGCAAGTAGCTACAAGTAGGACAGTGTGGCTTGTCATTTCCCAACTTTCAGGACTAAACTCAAAACCCTTTATCTAAAATATTGTTTGTTTATGGCTGTTTGAAGGAAAAAAACTTCAATCAGAATGTTCACATTTGGACATGGGACACCGCCCTCCATTCTGGCCGTATGGGGTACAATACAGGAAGGGGGTGGTTAGGGGTTAAGAACTCCTTAATAGTACATCTTTTCTTTCTTCTTTTTTTTTTTGGGGGGGGGGGAACACATCACCTCATGATTTGGGCGACGCAATGGGCTCACTGTAATTTGTCTTTTCGTGCCCATAATGCTTGTCGGAATGAACGAAACATACATGTATTCAATTCTAAAAATAAACTACTAAAAAAATGGCAAACTTCTCAAGCTTGTTTAAAGTTAATAATTGCAATTGATAAGAACCTATACATATTTTAATTTAGCAAAGTGGCATTAAAGTCAGTCCTTTTGCAAAGGGATTTGCAAATTGATGTATTTAGACCCTGGTCCTGCACGATAGGCCTCCCTGGTTCTTGCCACAAGAATATTTTGAGGCGACGCGTTTAGAAATAAGATATGAAAATGGCTTTGAACTTTATTAATACAAGAATTTGTAACTCCAATTTTTTCTTGATAACGGATACAGAAAGGAGTGGTAATATTCTCTCCAATTTGAAACATCCCCCATCCACCTATTGGTGGGTGATGATATATCACGTTGAAGGCAAACCTTTAAAAAATCTAACTTTTGCCTACAATTTCCCTGACAAGTATTATTTATAATTATGTAGGCTTAAAGACCTACATTTAAGTGAAATTAAGCAATATATTGTTTTGCAAAGTTGAGGCTCCAAACACATTAGAGTGGCTTTAAAGGGTTGTCTTTCCTATCTCAAAATCATCCAACTCTGAGAATAAACACAAGTTCATAATTCGTCCCTGTTTTCACGAAGTGACGGTAGAGCGCGCAACTAAAAGAAAGTTAGTTTTGAATAAATCGCTTTCAAAGGTTCGAGCCATAATCTCAACCTCTTTAATTTATCAAAGGCGAATAAATTTTATATCCTGGGATTGAAAATATCTCAATGTTTAGTTCTATCTTTAAATATTTCCATAATTTTTTATATTTTTTGAGGAAATGAGCTGTAAACATTACCGTCACTTCGTGAAAACACGAAATTCAAGGACGCGCTGTGATTTTGTTTTCACGAAGTGACGGTAGGTAGCCGCGCGCGTAAAACATATGGGATTTTTCCCTCGTGGATGGAATTCTCGAAATGGACACTAAATACGGCAAAACGTTTTGTTTAATTGATGTACAGATAAAATAATTCGAACTGTGAGAAAGAGTACATTTTCCTCTTTCTGTAGCTGCTTTTTCATTTCTCTGTGTGGACTGTTAACACATCCGTCATTTCGTGAAAACACAAATTGCATAGAACGCTTTGATTTTGTTTTCACGAAGTGACGGTACGGAGCCGCGCGCGTAAAACGTATGGGACTTTTCCCTTGTGGATGGAATTCTCGAAATGGACACTAAAAACGGCATTATGTTTTGTTTAATTGATGTACAGATAAAATAATGCGAACTGAGAGATAGAGTACATTTTCCTCATTTGGTAGCTGTTTTTTTTTATTGATAAGAATAAACTGAATGTCTCTGTATGAACTTTTAACTTAACCGTCATTTCGTGAAAACACAAATCACATAGAACGCTTGTATTTTGTTTTCACGAAGTGACGGCTCGTAGCCGAGCGCGTATAAAACATATGGGATTTTTATTGTGTGAAGCAATTTCATGAGATAGACACTGAAATACGGTAAAATTACTTTTTTAATAGATGTATGGATAAAATAAGAGCACCTTTTCTTCTTTGTATAATTATGATGTTAGATCTATGATGTCAGTTTTTGTTCACGAAGCTACGGCTCACAATAAATAAACTATCAATAGCACAGATGGATATTGGCACAAAGTGCTTTTAGAATGATTAATAAGCTATTCTCTTTAATCTTAAGCTAAAAATGGATATGTATTTAATATTCTTTGAGGTTTAATTATCAGGTATATTGTATGTAGTAGGAACTAAAGATTGCACTAAAGTTACTATATACTTTCCACTTAAGAACACGTTCAAGTAGTCTCCCTCTCTCTCTCTCTCTCTCTCTCTCTCTCTTTACCCCCTCCATCTCCTCTTAATATCACACAAATTCTGCCATTTCTTGTTGAAATTCATGCAGGTGATATTGGGGCTTTTGCTACTCTATTACTATGTGGAATTTCTAAAATTTTAGAGAGGGGCCTAGCTAAATATATTTTTTCATATAGGAAATAAAGCAAATATATTAAGAAATATTTTTGAATGAAGGAAAAAGATTCAGTATTGATCATTGACCATAATCTGTAGTTAACTACTCAACTCTGCAATATAAACACAGAAAATGAATTTCGACTGAGCAGTTTTAATTCAAACATTTGGAACCACAACAGCAAGTGGCAAATGGAGAATAAATTAAAAATATTAAATAATTCATACCAAACATATCATCATCAATACTATATTGCATTTTGAAATCTACATTTAGGGATTTGTGGAAAAGACTCATCAGGTATACAGCCACGGAATACAAAGGTTATTTAGCACATTATACAGTACTAAATATGCTAAAAATGTCTTTAACTTATTCTTCATACATGTCCTGGTTATCATGTTTATTCAGCAATCATAGCAAATAAATGCCACATACTACATGTATGATGAAGTCAACAAAGAAATAAATCTATATTCAAAATACCATTCCAAAACAAAATGAATAAGAAATTTTACATCATTAGCATGCTGAAATATACTGGTTGCTAAATAAACTCTTTTTTTTAAAGGTTCATCTGCACAGATTTTTTTTCACCTGAAGACAAAAGAGGTATTCAAAACAGTGTGGTATGGTCTCTTTCTTGCACGCCATGGTTTTCCTGTTCTGGCTGAAAGGTTTACATGTTGATCGTAACAAAACGAGGCAGTTCTTGAAAAAAAAGATGGCACAGTTTTTTCAATGGGAAATATGACTAATATAATCATCATCATTACTTTTTTGTTCATTACTGTTTTTCATTAATATCTTGTGAGTAGAGTTTCAGAAGCAAGTCAGTTTACACAATCTCTTTCTAGGGTATTTCAATAAAGTTTAGTACACAGTCTCAAACGCTACAAAGTTTACCAATGCTAAAAGGTTGTCTTCACCCAGGCAAACACGTAATCTCTGACTAAACAATTATCAGCTGAACAATGCATGATAAACATGGAAATATCAATTTGACTACCGGTAAACAATTTCATTTCTCATCAAACAGATAAAATTCAAAACAGCAACATTATATTGTATGATTATAAGATAGTTTGAAGTACCAAATACAATTATGATGAGAATGACTATAGAAGTAAAAATAAAAACATTAAATGTGAACTAGTAACATTGTGTTGTGTTTTGAAAGAAAAATCAATAGTGTAAATGTAACTTATATTCATGTTCTAATGAAGGCATCAACCCCTGTGAATACAAACATTTAAAGGGACTGGGTAACATTGTTCAGATGAGAGATAGTGGTTCTAAGGTAGTGACTTCAATGCTAGATGTACAATTAAAGATAATCTGAAAATTTGAGTGAAAACGGACCATTATTCATGGTACAAATTGGGAAAAACTGATCTGATCGATTCCTTAATTCTCCCAACTAGGTCTAGATCTAGATCTATAGAACAATTTAATTACATTTTAGGTGAATGGAAATCTCACAAAGCAATAAAATGGCTCTACATTCCATTCCAGACATTTAAGTGTTGACAGATTTTTTATAGCCTGTTTTATGTCTTTTTTTCATGGAAAAACGGTTGGGAAAATTCAAAAATGTTTGGGAGAATTTATTGTTAATCACTGTTAGAGGGTGCCTCACATCGACGCCTTCACAGAAAACCATAGATATCTTTGTGGTTTGAGAATTTTTTCAGGATTTTTTGCCTGTCAGAGGGTTAGTACAGTAGAAGGAATATAGTAAGTTACATTTTATACAAAAATTAAGCAATTTTTTTCATCAACCTTCAACAATGTTACCCAGTCACTTTAAAGAAAATAGATAAACAAATTATTCAATACAAAGATACGATATGAGGATTCATGGAACTGGAATCGAAAACTCTAATATGCATTACTGATTGAGGTAGGTATACCTGATAAATAGCTGTTCTGAGCTATACATTTGAATAATAAAGATTTATGTGTGCAGGAGTTCATTGCAATACTGTAACAGAAAACTGACACCTGTACGACTATTCAGTTCATTGTTTCAGAAATCATGGACAATGTTACCAGTTTGCTTTAAATCAATTCATTGATTTTATAATCAATCCATTTCATTGCGATTACAACACACAATTACAGTTATGAGTGGTGTTTGCTTTGTTTATGATATTTAAAATGTTTAAAATAAAACAGTATAAAAGAGAGATTGAGGTATTGAAACATTGAAGCATTGTCAAAACGATCATGTAATTGATTCTAGTTTCTCAAGCATGCTCTTCAACAACAGTTCTTCAAGTTTCTTCACACGTATGTCATCCAAGCAATAGTGGTTGAAGCAGCGAAGATCCTTTATCTAGACTGCGTGAAAGCAAAAGGAAATAAGAGAAAGAACAATCAATAGAAAACCATTATCAGAATTTCAATTATGAAAGGGAAACTTTACAGTGCATTATGATTGGCCGAAATTATTTTGTGTAGTTTTGGTACCAACTTTTAGAGAGGCTCTTAATGAATTAAATACTTTATTTGGTATCACCTTAGTATTGGCAATTTTTGTTAAGGATTTAAAAAAAAATTAGATGCTGACCTCGATAGGACCACTCATTCCCTGAACTAAGGGACCTAAGCATTAAAATCAATTAAGAATATCTAAAATTTTAACTATTGGGAAACAATCAAGAAGGAGAGAAGATACCTTTTGACTCGCTCAGAAGCATAGACAATGGGTCATCATCAGAATCGCAATCGGAGCCGTCAGGAGACTTTAAGGGTCACCGTGCCAAGTCACACATGCAGCTCTGACTGTACGTGTTCGGTGAATTGCTTCAACGGTTCCATACTGCTCCCACTCTTAGGTCACTATGCCAAGTCACAATCCCAGCTCTGTGTTCAGTGAATTATCAAGGACCCATCTTCCCAGCATGTCGGTCCCTGTATCCAATCTAATTTTGTAGAATGAAAGAAATAATTACAAGTTATTTTCTTTCATTTTTTTTGCAAGCAGAGGTAAGGAAATGAATCCAATATTATCTTTTGTACATCAAATTAATTACTAGGCATAACTGACCCCAAACAGAAGTTTTCAATTGCCCCTATTACCCCAAAATAGAATTTTCCAATTGCCCCTACCAAACAACAACCACCCCAATGCACATACGCAGTGAGTGTGCTTAGTACTTTGCTGCTAAAGTGTGATTTTCCTGAACAGATCATGAAACTATTCTCACCTGGATTTGTTTCTGGCCTGTGGCATTCTTGAAAAGTAGATGTACTTTCCCAGTGCTTCCTTCATATAAGTGCAAATTGTATCTACTGCATCTGAAACTAAAGTGAAAGCAAAAACATCATCATAATTTCATTACCACTGAAGTGTAGGTAGTGAGACATGTACATCATCTGGTATGGTACTTGCTTGGAAAATTCTTTAAAATATGAAGTGGAGTTGGGCAACATTTGCTGGTATCAAGGACAATTGTTTACAAGAATTATAGGGTGAGGGACCAAGGGTACTAAAGTGCTGCCTTTGGATATAACAGACACAGAGTACAGATAATGAGAGAAACTAAGCTAAATATGTGGACATTGTTCCCCAAAAGGTAGACTACTCATGATTACTTCGGTCTCAAAACAAAAGTATTCCTTTTTCGGATGGTGCCATTTTTTCAGGGCAGGGCTGTAACTAATTTTCAATTTTTAATTAAATGTTCATTCATGTCCTTCTTTGCTTGACAGGCAAATCATGGACTTCCCTAACAGTTAACCAGGAGGGGCTACTTCCCAGGTCATCTCAGCTCAGCATGATGATAATTTTCATAACTCCCTTTGCCCTTGGCCATGTTGATGTTGGCCTTGGGCTTGGAGCCCTGAAGTTTCTTAAACCCCAGGCACGCCTTACAAGAAAGGTCTCAGTCTGGTCTAGATCCTGATCTACTCATAGGGTGTCTGATCGCGCACCCGATGTTGTGTGCTAAAATTCTTCCCATAGAGATTACACGCATCCCTATGCAGCCTACGTGCATTGCGCGACCATGCAAAAAAAGTCAATTTTTTTTTTTCAAATCGAGATTCAAACCTTTATCAGTTGTGATCCTGAAGGTGATAATCAATGAATGAGGTGTCATATGAAAGAGCAGGTGAATTCCAATATTTCCAAAGGGGCGTAGCCCCCGAAATTCTAAAAATATCTTGGTCAAAACAGCAATTTAAACATTGTGTCCTGGCTAACTCTGAGGTTTGTCACTTTTGAGATATGACGCCCCGATCGATAAGTAGTCCCAGTCCTAAGGAACAATTCTATGTGATTATATTTTCGCTAGCCCCCAGGGATCACAACTGATAACAGTTTAAAAATACCCTTCTCGCTATTTGGTGGATCAGCTAATTAGGAGGCGTGCGCTCCGCTCAGTCCAAACCATGGTTACATCGCGTAACATCTCCGCGCACGAACGAAACCCCAAATTATAGTGACTGAAATTATGGTTGGCAATTCCCTCGATAAACCCGGAAGTGAATACACGTTATAGTCAATGGCAATATCGCGGAGACAACGTGCGTTGTCTCCGCGATATTGCCATTGACTATAACGTGCATTCACTTCCGGGTTTATTGTGCGACGAACGCCAACCATACTAGTCAATCGCACATGTCGCGGAGACAGCGTAGCTCAAGCTGCAAGTCGCGGATTGGCTTAGCAGCATGCGTACGATATGCATACGCTTGCATATCGCGCGATACAGCTGTTTGGCTAAATTTAGCAAAACAACATCACTCTGCGTGGACGTCTTTTTCGTCGATTTTGACCAAAATGATATGAATATACCAGCGTGTTGGAGGGGCTGTAACTTTTGATAGAAACATCGGTGAGACTTGAAATTTGAAATGTATTATTCTGATAACATTTTTTATTCAAATATCAAACAAAAATGGTGAAAAACGATCCCAAATTGAAAATTGAAAAATCGTTCAGACACCCTACTACTCATCTCTAGATTCTAGATTGACGAGTAGTGGCTGACATAAACTGATAATTATAAAATGATGATCTAGAGTAACTAGAGTTCTAGACTCTAAATCAAATTTATAATTAGCTACAGGCCTAAAAGTAAATTACTGAAAAAATAAAAGTAAAACTCTAGTCTCTAGATCTAGATCTAGAGTCTACTTGATCTCTAACTTTCTGTAAAACTTGTTCAAATTTATAACTTAAGCAGATATAAAAAGAATCTTAGAGGTCTATAGCATTAATATTTGGTGTGGAGCTAAATAAGAAAGAATCTCCACTTAAGTTATCTAGTCTAGATGTATATTTGTTAAGACATAAGTTGATCTTTTTAGTTTTTGATCACATGATACTTCACTCCTTTATTCACTTACATGAAAATAAGTATATGGGGCGATATGTGGAACGGTGGTGTATATTTCACACATTTCTGTGCTCATGGACATATTTATGGCTTACAAAGAATCAGAATGAATCAAAAGAGTGTACCACATTAATTTAACTTAAAAAATGTTTAAAAACTCACCTTTTCATGGTCTGTGACTGTTCCAAACTGCGAAATTTTCACTACCGTCACTTCGTGAAAATATTAAAAGCAGGAAAGAGCAAACGATGTTTTCACGAATTGACGGCTGTCAAGCGCGTACTTGGCCGTCACTTCGTGAAAACAGAAAATCCTTTTGCTAGGTATTTTCTTGTTTACGTCATCGTCATAGTGACATAATTAGATAATATTACGGTCTGAAATTTTTTGAGGTTCAAGATGTTAGTGAATGATGTCCAAAAATGCAAAAAAATCGAAAGTGAAATTATATGCGATTTTGCTCACTACCGTCACTTCGTGAAAACAGGGACGAATTGTTATAGAAGTTAGAGTGAAAAAACGTTGAAAAGAAAACGGCTTACAATAAGTAAGCATGATCAGAGCGTTGATTGAGCGCAAACCTTTATGTTTCTAAACAGATTACTTTCAATACTGGTGTCTGTTTTAACCATTTAGGCAATCGCATAGGTATCCAAATAGTAATTGATTTGATTTATTATTTTCGGCAACAAATAGAGATGATTTGATAGAGATAGAGATAACAATCTTTTGAAGTGTCACAAATAAGAGGCTTGAGATAATGCCTGCTTTAAGTTTAAAACTTATATTTACATTACATATTAATGGAACAAATAATAATTCATTCTTTAATAGGTAAGGAGAGTGCGAGAGCGATGGTGTTAATGGAGACTAGGAAGATAGAATAGAAAGAGGAGATGAGGTAGAGGAAGATTGAGAATCAAGATGAAAAATGAAGAAGAAGAAGAAGATGAAGAAGAAGACGAAGGAGAAATAGAAGGGAAAAAAAGATAAGAAGATGAAGACGGAAGAAGAAGAAGAAGATGAAAGCAGGAAGGAGGGAGATGATGATGAAAAAGAAATTGTCAGCTGGAAAGAGAACGGGCCCAGATATTCAAATATTTTACCCATTACTTCCCATCAACGTATTGTGTTCACAAGGTAGGTCTTATCCTAACACCTGGAACATGATGAAATAAGTGAACTTTTTTGTTGAATGAATAGCGTTTTCCTATCGTCCTATATTATAACTGACATGGAGCAAATATGGATCATTGTAGGAATGAGCAAATATGAGGTTTGAGCCTTAGAATGTGTATATAGAAATGATATATTGTTGAAAGGCCTTTAATAGAAAATACTGAAATAGCTAGATAATACTTTCATTCGGTAGAGAATTCAGGCCATCCATCTGGGCGAATGTGCCCAAGTGAATTTACGGACCGATTTCGATCGTGTCTTTGGGGAGTGTGGGACATGGGGGGGGGGGGGGGGGGGGGGATGGAGAGGTAAGATTGTGTTTGTAGTATTACAAAACCAATTCCTTTCTTCAATAAATAACTAAATGTAATCTACATTATCCCGCCGAGTGACTACATTTCAAAATATTTACAATACATAGTATAACCAAATAATCTGTTGGTTTATAAATAAAGGAGGGATGATATGGCTGTCCAAGAAAATAATATTTGTTTGTCCCATTGTTATAACAGATTTGCTTGATATGTACTAACATTTGCAAAGCAGTCGAAGAAGCAATTTTGCTATACCTTCTGGCATATTAAATTTCTTACCATATAAATCAAATGTACGCATATTTAATTCTTTACTTTGCTAACCTAACAAATTGTTAATAATCTGCCAGGTGAAGGAGTGCTGAATAAAGACATAAAAAGGGAATGTTCACCCTAAAATTATTTTGCTAAGAGTGAGAGTACAACAATTGGAGAAGCAGATCCGATTCAGTGATAATTTTAGGAAAATTGGACACCTAATAAAAAAAAAGTGAAATTACATTATATGGTATGAAATTTTCAACATTTACAGAGTAAAATAAATTGGCAACTCTGAGTCATGTCACTCATGAGCAGCTCTCAAATCGGTTGTACACATAATTTCACTAATTTCAATTGTAATCACAAATTTCTTCAGACCTGCGCTTCGTATGTAGGGTACATGATCAGAGCAATACGTTTATGCATGCAAGCGCGGATCCAGGATTTCTGAGGGGTGGGGGCCCAATTTTTTTCTTTTTGCTCCTGAAAATTTGAAAATCGCGCCGGCAGAAAATGCGTTCAGTGGGGGGGGGGGGGGGGGGGGGGGGGGTGGGTGGTGAGCACTAATTGTTTTATTTGTTTTGCTCCCGAAAATTTGAAAATCGCGCCGGCCGAAAATTCGCTCAGTGGTGGGGGGGGGGGGCCATCTCCCAAAAATGGTAAAATTAACGTGTTTTTACACGTTTTTTCACAGGGGGGGGGGAGGGCGCCCCCCCCTTGGATCCGCCACTGTATGCATGTCATTCTACTGGTTAAAGTCCGTACGTCTCGAAACATTTGAGAAAAAAGGGAATTATTGAAATGTTGTGTACAACAAACAAATGCAGGGCTGCTCATCAGTGACACCACTCAGAGTTGCCAATTTATTTGCTTTCTATATAAGCTTTCACAATTGCATAACTATTTTAATTTTGTGTCCGATTTTTTCAAACTTTCACTCATCTGCTTTTCTGATTCTTCAGCTTTCATACAAAACAAGATATCAGGGCTGACTTGCCCTTTAAATTAGTTTAGTTTTGGCCATTACATTGAAAGAAGCGGGTTACTGTTGACTACAAATGATAATGTACACTTTACATGTCATTTTATTCGTGTTATTAGCGAAAAAAGCAAGAAATCAGTCAGTCACTCAACAGTGTCTGATAGCAAGGTCTAGAGTAGAGATTAAACGATTATCTTTGGATAAATTAAACAATAGGTCACTGCTAACATTGAAATTTAAAACAACAGTATATACGTGACCTACTGATGAATGATGATGATTACTGCCAAGTTCTACCGAACTTGATGTTAGCTGCAAAAAGGTAAACGCTGCCTCTTCATGAAATTATTGAGTAAAGTCATGAAGCAAATAATATTATCAATTCATTTTATTGGAACACGATCGTCTCCCTCAAAATTGAAATGTTGGCATCAGTGTTGGGGTTCTACCCCGGTTCTACGTTGCCGTAAATAACAACTATTATATGAATTGTGGAGAAACTTCATCGGCCGACGGGCTAACAACTATAGCCAGTGGTCAGTGAGAGCAAAGAGATACTAGAGCAGTATAGGTCAATGGTGATAGAGAGAGAGAGAGAGAGAGAGAGAGAAAGAGGGTGCAGGGAAGGAATGGAATGTCGATGTCTGGGACATGAAATATGAGAAGGGGGCATGGTGATATTGGGGATTATGCAGGCTAGACATTTTGAGGGAAATGAAATGCATGGATGTATTAAAGGGAAAGATAAAGTCGTAGATGTACAAGTTTCTCAATATACTACATCTTTCGAAAGAGTGGGATCCCAGTAGCCAGGGGCGTCGCCAAAGGGGAGGGGGTGTGGGGGGGGGTGCGACACCCCCCCCCCACCAGTCAGAATTTTGTCGGTAAAATTGCGCTGGCGTCGGGAAAAAGAGAAAAGGGGGAGGGGAAAAAAGAGAGGGAAAAAAGGAGAGGGGAAAAAAGAGAGGGAAAGAAGAGAGGGAAAGGGAAAAAAAGAAAAGGAAAAGAAAAGAGAAGAAAGAAAGAGATAAAAGAAAAAGAGGGAGGAGAGGAAAGAAATAAAAGAAAAAGAGGGAGGAGAGGAAAGAAAGGAAAAGAAAGAAAAGAAAGAAAAGGGAAAAAAAGAGAAAAGAGTGAAAGGGAAACAAAAGAATCGGGGGGGGGGGGGTGCAAGAGAGGAGAGAGAGGGGAGGTAAGAGTCTGAGAGAGGAGGAGTGGGAGTGAAAGAGAGAAGGGGGTTGTTGGGTGGAGTCGTCTCGTCGAGGGAGCAAGAAAGACACGGGTAAATATTATGTTGCTGTGTCGGGTCAGCTGTGTCGGTATTCTTGCTCGATCCTCGTGTACTATATATCAATGCAGAAGTTTGAAGTCGGTGAGATGTATATATTGTCGGTCGGCCGACAAGTTTTTTTTCCCTACGAGTACGAACTGTGACTTCTTATCCGCTGTGACGACTTCGAGAGTGACTACAACTACAATACTTGTATTTTCTCGAAGTTTCACTTTCCTATAATATAAGCTAAAGAAATCAGAGGTTTAAAATTTTCGTGGAAACTAAATTCAAACAAGGTTTAAGAGTCAACAACGGTTCGACGAATCGTCTTCCTTTCTTTATATTGTGATAAAACGCCAAGCGCGGAAGGGAAAACATCATTTAGACGAGTCGAAAACGTTACAACGAATCGTGTTCTTTCTCTAATAATTTGAGGAAACGTCAAAGCTCCGGGGTCGGAGGGACCGCATTCATGTTCCCCAAATCTCCGGTAAAGGGGTACTTTTCGCGCGACAAAGTCCGGCCCGCGGAAGGGGAAACTTCATTTAGACGAGTCGAGAACGGTACACTAACGGTTGTCTAATAATACGGAAACATCAAAGCTTCCGCGCTTCGCGCGAGAGGGGGAAACTGAATTTGGATGAATAGGGATTAATAAGATTCGAAAACGGTACGAGGAATCGTCATCCTTTCTCTATATTGTGATGAAACGCCAAAAATTACGCGCTTCGCGCGAGAGGGGAAAACTGAATTCAGACAAATTAATAGGGCTTATTTAGTGTCGAAAACGGTACAACGAATGTTCTTTCTCTAATAATTTGAGGAAACGTCAAAGCTTTCGCGCTTCGCGCGAAAAGGGGAAACTGAATTCAGATGAATAGGGCTTATTAAGAGTCGAAAACGGTACGACGAATCGTCTTCTTTCTCTAATAATTTAACGAAACGTCAAAACTTCCGCGCTTCGCGCGGGAGGGGTAAGCTTTATTCAGATAAGAATTAACAGTCGAGAACAGTACACCGATTCGTCACTGCTTTTTCTCATAACTTAATGAAACGTCAAAGCTTCCACGCTTTGCGCGGGAGGAGGGGGGGGGAACTGAATTCAGAAAAGGATAAACAGTCGAGAACGGTACAGCAAATCGTCTTCTTTTTTATAATAATTTAATGAAACGTCAAAGCTTTCGCGATTCGCGCGGGAGAACTTCATTCAGCTAAGGATAACCAGTCAAAAACGGTACAATTAATCGTCTTCTTTTCCTAATAATTTAAGGAAACCTCTAAGCTTCCGCGCTTTGCGCGGGAGGCCCATCACTCACACCCCCTAATGAGCGCGCTTTTAAGTGATTCTCTTGCTCACTACCGCCCCTCCCTGAAATAAGATCCTAGCTCCGCGCCTGCATTAAAATATATAGCTATGATGCTGACTAAATTGAAGAAATAATTCGTATATTTATGTCGTCGAGAAAAATGACAATTTTGCGCATATGCAAGTACTATAGATAGTCCATAGGAAAAGCAATTTAGCCTTCGGCCCCAGGTTTATAGGGTTGAATTTGTAGATATTGGACATTTAATTTTGTCGGTAATTGATGGCTAGTTTTGTCGGTAATCGTTGGTCTCTACGACCCCCCACTGAAAAAGGTCTAGCGACGCCCCTGCCAGTAGCCCATGATCACTCTGATGAAAACTTTTCGTGTAGTATGCAGGCCTAAAACTTGTATTTTGTATCAGGGAAATTATTATAGTTACAGTTCACTGGTTGTATTTAACACGAGTATGACTAGGCTTTGAACATTTTTATGCGTTTGCGATCATCAGATTGGACCTAGGATTAGTGAAGATTGTTATAATTATGTCCATCAATGGTGAAATTGAAGGTAGTTTACTTTTTTGTTGGATAAAGAAAAATATAAAAACTTTCACGTGTAATCTTTAATGATATAACGTTCATATTCAGTTTCTTAAAACACCTACTACAATATGACGGGATAGAATTCAGCCATTTCTTCTTATTGTTTTTGGTGTTTATTTTCTTTGTGGTGTGTTCATGCAAGGAGAGTATCTCTTTGGTTCATGAGTATAAACATGTACGCGTGTTACTTCATTAATATATACAACGATTTCTTTATTTTCATTCCTCGTTCTTTATAACTATTTTGAGTTTTGATTAGAAAAATCCTGGGATAATTATAAATTAATTAGGCTAGCAGTTTGGTAATGAGGTGAAAACCCCTCTTTACTTCCTTTGATTCTTAATATAACATTAACATTAATTCAGAGAAAATTAAACGAACCATATTAACATCTCATTTCCAAAAATCCTGAATTATTATTATAATGTTTTGCTAATGACATTCTTAATCTAGAGAACATCTACAGTTAAATAAGGTTGAAAACTGAGGAATGGTATGCAAATGAGGGAGAAGAATGGAACTGTTTAATTGAATGATCAAAACTAGGTCCTACTCAAAGTTCAAACCTAATCAAATTGAATCAAGACTAAGACACAATTTATGACTACGGTTTATGAATTCGATGGAAAGAATGCACATTAAAAGCATTTTGAATTTTTTGAGTAATTTTGGATATACATAAGTAAACCAATATTGTTTATGTTCCTGTACATTACATATACTGGCACCATGGGACTATATACCCTACGCAGAACGTATACATATTAAAATGTTAAAAACGTATTCTATCGTACTTCTATATCGTCCGATTAGATGTCCGAATAGCAAAACATGCCTACCTAAAAATACAGACAATAATATTTGATAAAAGTGTTCGGAAAAGGTAAAACAATCTAATGACTTTGTTAGTCATCACATCAATGCCTTTCAATTGAATTCATGAACTTAATATGTTTTTTAGTGTGTATTAGGCTATTCAGTTAGAAGAAATATGATATTATAATTTTCACTTATTAAGATACCCATTCAAAACCTAACTCAACTTTCCGCCCCAACCTGGACAAATTTTATATTTTAGCCTGAACGATGGATTTTGAACAGGGCTTGTCTATCAGTGATAACAGTCATGTTTAATAATCCGCTTGTATAACTTATTTTATTGAACACGTACGGCATGTCATAAAAAAGGGTGCTTTGTCATGATACAAACGATATATATATATATTGGGTTGTTTAGGGGGGGGGGCGGGTCATGAAGCCCAAACATATGCCCAAACAAAAATTGCCAGGTAGATAAAATGTCACCCCTATTTCAGAATAAAACATAATAACCTTTTTCCAGACAACTTTAGCCAAATTAAACCATTCCTCCATTGCTACATAACTAGTAAAATCAAAGGAGTTTTACGTTTGTTAGTTTGGGTAGGGATTTTCTGTAAAATTAGCCTTGACATCAGAAAACATGCAATATTTAAATTGACTGTGACCAATTGTATAACCATTTGTGTAGTGTAATGAAGAGTTCATTTTAAAACGGCTGGTATAAGTTAGCCATTTCTGAGATTTGTTAGCAGGGATAAACGTGTGATGAGCACAAGAGGTTTATTATCTGGTCTAAGACTATGAGAGCTTCTACCCATATAACTTAATCAAAATTGGGGAGGTTTTGCAAATGAGGGCTAATATCTGTACGGGTAGTAGCCCTCATTTGCACGTCCACACCAAATTATATTTCTTCTGCCAATGAAATTTCATCGAAATTCGGGAGGGTGTACAAATGAGGGCTAACCTGTTAAGCAATGGATTAGTATGTACAGGTTCGCAGACAGACTTGGGCTTGCCAAGAAGTTACTTCTTGGGCTTGCAATGCATAATGAGGTGGCATGGCTGAAGAAAACGGCCACCCTCTGAAGCGACTAATAATTTACGAGTTCCGGAAAAGGATGTGACACCCAATTTCTCAATACATCAGCGTATGGCGCGCGCGGGAAACCAAGATGTATCATAACAGTTTGCCTTTGCGCGGGTACCTCTCACACGGTTTTAATGGATGATGCTGGTTTTGACAAGAACTGCTGGATAATCGGAAATAGTACGTAGCGTGACTTCGCTATGTGTTTTAGTGTGCTCATCACACGTTTATGCCTAATAACAAATCGTTCTCTGAACCCAAGATCGATGGTGTATACAGTATGCATTGACGTGTTCCTTGAGTTTGTTCGACAAGTTGAACATGAGGATTTCAATGAGGAAATATATTCGCGGGTGTGTGATGCGTCCAAACTTAGTCCAATATTTGATTTTGTTATATTTTGTATGACATCACTCTGCTTTCATGCCATGCTTGATCCATCATCTGTTAAAGGCGTCCACGTGTAGCACACAAGTAAGTTGTTTTTCCTTTTTATTTTCCTTTTTCACGATTCCGCTCTGATGTGCAACCTTGCGTACACGTGGTTATTCTTAACCTAAATATAAGTGCAATACTTTTTTCCACTTCATTTAGAATAATTTAATAATGTTGTTGATGTACATAGAAAAGTCAAAGTTTATGTTCGTTCTTCAATTTTTATTTTGAACACGTTTGTTTTGAAAAGCAGTGGCGTAGACAGGTTCGTACACCTGGGGGGATGACTCAGGGGCGGATCTAGCTTTTTGCTAAGGGGGGGGGGGGTTGACCAAAATAATGACGATGCGGAGCATCGTCCACGAGCCGCGAAGCGGCGAGCCGGTTTTTTTTGGGGTGTTTATTTGAACCCCGTAAGTGATGTTTTCCTGGCATCTATTAACACAATGGAGACCATAAAAAGCAGTGCATGATAACGTCTTTTTAAATCAAGTAACAGTTAAATACACAGTTATATCCAGAGTTATCATGTGTTTGGTTAAGTTACCAGATGAGTTGAATATCTTCTCACAATATTTGCACTTGAAAGGGTTTCTCTCCAGCGTGCGTTCTTTTTTCTTTCTTTTTTTCTTTTTTTTCCTTCTTTTTTTTCCCTTTTTTTTGTTTTTGTTTTTTGGGCCGCCCAAGGGGGGGGGGGGGTTAAACCCCCTAAACCCCCCCCCGTAGCTCCGCGCCTGTTTAATCTTGTGGTTATCTTGTGGTTTCCAAACCACAAGATAACCACAAAATACTTGTAAGATTTTCTTTTTTTTACCGTCTGAATTGGCTTTCACCGTGTGAATGCGGCTAATAACAATAAACACAATTACAATAATGATGAGGATTATTATTATCATCATCATAATTAATATTATTATTAATATTATAATTGTTATCATTATTATTATTACTATTATTATCATCATTATGACTTATTAAGTAAGCAAATATCATTCCCCAAAACCTGGGGGGGGGGATGATTGTACATGCCACCCCCCTCATCCCCCCCGTTGTCTACGCCCCTGTTGAAAAGAGTTCACGTAATGACGCAATAATAAGTGAAATTCTGCCTTCCAAGTTTTGGGGATTCTCAAAACTATAGAGGAGCTTTAATTTAAAGCGCCTCTTGTGTTGGGAACCCCAAATTCGCAACAACAACAAAAATAGCAAAATTTCACTTAAATGTTTATAATGATGTAAAAGAAATGAAAATTATCCCACACTTCTGCAATCATTATCACAACAAATGTCTTTGACGCCGGATATTGATGAAAGAATACAACATTTCGGCTTCTTTTTTCACGCAGAAAACAAAAAATTAGTATTCTTTCACCAATATTCGTCTTCGAACACATTAAATAAAATGACAGCCTGTTTCATTTCATTATACAATCAAAGTAAAATGTTTCCATCATATATTTGGGGCACCCAACACTTTAGAGAGGCTGTTAGTGTTAGTGTTGGGAACAAACAGTTTAATGGCAATATTCCATAAATTGCAAAATGACGTAGAAGAGCAGGATTTTTAAATAAATGTGTTTAAAGAAAAATATTTGTTTAAAACAGAATAAGAGTTTTTCTGCTGCATATAATTATATGCACAAAACTCAAATTATAAATCCTTTCATCAACATTTTGAGTGTACGTTTCGTTTCTAAACGGTCCTCTAATTTCATTCAGTCATGCTTTCTTGTTATCTTTATTTCAGTACTTCTGAGTTCAGATTATACCGTAACTAACATTGTACATCGAGCTTTATACAGTTGGAAAAAATCCAATACTTTAGGAGCGTTTTTCTCACAACTGAACAACTTTACAGAGTCCCTCTAAAAGAAAAGACGTAAGGCCTACAGTATTCATTATTCTACTATTTTTTTTAAAGCTTCTTTAAAATTAAAATAGGTAGAATCCACACATGAAAAGTACGAGATCACTATATTGCAATACACCTCCCTGTGAATATGATCCGTCTGCTACAAGAACAAATGGTGTGCGACTTCTTGACTTGTGTGAACCACCCCGTCTTAGGAATTCTCTGGCAACAGCAATCTTCAGGGTCGCACAGGCCATAAAATCTTGCGATGCTCGACTTTATCGTGTTTTCATGCCCTTGAATTTTAAGTAGAAATATAAGGCGCATTTATACTGTCAAATACCTCATTTTGAAAAGTCGCGATGTTTCGTGCACCCGGTTACACTTGTGCTGAAACATCACCGACGGAGCTGTTCAGCGATGTTTTGGCGTGTTTCGGTTGGTAATGCGCATGTGCAGTCTTCCCTACCTTTGACCCCGGCCTGCTATAAGATTTTTAGCGCGCGCAATTTCCAGCTAGCGCTATAGCTAGCTAAATAGCGATACATCCCATGCGCATGCATGCGATATGTTTTGTTTATCTCGCGTGTAGTATTTGAGGCAAGAGTGGATAAGTTACGAAGTACGGACTACGGCTGCTGATTCAGTTTTCCCAAATTCAATCGAAATCTAGTAGTAAAAACGATATGGGAAGGTTAAGAAAATCATCGTTGTTAATTGTTAATTTCATGCTTTCACTCATTTCTCTGAAGCCCTTTTCCCCACGTTTGCAGGGACGCTTGGAAGTCTGGTGGAGGAGCTCTCCCTGCCTCCACATCGAAATCAAGAACTTCATCTCATCATCAGTCCAATGGGAATTGTTCACTTCCATATTAATTAATCTAACAAAACACTCAAATACTACTACTAGACAGATATGGCCAGACGGGAATAACGAAGATTGAATAAAGGATGAGTTAACGGAATTGGAACAAACGGAGCTGAATGAACGGATAACACGCGCGACGATGGAAATGCTATAAATATCACACGGGAAGAACGTGGTTTAAAAGGGCGCGGGTAACAATCCGGAAGTGCCGGAAGTCACGTGCCTAACATCGCGATGTTACAACTGCGAGCGGTTATACTTGCCAAACACGCCAAAACACGCCAAAACACGCCAAAAGATCACACTTCGTTTTGGAATGTTTGGGGCTTGGCATGTCTGCCGGTAAAGCGTAGTTGCCCTTGGTAACATCGCGGCCAGGCTCCGGTTTGGCATTTTTTGGCGTGTTTGGATGACAGTGTAACTGCCCCTTATTTAATGGCTCTTCCCTAGCAACAGGATATGGGGATCCTGACATTCAGCCAAAGGTAACCCCAAATTCAACCAGAGTTAAAAAGTTTTCACCACGTATTCCCCCAGTTAGTCAGCTTTATTTCAGGTACGAAATGTTCGTAGTGTTACCAAGTGACTTGAACTTGTAATTGAATATTGCAAATTCAAACGAATTAGGGAAACGCGCTTGGGTTACCCCCTCAAAGATTATGTTGTTTATGACATTATTTTTTTTGCACTTGCCTCACAAATCTTTCAAATTATGCTCGCTCGCTCCCAACTGCAAGTATGATGCTTAATT
This sequence comes from Strongylocentrotus purpuratus, assembly GCF_000002235.5. Classification (NCBI taxonomy): domain Eukaryota; kingdom Metazoa; phylum Echinodermata; class Echinoidea; order Camarodonta; family Strongylocentrotidae; genus Strongylocentrotus; species Strongylocentrotus purpuratus. Next base: position 26,388,013 of record NW_022145597.1, read on the forward strand.
GAGCAGTTTCTAGGACCATGTAAAGAGGGGAATATATCACCACTACTATAATCACAATGAATGATATATACCAAATTTAATGTCATAAAACGATTAATGTTCGCTTTAAGGTTTCCTTTGTTACTATATATGGTGCCCCCGCGGCCTTTTTCAAAAAAGTGCCCTTTTATGTTGATCCCAACGTTTCTGCAATCACATGACCATAACTGGTCTTTATAAGCTTGTGTGACGATCGTTATATATGCAAACCTGGATGACTGGATCAGATGAAATATCAAGGAAACTTTCGAGTTCGATCGATATTGTTTGTTATGTTTTGTTACACATGCATGGGCCAACCAAATGTACAGGGGCGGGGGTGCGTCTTCCAAAATTGGCACTTTCTGTAGGGCACCTACAAAGGAAAACATAACAAACATATAGGCCTATATTCTTTTAGACATTGTTATATTATCAATATGATTGAGTTCTTCTCTTTACATGATCCAAAAACACTGTTTAAGCATCATACTTTGCAGTTTGGTATGGTCTGAATATCATTTGCAAGCGAGCAAAAAAGGAAAGACTTGTGAGGTCATGCACAGTGTGAAAAGTTATATTTTATGAAGAGGATAAAAACAATTCCTGATGAGTTTTGAGCACACTCTAATAAAAAAGACTGAAAAGACCTTTGACCCTTTATGAGTAACATACAGTAATGCTTTGGTGCAAATTAAGGGGGGCTTTAAATTAGGGATGCTTATCGGAAAGGAAAACGAAATTTATTTGAAAAGAAAAGGTGCTCGATCGTCTCAAAGTAAAAAGGGCAATTATTAGAGGTCACTTAATTCTCACACCTGAAAAGCTAGGATCGATCGACTCTGACCAGAGATGAAAAAATTGTAATAAAATTATCGAGGTGCAGGGGCATTTATAAAAAGAAACTATATTATTAGAAAGGGAAAGGGCGCACCCCCAAGATAGATAAGCCAACCCTCCCATTTCGCGCAGCTATAGCTAGCCGCTCCCTCCCCCATCCCCCGGCCCCCCCCCCCCCCCACCCACCCTTCATGTAGCGCTAGCCGGTTAGGCTGGTTCAATATCAACGGTGTATTTGTAGTTAAATTTCAACATTTTGCAGTGGATATCAATTTCCTGAAGGTCACTGAACAATGTTAACGACTGTCTTAAAAGTCTTTTAAGGTGAGTGAAAACAGAAATACGATAAATTACACGTATTTTCATCATTTCATGTCCCGAAATCGACCCGCTTTGACAAACATTGTGCAGTGGCAATGCAATGCACATTTATGCCAGTGCAATGCCAATGCTTGAGCTACAGTGCAGTCCCGTGTGTTAGAATCGGTGCAAGTTAGAATTGTTGTGAAAAAAACGAGTGAAATGTTTAATAAACTAGTATAAATGCTTCTTCTACTTTGGATTTTTTGTGAAATAGGGGAACACCCATTCAATATGTGGTGTGAGAAGCTAAGTGCATGATGGATTGATTTTGACTGCATGCTCTTGTCTTTTTAATTTACTTTAGAGTAGGCCTAGCCTAAAGCTAAAGGAGCCGGTTTTCGGCCACTTAAGACAAAATCCTATTTTTTTGGACCCTTTACTTCCTATTTATTATCATTTTTTGTTCAAATCATGAAGCAATTGTTATTATTATTTAAACAAAACAAGAATCCCAGAAAAAAATCATGAATTGCCATGACAATATTCATTTCAATTTTCACTGTTTCGGAGTCAGTTTTCGGCATAGCGTACCAGTTTTCGGCCGCATGTACAAAGTCAATAGGAAGCGCGCGCACGCGCCGTGCGTTTCCGTGCTGATCTATAGCACTAGCGGGCGGAGCAGATATCCCACGCCGGAGCTCTCCGGAGCTCGCCAGGCCGAAAACTAGTACTGCGGTGATCAGATATTGGAATCTGAATTAGACAGAGATATCGTGTGTGCGTCGCGGTGTGCGGCTGCATTGATTTAATACATGCGATGAGATACTTTTGAGCTTGCGACTAGCACAAAATCGGGCTCTAAATCTGAGAAATACTTGAAATAAAGCTCATTTTATGGTACCCATATTTCTTACAGACACGCGTAAGATACTTGATTTTTCAGATTTGGGTAGCGGGTCCGCCGACTACATCGCTAAAATGTGATATTTTAGGATATATTTTCCATTGCAAATGTGGTTCTTCAGTGACACTGGCATGGTATGGTATGTGTGGGATATGTTTTATGCTATTATGCGATGTATTTTAGAGGGATTTTACCTTGCATCCAACCAATCGGCTGAAAACTGGAGCTGGCCGATTACCGGCTCCTTTACTCTAGACTCTACGTCTTTAGTTTTTGATTTTGTTGCCTTGGGCTTGGCATTAGTGCTGTAAGTCAGACGCTATGTTCGTGTTCGGTTCGGTTCGGCAGAGTTCGGCAATTTTTCACCCGAACTTGGTTCGGTTCGGGGTTCGGTAATATAATAGCAAGCAGCGTTATGGGCGGGCCGGCTAGCCGGCCGGGCCCGACCAGCACGGAGGACTTCTGCACACAGCTTCCGACCAGCACGAATTTCACATTCAAAAACTGCTCTAAACGTAATTTGTGAAGAAAAGTACTACTTACATTCGTATTTCCGTCTGGAATCATGTTTTATTTTCAATTTTAAAAGAATCGTGTTTTCAATTTGTCGATAAATGATATTTTTTAAAGATTTTCCGAGACGGTTGTTGTCTAATCATTGCTAATGTTAGAGTCATGAAAAATGCCATCTTGAATAGCAAATCAGGCTCATCAATAACTGTTTTTATAAGTTTTTATTTTCAATAGGAAAAATATAAAATCCCTATTTTTCCTGAATAAATAAATACCATACTTTAATATATATTTATTTCATTATTTATATTGCAAAATTTGTCTGATATTGTTACAATTAAAATATTATTTTTTTGTTGAATGGGCTTGAGCTGAACATGTTTTGATCACGCACATGTATTCTTGTTTATGGCTTGCGATCGCGACGTAGCGTGGTCAGGATTTGGGATTTGAATGGCGCCAGTGAAGTCGCGCCCACCACTGGATAGGCATAAATCACAAAGGCGGAAAATAGGAAAAAGTAAATATAAAATGAGCAATCATGACATGAAAATTAGGTACAAAATGACAAGTTTATTAGCTTGCAAAAACGTTTACATTTTTCTGCCGAACATCCGAACTAAGCCTTTGCTTTCGGTTCGGAAGTGCCATGTTCGGCGAACTTCCGTTCGGTTCGGCGGTTCGGCTACAGCACTACTTGGCATTCAATGAGCTGAACTCCTGAACTGAACTGAACTTATTTGTTTTTTGTGCAACTGGGAACTAACTCTGAATTTGGTAACAAATTACTAAAAAGTCAGTGTTTCTTTACGTGAATGGTAGCCAGAGGTTTGCTTACCTTACACAAGAATCCCAATTACGTACAAAATGACACATTACAAAAAAACATTGATCTCTGTCGAGTCTGTGAGCTCTGAAAAGTGATGGGGGTTTCCCGGGTTTGTGATATTAATCCTAGGCGGACTCCAGCGTTAGTTTAGAGTAAAATGTCATTAACTTGGTGTTCAAAGGCACCCAGTGTGTCACTGAATTTAGCGACACTCCACTTGCTTTTTTACACTAAACCAATTGCTATTTTTGTAAAGTCAACATCAAACTGGCAATGCAAACCAGCCTTTATCTTACACTGCAATGTTACATACATTTAAATAAGGTGGGGATGTTTACCTATCAATGAGCTTTATTTTTTTCCTTCTTTTATTTTTCTTCTAGAAATAAGGTTATTTAAGGAACTATTTCAATATTCTGCAGTCCTTAGAAAATGGTTGCTTATTTCTTTACCATGCTCCCCTCAATAGAGTACTAAAGCTGTGACATCATAAAATCTATTTTTAGAAATTCTCAATTTTCTTCATTTTCCGAAAGAGCATAAAAAATAATGTCCAAATGTCGATAAACCAATTGAATATGTTAAGTATTGGCTGAGATATGACCATCTGAATAAATAGATTTCCTATAGGAACTCAGTGTTATTTTGCTCTGGTTCGTAATGTTATGAATCAAATATGAATAAAAATAAAATAGACTTTTGACGACGTCACACTTCACCACTCTATCTTCTTGTCTAGATTTCTAGATATCTACCGTGATCATGGCTGAAAAGGAGAGAGAGGTCAAGGGTTGCTTGACCCAGGAGTCCATTAAAGTGATTGGCGAGTGTGTGGGCGTGTCCTCTCTAAACGAGGAGGCGGGGACTCTGCTTGCTGATGATGTCACTTTCAGACTGAAGATGATGGTCCAGGTACGAACTCTCATCTCATTCTTCAAATAGTGTGTTATTGCTCATTAAGTCTAATTTCCAGTCTGTCTAAATCCCAGTTTGTCTCATGCTCATATTGTCTACTATCCATATGGTCTAATAATCATGCAATCACAGCCCCGGAAAAACCACAAACAGCCCCCGAAAACAGCTCAAAACCCGATTTCGGGGGCGACATCAAAAAGTGAAATGATCTCAAATCGCCCCTGTAACGATTACGAGTGGCCGCGCGCTCTCTTCTAGCTTCGTATTCATTGTGTGCATTTCTTGGTCCGTGCGCTGAATCTCCGTGTAAAATTGTATACACAAAAATCGGTCGTAAAAAACTCGCTTACCATGTCGCACGCAAGTACGCCAAAACACGTACATTTTCGCAGTTGCGAGATCGAGACGGAGCGTAGGGGTCGAGTTTTTGGCGGTCAATTTTGTTTTGGTAGATCATATTAGCTGAACCTAGACCACTAAACATCGCTAAAACTGCAATCAATTTCCATCACGAATTCACGATTGCCGCAATTTTATAAAGTTTCCATAAATAATAGAGGTATGAAATTAAAGCTTATTTTGTGATTATTCTCGCCATGTTTACGTAATTTTGATAATCATTTTTTCAAGGAAAGAAAATCAGACAAAATCACTGTGACTGACACGCATACAATACAGTGCGGTGTGTGTGATTTGAGCTGAGCTGAGCTGAGGTAGCTCGCTAGCTGAGCTCGAGTCGAAGAGATTTGACACTTTGAAATTGTTATCTGTTGGTTTGCATCATTATTGCCGCGATTTCAATATAGTTTCGTGAATACATGTAGGAGACCTGAGCTTAGAATTAGTAAAAGTATTACTAATGTCTACGTTTTTAAAGGACTGTCTGATTTTCTTGTGAAAATTTTACTTTGAAAAATGATTATCGAAATTCATGGCCAGAAATAATAACAATCTAGGGTCTATTATGTTACAGTTCTTGCATAAAATCAATGCATGAAAACTTAGTTATTGAACTAGAAAAAGGGGTTTCTTTTTTAATAGGCAATTATGAAGCAGGAAGCCCGAAACCTTAGCCTACTAAACAAATCTCAACAAACTGTGGGCCAATCCTTTTATGAATTAATGAAAAAGTAGCCCCAGAAAAAAGAGCCCCCGAAAGTTAAAAAAGGAGCCCCCGAAAATTTCCCAAAAATTTGAAATGGAGCCCCCGAAATGAAAAACTTAATTTTTTGCCTGTGCAATCATAAATAATTATCATCATCAATTGATTAATAGACCTCATGGATGGTAGACAAAAATGAGCATTAGACAAACTGAGAATTAGACTAACTGAGAATTAGACAAACTGAGAATTAGACTAACTGAGAATTAGACTAACTGAGAATTAGACTAACTGAGAATTAGACAAACTGAGAATTAGACAAAATGAGCATTAGACAAAATGAGCATTAGACAAAATGAGCATTAGACAAACTGAGAATTAGACAAACTGAGAATTAGACAAACTGTGAATTAGACAAACTGAGAATTAGACAAACTGAGAATTAGACAAACTGAGAATTAGACAAACTGAGAATTAGACTAACTGGTTATTAGACTAAATGAACAATAGACCAAATTACTAAATTAGTACACTAATTGGAGATTAGACAATATGGAAATCAGACCAAATGATTATTAGACCATGTGGATAGCACACAGGCTTGCTGTAGGCCATATGGGAATAGACCAATTGGGTAGTAGACAAACTGGTTGTAGACCAAGCAACAAGTTGCCTAATAGACCAGTTCACGTTTAGCACATTACTGCAATGACCCCGAATATCCACAGATCTTCAAAACATGAAGAGGTCCCACTTTGTACATTTTGAAATAATCACTCCTACAGCGACAGGGGTGCTACATAAATAGCCTTTGTTTCCCCTTTTCAAAGAATACTTCCACCTGTGTATCATGGAGTGCATAAATGAATAATGATTACGTAACTTTCATGAGCACATTTCCAGTATTTCGTCTCTGTGTATTTCACAATTTGTTCTGCAATGACCTGTATCTGCTCAACTCATGCGCAGACTGCAACCGTGAACTGGCTTATTGCAAGCACCCCCATAAGAAAAAAAAAATCTATCGTTAACATACTTGTCTGATTTTAGTTGATTAATATCAAGCTATCCACAGTTTCAAACATGAAGAGTATATGGCACATTGAAGCACCTCACAGCACATAATCGCAATATTGATTTATAGACTTCAGTTGAATAGCTTTCAAAATGTACAGTATACACTTTCCTTTTGTGACACGAGATAGTCTCTAATTAGTCCTGTATTGTTTTCTTTAAATTGCCCTGACTGTTTCTAATGATGTATGTATACATATCTGTATTAATGAATTTAATGAAACTGTCTTTCTATTTGTTTCATTCCAGGAAGCAGCAAAATTTATGAAGCATGCTAAGAGGGTCAAGCTGTCTACCGCAGATTTTGATCATACCCTGAGAGTTCAAAACATAGAGGTAAGGGAATTCCTCACTGATCAATTTCTAAAGAAGGACTTTTGTTTTAACTCTCAGTATTTAGGATGGATTGCATGAACGGCATGAGAATGAAAATATACAGATTCATCGTGCAGATGATATCAAATTTCAATCTCAAGCAGTAAGGTGTGTTATCTCTCTGCATAATATTAAGGTTAAATCTCAGTGTTCAAGTGCTATGGAACTTCTGGGGTTTGTTGTTATCGTTTCTGCTTGTGTTTTTTTTCTTTTTTCTTCTTTGTTTAACCCTAAAAAGGCCAGGCTATTTGAGGTCGTAATTTTTAGCATGGTGATAGATTTAAGTAAAGTGAATAAGATGGTAATGTTTATTTTCTTTTATGTTTATTTTTTTTTTTTTTTAATGTTTATTTTTATGACAATATGCAATTTCTTTTGGGAAATATACTTACACACGCACATTTGTGAGAAATAGGTCCGCCCATAACAAATATGGTATCAAATTGTGCGGGAGACAGGGAAAAAACTCATGAAATTTCAGCGCCAAAGGTTCAGGGGTTTTGATGCAGCGGCAAAAATTTGACAGGGGGCCGAGGGTTAAGTCATCAGTTTAGTGAGATCTTGAAAGGAAATCTTTCTACCAAATAAAAAAGGGAATTATATTGACTTTTCTACTTTTTTATTTCTTTTTTGTTCTTGGTCATATCTATCTAGGTTTATAATTAAACTTATCATTGTCTTATCACATTCACTCAATGATTTCATTATTTTACCTCACATCTTCTTTGAAATCTGTATTTTTAATGAAATGTGTAATTATTCAACAGTCATTGTACGGCTTTAGCACCGAAGAGCACATTCCATTCCGCTTTGCGAGTGGAGGAGGAAGAGAGCTTCACTTTGTGGAGGAGAAGGAATTAGATCTCTCCGACATCATCAATTCCTCCATGCCTAAAATCCCTCTTGACGTCAGTCTCAAAGGTAAATATGGTTCACCTATTCTCGAAATCAGTGGAATATCCAGGATTTCATTTTTTTGGAGGGGGGGGGGGGGAGGGAACGTAAAGAAATCACAGACAAGTAAAGCAAAAAAATAAAAAAATAAAAGCAAGATGTATTACATTTTTAAGTTGCTATTTTCTGAAGGAGGCGCGATAGCTCAGTCGGTAGAGCAGTGGTCTCGTAATCTGATGACCCGGGTTCGAAACCGAGTCGATGCGCTAGTGCCCTTTGGTAAGGCATTAATCCTCATTACCAGGTCTCTCAGAGAGGATCTAAAGCCGTCAGCCGTCTGGTTGCTTACTTACAAGTATTTATGCTTTCTTAGCAGTCACGTAAAATAACCACCATCATCAATGGGCAATATTCAGAGTCTAATTTATTTTGGTTGGAGCAAATTTTGTTGAGGGTGAGGGGATTCATTTGGTTTGTCACATTGGGTTTGTTTGGTGATAGGGGAGGGGGAGGGGGCTGTCCAATATCACAGCTAGAACTCAAAACTCACTTCCTATATTACTTTTTTTTCTTCATTCATATCGGTTTATTGAGTCAAATTTTCATATTAAAACAGTCAGGAGACTGATACAAACATAGATTACAAAGTTCGAAGATACTTGTGACTGTGAGTAATGTTTGGGATTGTTGAAGAATACATTATTGTTAATTGAATCAATATGCTGGCCATAGTCTTGTGAATTTTTAAAGGTTTAGGAATAAACATTATCTACTTCATGTCTTTTATATTTTACATGTAATCCAAGTTCCCGATGATGATAAAGCCTGAAGTGATGAGATCTCGTTCAGACATGTTTTAATTTGTTATCAATATTTTCTCCCCCTTCCAGCTCATTGGTTAAGCATTGAAGGAACACAACCTGCCATTCCAGAGAATCCACCACCAGGTAAAGAATAACTCCTATATGTTTCTGATAATCGTTCATAATAGTTACATTTTGAGAGCGATATTTTGAACCCAGTGAATCCATATAGTAATATGTATGACAGATTTGTTGGTTAGAAATAATGCCAATGATTGTATAGCACTTGGTGCTACATGTATGTTTCTAACTGTTTTACATGTGATTGTGTTCCTTTCATATTCAAGATTCAAGTTTTATTGTCCATATATTATAAGATATTATCATATTATCAAGAACCTTCAGTCAATTTGAAGGAGGCAGACTTAATCCGAAGAAGAAGACAGACATGTCTTTTCCATCGGTGTTACATGCAATAGAAACATATACAAAATACGGTATTGTGTGCCAAGACCCAGAAGGGCTTTAGCACTGTTTGAGAGTAAATGAGTTTTAGACCTTCCAGGCTCTCAGGCGATGGTTACAAGAAAAATTCATAGTCACGTCACGAATGCATTCATATATATGTCCTTTGACAAGACATTAATCTTCATTTACCACACTCAACCCAGGTGAGGTAAATGGGTACCTGGCAGGAATTAATTCCTTGAAATGCTAGAGCGCCGTAATGGCAGCCATGCTAAAGCTGGGATAAAAATTTCCGTAGCTCTTTGGAAGCGCATAGAGCCGTTTTAATGTGATGTGCACTATACAAGAACCAAATATTATTATTATTATTATTATATAGGTATGTATAGTAGGCTGGAGTACATAACAACACAATTCCCTCTAAGCAAATAAAGAGAAAGTGAGAAAAAGTGAAAAAAAGAGAGAAAGGAGGAGAAAGAGAGAGAGAGAGAGAGAGAGAGAGAGAGAGAGAGAGACAACTTTTGAATCCTAACGTTTGTCTGCCTATCTCTAAATTGCCCCCATCTTTCTTTCCTTCTGTCCATCCAGTCGACACTCACACCCAGAAGGTTGAATCCCAAGACGCTCTGCGCACCAAGAAGCCTACCGCTAAGGCAGAGAAGAAGTCTGGTAAGGGTGATATGGGCAAGACTGCAGCTACTCTCCTCGCCAAGGCTAAAGGCCTCACATCAGATCCCGTCAAACTCAAGGGTGTACTCGTTCACGAGCTCTCTGTGGTATGTAGCTCCTTGAAACTTTGTGATTGCTGTTTTATTTGGATCACATTTATGTGCATTTATTTGGAGAGATTTAGTCAAATATGTCTAGTTAGTGTTGTTAAGAAAGGAAAAAAAGAAGCATCCCCCTTTTCTTATACCGTACTTGATCTCAATGTCTCTTTGCCAAGATGGGTTACGTTTTTTAAATTGGTGAATTTCTAGAGTGGTATTGTGTACTTACAGTTTAGTATACTCCAAAAGTGGTTTGCTAAAACCTTTTTACAGATCTGAGAATCTTGTACTTGAACAAATTTGTACCTTGTTTTGCATCTTTTCTAGATATTTTTTGCTGATTTTTTTTTCTTCTCACTCTTTCTCTCTCTCTCTTTCTCACTCTCTCTCTCTCTCTCTCTCTCTCTCTTGCTCTCTCCCTCCCTTTCTGTATCTCTATCTATCCATCTCTCTCCCTCTTCCTTTCGCTCTCCCTCCCTCCCTCCCATTTTCTCTCTCTCTCTCTCTCTCTTTCTCACTCTCTCTCCTCTATCTCCCCCTCTCCCCTCTCTCTCTCTCTTTCCCTCTCTCTGTCTCTCATTCATCTCACAGGAGCAGCAGCTGTACTACAAGGAGATCACCGAAGCTTGCGTTGGATCCTCAGAAACAAAGAGAGCTGTAAGTCTAACTCCTGAATCATTCTAAAAAATCTGTACTATACTGAGACATCGTATGCTATAAATATTCATCATAACCTAACAGATGGTTATTTAGTTAATCAATCAACTCACTTATTCTGTAATTTACAATCTCTACTGCCGCTAGACTGTATCACCTTTGCCTCAATATCGTTGTTTCTCCTGTCTCGTCTCTCTCTCTCTCTCTCTCTCTCTCTCTCTCTCTCTTTCTATTTCTCTCTTTCATATTATTGTATGACTATGATATATCTCTACTGTAAGACATTTGTTTTTGTGATTTTACTTTGTAAACTCCATGCAATTCAGCCCTTGGGCTGCCATGTGAATCTTATGATAGATGCCATTTTCATTCAATTCAATTCCCTTTAATCACATTACCATACAAATCAGTCAGTGATTCTTAAGCCGCTGCAATCTGAGCGATCAACTATGACAGTATTTTTTTTGGGGGGGGGGGGGGCAAACAGCAGTAGAAATCACTGTTGAAAGATTGAAATTGTTTAATCCTCGATATCAAAGTTGAACAAAATAAGGTATTGAAAACCGAGATTGAGGCATTACAAAACATTTAATAAAAAAGAGAATTTGAAAGTATGCTGCAAATTGGAGCTCTGGTTTTTTTTCTATTTCTATTTTGACATAAAAAGAGGAACCTCGCGTTTACTCCCAAGTTATTAAGTGTCTATCTAACCGTTGATTCAAAGCATTTTCTGTGTAAACATGCAAGTAGTAAATGAATTAAACAATGTGATTCAATTACCTTGCAGGAAGCACTTCACAGTCTAGCAAGTGACCCTGGTCTGTATCAGGTGGTACCAAGATTCAGCATGTTCATAGCGGAAGGGGTAAAGGTCAACGTTGTCCAGAACAACCTGGCTATCCTCATCTATCTCATGCGTATGGTCAAAGCGCTCATGGACAACGTTACGCTATACCTTGAAAAATATGTAAGTGGTTTGAATTCTAGCTGGCTATTCTATTCCTACAAGTACATGATGCCCGAGTCTTAAAGGGGTGTAGCATGATGAGACTACGTGTCTTTCCTGTGGCCTAAGACCGAAGTGTGAAGAGAACTTTGGTCTGTTTCGCGAACGTTAGCGCACGCTGACTGTTAATCAAGTCCTTTCGTTTACGTGCAGTTGTCCAAAAGAAGTCTTAGATGGCGTTAACCAGTATTTGCCATGCTACACCCCCTTTAAGAGATTTTTGTTTGTATACTGGGTCTGACATGAACTGATGTGACTCAGATGCACTAATAAACAGAGCCTGTACAGCAATATCTTCTTGTAAAGTCATGTAGACTTTCTTTTCTTTCTTTCTTCATTGTATTTGTTTGTCATTTTATTCATACAAGGTTGCATTGTCAGTTCCAACCTGCTTTCCACCAGGAAATGTCCATTTTATAAATGATAGGTACATTGTGTATATTTGTGAAGTGCACTCCAGCTGGTGAAGTCATTTTGAGAGGAAAATTTACTTGATAAGTCTCAATTATTTTGAGGCTTTGATTTAACGTGAGTGCATACATCAACTCATTCACAATTGTTAATCATGGATTATTTGCATTCTGTTATTCTCTTTCGAACAGCTTCACGAGCTGATACCAGCCGTGATGACATGTGTAGTAAGCAGACAGCTGAGCCTTAGACCAGATGCTGATAATCATTGGGCCCTGAGGGACTTTGCAGCGAGGCTGATGGCCAGTATGTGCAGGTAAACAAGGATGACCTGACATTTCATCAAGCTTTATTTTGACACAGATATATAGGGTTTGGTTAAGGGCTGCCGTTGGGTCTTAGGTTAAGTTTAGGGGAAGGGTCAGGTACAGGGATGAAGTAAAGAATTAAGTTAGTTTGAGATGTTGGTAGTGGAGTGGAGGGACATTTTCTGGAATGTGTGTCATAGAACCCAAACATGATATCTCTGTCTTTATGCTTTCTTAAATTTTGGTGTTCATTAGGAATATTAAAGGGATTCTATTCCTACCATGATATAAATAACCTTAATATCAAAGACTTCCTGATTGATGAAGAGGTCATTTGAATTCACATCACTGACACATGTATTTCTGCTTTCCATCACAATTTAGACTTATTTTCAACATGTATTTTCAATTTTCAAATGTTCACAATTTAAAGAGTACTTTCAAGCTGCTGATCATGCACTGTGATCATGATATGAGATATAAGTTTGTTGTTAACTGTAATCTCCCTGTTTGGCTTTTGTAGGAAGTTCAGCACAACAACAAACAACATGCAGGCAAGGATCTCCAAGACGTTTGATGAATCTCTGTCCAAGGATAAAGCCCCTCTTGCCACTATCTATGGGGCATTGGTTGGTCTAGCTGAGCTGGGTCCAGAGGTAATGTACTGTAAATGCTGTTATTTTCGTGTGATTAATTTTTCGCGCTGAGCGACCCCAAAACATATTCACAGGTTCCTAAATTCGCATTGCACGCAATTCAGCTCGTTCAAAACACGCATAAGAAGTAATGCTTATATTTTCGCGAGTTCGAAATTCGCGCTAACCGATCTTAGTGCGAAATCCGTGAAAATTAATGTACCGCAAAGATTTTCGCGTTTACAGTAGTCTTCTCAGACTGGTGGTTAAAAAAAATGAAATTGAAACCTATCATAGATTTGAAAGATTTATGGATTTTTTTTTATATGTCTAAAAGATCAAATCTAGAAGTATAAGAATTAGAGTAGATATTAATTGAGCAGTTTATGAATCTATGTATTATTGATAATCATCGTTGTTGTCGCTTTTGTTGTTGTTTTTGTTATCATCATCATGCTCACTATCATCATCACTATCATCATCATCAAGGCTCAAATTAATTTTTTGCCCACGGGGGCTCTTCCAAAAAAAAAGAGCCCCCGTGAGCCTTCTCACGGGGGCGCTTTTAGTGCTGACGGGGGCCCGTATTTTAATACAAATTTCCATTGAATTGGTACCCGTGAAACTCCTTAGTATTTTATCATTATCATTTATCTAAGTCGGTATTTTTCCTCTTAGAAATTTACTTGTTACATAGCTGTTATTGACTTTCATCCCCGTGAGGACATTTTCTCCATTTCTTCCGGTTCTGCACATAATTTCCTCCTCATTATTCGGAGCAACCTTATTTACATTCTTTCTTTACTTTTAGTAATTACCATATCCTTCCAAAACACAGGGGTGGATCAAGCTTTTTGCTAAGGGTGGGGCATCGTCCACGAGCCGCGTAGCGGCGAGGCGATTTTTGTTGTTGCTATTTTGAACCCCCGTAAGTGGTGTTTTCCTGGCATCTACTAACATGCGGATCAGCGCCCACGAGCCGCGGAGCGGCGAGGCGACTTTTTGGTGCTTTTTTGAACCCCCGTTAGTGATGTTTTCCTGGCATCTACTGACATCTACTAATACTGTGTAGATCTGGACACATGATAGCATTTTTCTGTGCACATCACATTTTTCCTTGGCAGCCCAAGGGGGAGGGGGGGGGGGTTAAACCCCCTAAACCGCCTAGATCCGCCCCTGCAACAGCTTATGCCTTCTTCTTCTTCTCAATATTGATTTACTGGTCGGGTTACATTATTTGATGGACTTTAAGAATCACCAGATTTCAGAGGATTCAAACTTTCACAACGAAAAACTTCTCCATTTTTCAGTCCTTGCGCGCGCGCGATTGTCGATCTCCAGCTCTAGCAGATATTGGGCGTCAGCGTGCACACCGGTACTACCAGCGCATAGCAACTGTGCTGACGGCCGCACCGCGAGCTTCCGTTGTTTGTTTCGGGAATACTCCCGGGAATACTCGTAGAGATGGTTGAGAAAGCGCCATCTAAGTTCCATTTCATTGGTTTAAGGTTTGAAAATTAATACTCAATATTGTGTTAAAGTTATATCAGAAAAGATAATCTTAATTTTATAATTCCACGGGGGCGATTTTTAATTTTGCAATCACCCCCGTGAGCAACCTGACGGGGGCGATTATGGAGTTCACGGGGGCGAATCGCCCACCGCCCCGTGTATTTTGAGCGCTGATCATCATCATCATCATCACTATCATCATCATCATCCTCATCATCATCATCATCATTATCACTATCATCGTCATCCTCATCATCATCATCATCATCATCATCATCGTCATCATCATTATCACTATCATCATCACTATCATCATCATCATCGTCATTATCATTATCATCAGCATCATCTTCATCAACAATTTAATCATCATCATCATCATCATCTTCATCTTCATCATCAATATAATCATCAACATCACCATCATCAACGTCGTCTCAATCTCTATATTGTCTCAATCGCAGGTGATGAAGACATTGGTGATTCCTAAAGTGAGGATGTTAGGAGAACGTCTAAGGATCATGACAGAGAGTCTGATCATCAACAACCCTGATAAGATAGCAGCAGACCATCTCAAGCAACTTGTACAGGTGACTTTATCCAACAATTTTGATATCGCGTCTAGAGAAAGAAGTAATAGACATTCTAATAAACCCTTGCTAAGATAGGTGGTAAATCATGACTTCACATTTCTGTATCGTATAACACAGAATACCTGTAGGACCATTCTTGCACGTATTTGCCACTCATTGACAATTTTTTTTTTTAGACATTGCCTTTTTTGTCTGGCAGTTTACCACATCATAGCTGAAAGAGCTGTAACTTTGATATTCTTTTGTATTATAATAGTATGTGAAACAAAGGGCACGTAGAGAATGTTTTTCAAATTGTAATTATTTATTTGTAATATGATATACCTGAATGTTTTGTAATTTTCTTTGTATTGATGATCTACATGTATTTATATTCATAACTTATCAATTTCATTGTACTCAATTTAATAATGTTCATAATCATGTTGGAAATGTAGGTATTATCAATCCAACCCTTTGGTTGCTATGAATAATTAAACAAATATGTAAATTGTTTTCCTTCTTTCTAGAAATGTTCTTGAGCTTTTACTGCATATAACATTTCATGATGTTTTAATTTACAATTTCATCTATATGTATGAAACGGCTTGGTGCTTGTGTTTACATAATGAGTTCCTGATTTCCTTTGATCGTGTAGAAACACTGCGCACCGTACTTGAAGGGAGTGAGAAGCACGCCCGATGTCCTTCATGAATACGAGGAGGAGTTTGGCTATCTGGGTCCTTTCCTCTTCTCCCACGTCACCAAGTTGCGATTCCAACCCAGCACGGTTACAACACAGTGCAGCTCTACTCTGACATCATCGAGACCTATGATCACAATACCTCAGGTAAGTGAACCTAAACAGAGTGCTGACCCCAAACAGAGCGTTCCTGCTAAATATCTTTTTTTGTTGTAAGACAGGTTTAAGAATTTAGCCAATGACAATGACAACCCTGTATTCAATTCACGTGTTTATGCTTTAAGTTTTTCCATCATGCCCAGCTATGCAAGCTGTGTGCAACACTAAGCAAGCTCCATGCAGCTCGCTTGATCCAAGCATCTTGATGCATTTAAAGTGTGGACGCATTGTAGTTCACATACTTTTGTGGCAAGCAAGGATATTGACAGTGAGTACAGCACACTAAGACGCACATTACCTGCATCACCATCATCATTGTTTTCCCCTCGTCGTGGGATTGCCTCAATATCCTGACTAACCTTTCTGTAGATGACTGTCAACTCGTTTACTACTGACTTCTCTAATCCCCATAGGCTTAACTAAGGGAACATCCGGTACCAGTAGGCAATGGGTCTATATAAACTGTGGAGTGTTTCACAAAGACTAAGATCGACTTTAAGTTGGACTTAAAGATGGCAGGCCATTCATGCCACTGTTTGCTCTCAACATTTACTGGCATTGGTCTCTCAAGGACATACAAATTATGGTCAGTAATCTACAGAATTTACATTTTTTATAATTCATTATTGAAGGTAAAAAAAGTATCTAAAGATCATAATGGTGGGAACAAACAGTGGCATGAACAGCCTGCCATAGTAAGTCCAACTTAAAGTCGATATAAGTCTTTGTGAAACGCCCCCCTGATTAACCTTTCAGTAGAAGATTGTCAACCAGTTGACTACTGACTTCTCTAATCCCCATAGGCTTAATACAGGGAACATCCGGTACCAGTAGGCGATGGGTTAACATAAACTGTATGCATACAAATCAGGGGGGTGTTTCACAAAGCTTTTTTCAATGACAAAAGACAAAAATCAGTGACACATCTGCTGGTAACCAATCAGAAGCAAGGATTACAGTAGCTTATAACAAAAAACTGTCATTTGTCACTCATGACATGTTTTGTGAAACATCCCCCAGAGGTTATATTTGGCTTTGACTTTCATCTCTCTCTCTTTGTCTGACAGGGGCGACCTTCCACCATCATTACCTCTGGTAGGTCCCTCTCCTCCTCTGGGTTTAGCCCCAAGACTCCCTCCTCCCTGTACTCCCCCACCGGTACCGGTCTGCAGCGTACCTTCTCCTCATCGGGCTCAGGGTCCACACCATCTAGCCAAACCAAGATTGTCCTGGTCTCTGCCACCGGGTCAGGAAGGAGCTCAGCACAAACTGTAAGTGTGAAGATTTCTAACTTTAAAGAAAAAGTTGAGTTCTGGGAAGAGGTGAACAATAATTTGTGAGCGTTATCATTGTATAATGCAAGTGTGGAAGATTATCAGATAAAATATATTCCCTAAAAAGCATGGCTCTTCAAATGCCTTAATATTCTAAATATGCATATTATACATGCCAACCGTTCCGATTTTAACGGAACTGTTCCGTTTTTGAAGTTTTTATAGCCCTAAAAACGGAACGTTCCGATTTTGGGGAATTTGGCTTTCCATACATAGCATTGATCCGATCGAGTGCTGAACTGGTTGCATTGCGCAAGGTGCGTGCAGCGTGCACTGATATGTACGTACAGTGGCAGCGTGTTGCTGCGCGCCACGTGCACTCTGATATGTGTTTCCGTACGTAACATTTCCGTACGTAAATACTTACGCTGGCAAATCTCGTAAGTATAATTTCTATACGTTTGCATGCGCATATCAGCATGCATGCATTCGCTATCGCGGCTAGCGCACCGTATATGCATAGGGTCCCCATGCAAAGTACGTGTTTCGAGGTACCGTATACTTTGTGATTTGTGATTTGTCTCGGAAGAAAATCTGTCAAAATGAGCGGAACAGCAGCTAGACGAATTCAGAAGTACAAACACGAATACAAGGAACGATTTCCCTTTATTAGAGCAAGCACAAAAGGGGAGAAATATGCATACTGCATTTATTGTCGGCAAGATGTCTTGTTCTGCTGACATTGATTTTGACAACCTCATTTACATGTAGCTCAATGAGTTACAATAATTTTGGATTGTTGACTGTTGTCTGCAAAGTTGAATACCATTATTGCCAGTCTCATTTTATGCATAGATCTATGTCATGTATAATTATTTAAAAAGTAACTAGACTTAAATGCATCACTCTGCATGAGTGGCTAATTAAATCTATGTCTATTATCTGCTCTGCCTCTGCCAAGGATAAATTAAAATGTGGAATTCACTTCAATCACTTTTTTGTTTGGTATGACACAAAAATTACCCATAAACTTGGGTTGAATTTTAGGGGAAATGGTCCCTAAAATAGGCTCAGATTGCACCAGAGAGCATCTGGAAACCCAGAGCTTCCAGGGCCCTAAAGCGGGCCCTGAACCCCGGCTAAAAGGACTTTATGCAGGATTTCACCTTTCTAGGCTGGAAATTTCTTAAAAGAATGCTTAAGTTATGAGAAATCCAAATTTTCTAACTAAAATAGTTGCAATGATGTGCATTTCTAAATCTACAGCTATTTTTGCATTCTGCATGTATTAGTGAAATAATGTTCTGAAAAATTAACAAAGTTTTAAACATTTTTGTTGACATCCTACAGAGTCCAGTTCCGAGTGGTTCCTCCACACCTACACCCAGTGTCTTCAAGCTAAACCCCAAGAGTTTCTCCAAGTCTCTCAGCTCTTCTCTCGCGCCTTCTCTGGCATCGTCTCTCGCATCTTCACTCTCCTCCAGCCAGACTATTGTCATGTCACCCACAGGGACGGTCAAGGCCGAGCGGAAGTCGCCTCCTGCAACGGCCAGTGCTGGAGGAACCAGCAGCACCAATATGCTGATGTCTTTGGCCCAGGCGGCCACGATGCAGACACCCATTAGATCGTCCAGTGGCGAAGACCACACCCAAGGATCGTAGCAGAGTTGACACTGTACAGACATGTAAATGACCAACTGAACAAGAATGTGCTGGAGGAACCAGCAGCACCAATATGTTGATGTCTTTGGCTCAGGCAGCTACGATGCAGACACCTATTAGATCGTCCAGTGGCGAAGACCACACTCATAGCAGAGTCGACACTGTACAGACATGTTAATGATGAACTGAGCTAGAATGTGCCATTCAGTTTTTGTATGCTGCTAGTAACAACCGATGCGTGAGGGAGTAGTAGTACTAATATGCCATCGTATTGGGCATGCTACCATGTCTTTGGTCCAGGCTGATACGATGCAGATGCCCATGACTGGGCGTTGTGGCGTACTGTACGCCTGTAATCCAGCTAACAATGGAAGTTATAAACTGATTCAGCCGGGGACGCAGGTTCGAAACTGAGTCACATCTTTCTGATGGTGACGTTTAAAGGTTGGTCCCCAGACGGAAACAATCAAATCTGATTGATACACGTCTGTAAAACCCAAATACATACACACCCATTAGATTGTCCAGTGGCGAAGTCCACACTCTAGGCTCATAGTAGCTATGAAAGTTGTTAGTTATTTAGATCCTGAACTGACACAACTGAACAATTGTACTATTCAAATGTTCATGGTGGTAGCAACATCCTTTCACCACCTGCAACCACCAGTGCTGGAAGAACCAGTAGTACCAATATGCTATTGGCTCACGCTGCTGTGACCATGCAGACGTGTCTAAGCTAAGACCTCTCTCAAGGCTCCTACCAGCAACAAAACATTTAGATCCTGGGGGGTGTTTCACAAAGATCCTAAGTTGAACTTATCTCTCAGTTAGACTTAACAATTATGGAAAGCCATTGGCATCTATGAAAATATTTTGTAAAAGTTATTTTAAAAGGCATAAAATGTTGATTTATATCATTCATATTTTCTATTATCAAGGAGATTTCATGCTCTTGATGCGGAATTCATAAAAAGTTTTAAATACTTCAATTTTTGCTTTTGAATATATACTATTTTAAGGCTACAAATGGCTCTCCATAACTTTTGAAGTCCAACTTAGAGCTAAGTTCGACTTAGAATCTTTGTGAAACACCCCCCTGGACTAACAACATGGACTGTTCACTTCATTCTTTTCATAATGCTACTTACGAGTAATGACCAGTGCTGGAGGAAGAGGTAGCGTAGACATGCTCCTGTCTTTGGCTCAGGATGCTACGATTCAGACACCCATAAGATCATCAAATGGCAAAGACCACTTTAAAGGGTCATAGCAGACTTGGTCTTGAATAATAATTTTGAAATTACATAACCTGTATTACCAAATCATGTGTATAAAAATTGTGATAATTGATGCAGAAAAAACACCATTACTTTAAAATGGTGCTTTCTATTTTGAAAATATGGATTATTGGACATATCAGTCATATAGAGGAAAGAATTTTGTCCCTTAATATCTACAGATATCATCATTCTCATGTACATGTAGGTATAATGTATATGAACACTGACATGTATAGTTGTAGTTGATCAAATGGATTGTCTAAATCTCTACAGTATCTGTCGGGAATACGAGACTGGGGAGGGGGTTCATGACAGATATTGCTACTTGTATGCATGTAAGGAGCTTGAATGCATTGTTAATATTTTGTAAATTTTGTAGAATAAATATTGCAAACGTCAGAAAAGACTGCAACATGTTACACTTATTTGTAACTCCACCGTTTGTGCTTAATGCATTGTACAGTTACATATGTGGGTGTATGAGAGGGGGAGAGAAAAGGAGAGAGAAAGAAAGAAAGGGAGTGTGTTAGAGAGAGAGCAAAGGGGAAAGAGGGTTAGAGAAAGAGAGAGAGAGAGAGACTAGAGGTGAGACGCACACTAATAGATGAGAAAGAGAGAAAGAAGAAAAAAAAGAGAGGGAAAGATTGTCAGAGAGAGAGAGAGAGAGAGAGAGAGACTAAAGGGGAGAGAAGGGGGCCAAGTAGTAGATTGGAGTGAGAGGGAAGGGAGTATCAGAGAGAGAGAGAGAGTGAGACAGGGACTAATAGATGGGAGTGAGAAGGAAAGGAAGGGGCAGATAGACAGAGAGGTACGCCCCTCTCCTTTTCGGACAAATCTTGATCCATCCATTTATGATTGTTCCAAGTATTAGAAAAACTTCAAACCGAAACTTGACGAAACGTCGATGCAATCAACATTCCTTTCAACACCAAAGAATACTCAATGCGCGAGTAAATAAGTTACAAATTCAGCGCTCATAGAATCGGGAAAAATAGCCGATCCATAGATTAAAAAATTAGACCCCCCCCCCTTGAAACAACGATACAAAACAGTTCATTAGTGCTGTGTGTTGTTCTACACCGATACTACGGACTTTCGCGGATTTCAAACAATCCGGTTGCCCTCACCCCATCCCCCTCCATTTCCCCCACTTATTTATTGTTATTATTTTGTTAAAAGTGTACCGAATACAGACTACCGATCAATCCCTGTCAATCCCTGTCAGTTTTCAGAATTTACATTCATCATACAATCTGTCGGTTAAAGAAATTGAAAAGGTTTTTGTCCGACCAAGAATTAGTACTTTAGATAATAAACTAAGAGAATTTCAATTCAAATTGCTTTATAAAATTGTTTATGTCAATCGTTATTTATACAGGTTTTAATTCATATTAAGTGATAAATGCTCATTTTGTGGAAAAGAAGAGGAAACATATAGGCACATATTTTTTGAATGCGAAATGGTGAGAAAATTATGGGATCAATGTAGTGATAGTTTGGATATTCCAATCCTTAAAGATATGAGCTGGAAGGAAGTTCACATTGGATTAGACGAAATAACCGAAGATAGGCAAATGATTAATCGCGTGGTTTTATTAATTAAATATTTGATATTTATTAGTAGGGAAAAAAAGAAGCCTCCAAGTATTGAAGAAATAAGAGAGAAAATATTCAAAAGTAAACAGGAAGAAAGAAAGAGTGCTACTGAACGAAATACGTTGACGCTCCACTATAAAAAATGGGAACATCTCAAGGTAAACATGGACAATATGCAAGAAAATACAAGGGATGAGGAAAGGAGGGGCCTGCCCGGTTCACAGCTGTGTGTGATTGGCCGGTCTCGACTGCCATAGACTGCCCACGTCTTCTTGTTTCGTTTTTTTTGTTTTGTTTTTTTTTTTTTTTTTTTTTATTGTTTGTTTTGTTTTCTGTTTTTGTTTTGTGTTTGTTGTTGTTGGTTTTGTTTTTAACTGGGGTAGGGGATATAACAAACTTTATTCATTCGATATAACTAAGTTGATTGTAGTCTGTACTTTGTTCCAATATGTTATAAATTATAATATGTAATAGAGATACTAGTACTACAGAACAAAATATAGAGGGGGGGGGGTTATAACAATATCAATTCATTCAATATAATTGAGATTACTGTATTTTGTACTCTGTAATTGGTTCCAATATGTTATATATTACAATTTGTATGAATTAATATTATTTATTGAGTGAATACAATAAAGAATATTACAACAACAAAAAAATTCCGCCGGATAAAACCTCATGAGGAAAATATAGCGTAATGGTTGCTCCTTCTTATAATATCCCACATGGCGAATTATCATCATAGTCCTTCCTTTCATACATCAATCGACCTGTTTACTAATTTCATATACACTTCTTGAACAATACTTTCAATTTCAACCGTTTATATTACAGAACGTATGCCTTTATCAATTCAATAAAACCAGACCTCCTCTCGATCAGCCTACGAATTGTCCAAAAATCTATAGGCAATGAATTATTGATCAGTTTCTTGCTGTTACCATGGATATCACTGCATGCCTCATCTAAATGTCACTTAGAGGAGAGAAAAAATCTTCAATTTTCTCTCATTCTCGTGTTATATCTTAGCTTCACATCTGAATTATTATACAAATACACCCCTTTCTCTCACTTTCTTTTTCTCTCTCTCTATCTCTCTCTCTCTCTCTCCGACTGCCTTTCTTTTCTCTGCTTTATTTCATCTATGATTTTACCTAACCTTGGTGTCTGACTCTCGATCATTTTTTCGCTCTGTGTTTTTATCTTTCCTCTGTCTCCCCTCCCCTCCCCTCTCTCCCTCCCTCTCTCTCTCTCTCTCTCTCTCTCTCTCGCTCTCGCGTCCCCTTGTTTCCTCTTTAATCTTCTCTTTATATTTTGCTAGGAGTCTACCGTGCTGTATTTCATCTTTTTTTTCCAGTCTTTCTCCATCTCCATCCCACTTTTTCTCATCTCTTCGCCCTAAACCTTTCCCTTTATCCCACCCCACACCTTTCCCCCGCCTCCCTCACTATCTCTCTCTCTCCCTCTCTTTCTATATTTCACTGTCCCTCCATCTCTTCCTCTCTCTTTTCCTCCCTCCCCTCTCTATGTTCCGCCCTTTCTTTCTCTCACTCTCTCTCTCTCTCTCTTCCACCCACCCTCTCTCTCTCTCTCTCTCTCTGTCTCTCTCTCTCTCTCTCTCTCTCTCTCTCTCGCACTTCCCCTCTCTCCCTCTCCCCTCTTCCCTCTCCCCCTCTCTACCTCCCTCCCTCCCTCCCTCCCCTCCCCCCTCTCTCTCTTTCCATTCACCCCGGCCTTGTATATATGCTTTCCATATTCACAGTTTCTACGTTCGTGGTAAATTATTACAATTACAAAGGACAAAACACAAAATCAGTCTTTATGGTAAGGATAAATATTATATCCAATATCTCAAAACATACATAATTATCAAGACATTAGTGAACGATGAATTGAACAATCATGATTGTAGAACTGAATGTTGCATAATCAAAATCGTTCCATGAGATGTAATACATAAACTCTTCGTCTTACATCCATTTAACTATTTCATGGACATATACATGTACATCAAGGAAAGAAAATAATCTAAATATGTACAAACTGCAGCTTTTGCTTTAAAAAGCATATTACTGGGTGTTCATATTTGCTTCTCGGCTTATTACATCCCATAATGATTAGGACGGATTTTTCGTCACGCCGTACGAATATTTCCTGGTAGTTCTTTGGTATACAGTCATATAAAATTGAGAAGATGGAAAAATAATACTGATTCAGTAATGGGCCTACGGCATTCAACTTCATCATTATGCGAAAAACATAATAATCAATCAGTATCGCGCAATTTTCAACGTCATGATAAGTCAAAGCTTTCAAAGTCAGCAAATGGAAGACTATGAACTCATTCGGAATAATTATTATGAAAGTCGTGAACATAGGAAGAGATGTTTTAGGTTGAGTGAACAACTCAAATACCAGCCTTGTATTATAAAAACAAAAGTCATGAAAGATATTGATTATTTAATACCCGTTTTAATGACATCGCCGCATATCTGAAATCTTTATGGCTCTGCTTAACTATCTTTGCAAAGTCCATCATGTTTGATGCCCACTTCAAATGACCACCTCAGCGTGACATCGAATCGGATGTTCGTTCTCCTTACCGAAGAAGTACGGCCTGGTCGCCACTCCCTGCGCGTAATCTCTATGCCATCCTCCTCGCGATACAAGCTCATGCACCCAGGGCGGATGGATGTCAGAACAACTCTTAAATGACATCGACTCGTCATCATTATAACATCGCTTCCTTAAATTATCCGTCCCCTCGTTGTCTAATACGGATTCGAGTTCGACGAACTGCATGACGGTTGCGTCAACGACGTATCCCTTCCATTCGACAACCCAGTGGCTGATTTTAGAGCTCTCGAAGACGACCGGTGATGTCGGATGAGAGTTCGTCGTGCGGTGTCCTTTTTGGCGGGACTTTTCATTTCGCGATACATGCTTGTCGTCTGCGGGTAATCGTCTGCGAAAGATATGAGCGATGCGTCGTTTGAAAGGATGAGATCGTTTGGGTTCCCGCAACACCGATATGGGTTTCCGGATGATCCAACGAACACGACGTGGAGGCTGTGATGCATCGTGGTCATCGATCTCGGAGAGGAATGAGACAAGTCGTCGAGTGACGGACCAGCAATCGACGTCGAGGCGTCCCAGTCGGGCCTGACTACTGCGACAATGCTCCATGAAGAAATCTTCGATGATCTTGCGATCGACCTCAGACGGTCCTGTAGCCTCTGATTCACACTCCATAGTAAGTTTAATACAACAGTCTAAAGACCTATATCTATATTCTTAAAATAGTCATGTTTATTTTGAGGTCAGTTTTGAGACAGTTGATTGGTGCTATCCGAGTGGTCAGATAATCGTCAGACTGATATTTGAATACACTGTATATACATTTACCAATTAACAAACAATGATAGGCCTAATCGTGTTTTTGTTCTCCTCCGATCATTTGAGCAACTGAGGCATCCATATATCAAAAAGATGGTTAACATTGATATGGTGTTCACCGCTAAGCCAAAGTGGCCTTATAGTTCAATCAAGCCAGTACTTCTCCGTTCTTTTCGACTCCGATTAACCCTCTACATACGTTTACCAATTTAATAGTGATAGGCCTTCAAGGGTTTTTGTTTACTCCGATAATAGAAATCATAAATATAATGAAGATAATTACAGTTGAAATATTTCACTCGCCCTCGAGTCAATTCAACTTAAAGACGCATTGGGCTTTCATCCGTTGTCTGTATACATCTTCTACTCAAACAGGACATCTATATATACCTTTCGTATATAATGTCAAAGATAATTAAGTTAGTTATGTTAGGCCATGAAGCGAGCTAGCGCCTCACATACCAAGGATATCAAACACATCCACACCGATCTATACTCTGCGTGAGTGCATGTCGATCATCCTTCGCATCCAGAAAACAATAACAAATCCAAAGTTCAGTTCCGTGCGTTTTTCAGCTGATTCAAATATATAGTACAGAGTTAATGGTTCCTTTACGTATATTTGTTGTCTAAATACTAACAAGTTACTTGTCCGCTGTGCATGAATATAAGTTAATTTAAAGAAATCGAGCTGTGGGTGAGACACTGCATGGTCAATCGTTGCATCTGTCTTGTATTCATCTGTTCCACAAATGAAATTATATGTTTGTTATGTTCTTGTAGACGGCTGCAGAGTAAATTATCTCATGTTGTGTGGATATATGAGTGCTATAGTTTAGATGAAACCAATCGGATATCCCCCATTGCGAAGATGACGTCACAGGCAGTGTCGCACTCGAATCAGAAAAACAATACCGATTTACCCAAGTTCAATTTCGGGCGTTGCGTAGGAGCGCAGAATGAGGGTCCTTTTTCTCAGCACAAAGAATTATTATTCGCATGATATATTACTGGAAGGATGAATGCTTTACAAGAATCCGCGTCGCACAGAATGGTTTGCATACAACTGAACTGAAGGAAGACGACTTTTAACACACCAATGACCCGAGGGATGTAGCACACAAAATGGCTCACACCTATCGCGTTTCTTCTCAAGCTTTCATCAGAATCGAATCACAATGCACCCGGGAGACAGAAGCTGCATATTCAGACAATCGAAACTGAAATAGAAAGAAAGGCAGAGAAGAGAAATAATGCAGTGAATCAGCCACGGACTTGGATACAAGCCAATGATTTATAGCAGGACATAATAAATGCTGACATTGATAATAAATCAGAACGAACTTATTGACGCGGGAGGGTGATATACAACTGAACAATAATTGTCTGATGAAAACATCCCATCTAATAGGCTCTATGACGAGGCCCCCTCCCCCCCCCCCCGCCCCTTGCTCTGTGATATTATATTGCATACGTTAATTCCTCTCCTTCATCAACACCCGGCCTCCCCCTCCCCCCATCACTCTCTCTCTCTCTCTCTCTCTCTCTCTCTCTCTCTCTCTCTCTCACTCTCTATCCCTCCCTCTGTCTCTCCCTCTTCCTTTTCACGTAGAGCTGTTTCCGATATCCCTATATATATATACCGTATATATATATATTTACATTGCCTTTAATTCCTACACAAAAATATACATAGATCAAACACTTAAAGGTAATAAAGATAAGCGCTCGTTTTCTACAGCAGCTTTGCTAAATCAATATTGATGAAAATCCGACAACTCCCCCCCCCCCCCCCCCTCTCTCTCTCTCTCTCTCTCTCTCTCTCTCTTCTCTCTCTTTCTCCACCTCACCCTTTTATGTCTTATAAGTACACACCCTCCAATACCCGCACATCCCCACACACAATTCTGATTTCATCTGATTTCAACTGAGCGAACAATACGAGAAACGTACATTCATTAATTGTGCAGAAGAATAAATTAATCATTATAAATCAAAACAGCCATGAAACAAATTAAACGTGCTTCATGCATATATACTGTCGCACGCGTACTCTTTTTTCTTGTTGTCTGAAAATATGTCAGGCGACAGTCACGTCCATAAAACGTACACGATCGAATACACCATGTATACAAACCTTACGAACGAACAAACGCTGTCAATTTCATCACACGCTTTTGTCAATGAATGCTAACAGGACAAAGCCATTAAATCAAGCAAGTATAATCAAACAGTGCATTACCTGAATGTTTTGAAGATAACATGTAGCATATGGATATAGTATATCCATGCATCTCGGCTTCAGCTTCAGCATCAATAACATTGACCGAATGGGTTGTTGTCTCCTCTCCTCGAGATGATGTATGCCTCATCGGGCCTCACGGTGGATATGATCACCACGGTTGACTCTGTGCTCTGGCATCCCAAACACAAACAACTACTTGAACTTCAGACCCGACGCTTGGCTTTCCTCTCAAGTGCGAAGAGTGGGAGCTAGAGACCGAGGGAGAGAGAGGGGTTGATGAGAGAGAGAGAGTGGTGCATGGGAGGGAGATGGGGAGAGTGGGGAGACAGAGAGAAAAAAGGAAAGAGAGAGGAAAAGAGGATGGGGAGTGCGAGAGGGATAGACCGAGGGAGCGAGTGAGATGAGAAAGAGGGGTGCATGGGAGGGGGGTGGAGAGAGAGAGTGGGATGGAGATAGGGGGAGAGGGGAGAAAGAGAGAGGGAGGGAGAGAGAGAGAGAGAGGGAGGGAGAGAGAGAGAGAGAGAGAGAGAGAGAGAGAGAGAGAGAGTGGGAGAGAAAAAAGAAGAGAGAGAGAGGAAAAGAGAATGGGGAGTGATGAGAGAGGGATAGACCGAGGGAGAGAGTGGGATGAGAAAGAGGGGTGCATGGGAGGGAGGTGGAGAGAGAGAGTGGGATGGAGATAGGGGAGAGGGGAGAAAGAGAGAGGGAGGGAGACAGAGAGAGAGAGAGGAGTGGGAAAGAAAAAAGAAAAGAGAGAGAGGAAGAGAGAATGGGGGAGTGAGAGAGGGATAGACCGAGGGAGAGAGTGGGATGAGAAAGAGGGGTGCATGGGAGGGAGGTGGAGAGAGAGGGAGGTGGAGAGAGATGGAGGAGGCAGCGAGGGGAGAAGGAGAAAGAGAGAAGGAGAAAGAGAGAAGGAGAAAGAGAGAAGGAGAAAGAGAGAAGGAGACAGAGAGAGAGAGGAATGAGAGAGGGAGAGAAAAAAAAAGAGAGGGTGGATGAGAGAATGGAGAAGAGGCGGGTGAGAGACAGAGAGAGAGAGGAGAGGGAGGGCAAAGAGGGAGGGAGAGATATGTAAACAAAGGTTGTAAAGGCTTTAGTATCTTTTATATAGTACGTTTGCTTTCCAGGTCAACAAACCCCTTTCAGACCCCCAACGCCATCCGATGAAGAACGATAATTCTTTTCTCTCCGGGTCAAATTCGAAGCATTGTGCACGAACGACCTGTAGTAGATCACAGCGATGAAATTGAAAAGATAACTGTGTGAGATGATTGTAGTGCTGCCTTAGGCGATATATCAGCTCACAAAATATTTCAATTTATGCACACTCCTAGATGCCTATCTCGAGACCCTGTGTTGACTATATGCTAAAATGACATTACAGTCATCGATAGTCCATTGTGCTATAGTGTCCTTTTGGCAGTAACCCGACGTATTCCTGTCACCTATAACCTGTATGCATACTGCATTTCAATAGCCATATTAATACAGGGTGCATTGCATTGTTATAACCTCCCTGGGCTATGTCGGGTAAACATCTGGCAAGCTGTCGTCTCCAATGGTAACAATTGTGTATCTACATATCATTCATAACTTGCATGCATAACACTTTAAAGACATCGGTGAACGATTAATGCTAGCGAATAAAAACAAATATATAATACACTATTCAGTATTCGAATTAAAAAAACATACATTTACCTTTGATATACATGTATTGTTATCCGTGGCCAGAAAACTCACCCGATGCGACGTTTACCCGACATAGCAACAACTCATTGATAATAATGATTTATCTACCAGCTGAATATCACATGTTTTTATTCAATTATGGTAGCGCCTCCGTAGATATAGAATCGACGTTGCATGTGTCGTCTGGCATTGATCAGCATATACATCAAACACGGCTATATATAGAGATCATCCAGATAATGTTTTATGTCATCGCCTTGATTAAGCTTGTTGGGGTACTTACTGAAAGATGACAAAAACAATATACACGTACTCGTTCATCATAGGTTGATGATTGTACGTGCATGATGTAATACATTTATGTATTTTCAAAATGGGTCTATTTTGTGCTTAACCATGATATTGTTTTCCTTCCGGGCTTGGTATTAACGACTTGCCATTGTTTGCACATCCCCCTGCAGCGAGACGTTTGTCCCAACAAAGCATCGAATCGATCGCTTGATCCGTTTGTGGCTGCCGCCAGAATTTGTCATTAGTATTTTTAATTTTTGTTCATAGCACCACCTATTTTACATGTGCATCGCCCTTTAAGTAATTTCTCTTTGTTACTTAAGAAAGATTTACAGCGCATGCCTAGCGCGGGTCAATGTCAATAAAAGGCCTACAAACACATTTTTAGTACGCACGAGAAAATAGTTCCATACATTCAAGCATAAGAAATAAGTTATTATCATTAATTATGTACTGAAATGTAAAGTAATGTTCATTGAAATGCGAATAATATTAGTAAATTCTGTCAAAACTAAATCGTTGGTCGTTTTAAGTAAAATTCCAGTTGGACAAATTATTTGATATCCGTGTGCCGATAAGTTCGGTGAACGCGTTGACCCTTGGCTTTTCTGAATTACGACCTGGCCCAAGCAATACGTGTTTTGTGGGGTCTTCAAGAAACGCCAAAGTTTCAAGGTATATTTTGCTGCCCAAGGATGGAAAAGTCCTGCCAACGAGGTATGTTATGGCAGAAATGTATTTAGAACAATTTCATATTACTTACATGATCTATCAGTTTGTAATTTTGATACATTATAAGTGTTTTTTCATGTTGTGATTAGTAGCGTTCAGTGAGCTAGTTTTCCACACACGTGAGATTGTTTACATCTAACGCTAAATTATGGAAAGCCATTTGAATATTTCATGTTTGAGTAATTATTCATGAATAAGAATTCTCTGTAAATCAGTAGCATATAAAACTTGCTTTTATATTCATAGTCTTAACTAGTATGCTCTTAATGCATGTTTATCAAATTTCTCGTAAGAGACTTGTAGCTCATATCATAAATGTTTTATCATGAACCCTTTTTATACTCATTCTGACAAATCATATCTGTATGAACAACTCTCGTTAAGAACATCTATTTGGTTTATCAACTCTTTAAATTGACAAGTAATCTGTATATTTACTTGTGTACATATATTTGTATCTTTCGCACGGTATTTATTATTCTGTGCTATTTTATACTTTTTATGTTCACAGTTTTCACGGCACTGTTCATCACTGTTACTTTGTTTTGACAATCGTTAAGTCAAATAAAGACATTCGTCACCAGAAAATGAACATCCGTTTCAACGTTGAGTTATTTTGATCCTGCGGCAGCAACAGTGAAAACTCGGATGGACATGACACCTGAGAAATCCATAATTGGATCAACTACTCAAGCCAAATATTTGATGTGATGTCTGGAACTGCATTCGTCCTCACCTGGCCACTAAGGAAGCTGACGAGGAACTCGGCAAGACACGGGCAATCAAACGGCTTGGAGGTTGATCATCGCTCAAGGATGTCAGGTTCATTTTCATCAAAATAATTGAAGATTGAAATCAAAGAAAGAACACTAGAACATTTATATGCGATTGAAATTTCTCGTTTGGAAACTTAAGCAATAAACAAGCTAAAGATTGATTTAGGCTTGCATATCAACTTCTCGAGAGAATTTCAGATTTAAAACCTTTAAGATCTCTAACAGAGTCTTGGTTCGTATCCCAGAATTGTAACAGCTATTTATTCTGATTTGTTTGGATAACGTAATTTAAAACAACATAAGACTTGATTCCCTTATGATGTTTGGGATTTAAATTTTCAGCTAAGATTATAATTTTCTTAAAATACTTATCTAACGAGTGGAGATAAGTTTACAGAATTTGTTATGTGTATGTAACATCTCATCAAGAATAACCTTGTGTGTGCACTTATAGATGATTTTGAGACAAAATAACATGATCAAGTTCATTTGAAAGGATATTTTTTTATTAAGATTGAAAAAATTTCTGAACTAAAAAGAAACTGATTACCGATAGTGTTTTCCTTTAAGAACAAGGGAACAAAAGGTCATAATAATTTGAAATTGATTAGAAATCGGGTTACCTTGTTGATATTGGAATTGATTTGGATTCATGATAATATCATTAATTCTATGCTACGTTTGATATTTTTATTATTTCAAAGCTTGAATGTATCGAATTGTATGTCCTGCGTAGCGCTGTGTTTTTATCGTGCCCGAATTGAGATTTGGGTTAAAGCAGTTATCTTTGCTATTTGTTATCAGCTACTGCCATTTGCTGTTACCAGCCCACTCCCACACGCCCATTTCTATTTCACTTCCAAACTTTGATTCAAATTCAAACTTCAAATTTCGGTCAAGATTATTTAAATTTGATCTCAAATACTGATTTTCTCGTTGGTTTATTTACCTCAAAAATATATCGTTCAATATGGAAGGGCAACAACCAACTGAAAATAACTTGACTACTGACTCGACTAACTTACCTCCTGAAACACTTCGCCGCTCCACTCGTCCTGTCAAATTGACAGAGAAAGCATTGCAGAATAAAGAAGACGACCTTCAAGGTAAGTTTTTTGTTGAACATATAGATTTGCATTCGATCATACAATCTACTCGAAATAGCTTATTGTCTCAAAACATTGATGGTGATAGCTTAGCAGTGAATAAGCTTGACATTACTGCTAGGCTCAATTCTTTGAAGGAGATATTTGTTGAGCTAAAAAGGCTCAATGAAGACTCCATTGATGATGAGGTTATTGAGGCAATGGATGAA
This sequence comes from Strongylocentrotus purpuratus, assembly GCF_000002235.5. NCBI lineage: Eukaryota > Metazoa > Echinodermata > Echinoidea > Camarodonta > Strongylocentrotidae > Strongylocentrotus > Strongylocentrotus purpuratus. Next base: position 26,420,049 of record NW_022145597.1, read on the forward strand.
TCTTCTATTTCTGTTCGTAATATCTTATCGGATATTGATAAGGTATCCAACATGTCTTCTTCTAGACAACCATCAATTCGGTTGGCGCACTCAACACAATCACGACTCTCGAGGACATCTTCCAGATCGTCACGACGAGTTGCAGTCGCAGCAGAAGCCGCTGCATTACAAGAAGAGCTTACAGCCCAGAAGCTTCAAAATGAACGGGAAAAGGAGCTCGAAAGAATGGAACTTGAGGAAGAAATGAGGAGGAAGCAAGTAGTTTTCAAAATGTCCGAGCTGAAAAGACAACTAGAAGAGGAAAGACTACAAGGCAAGCTCAAGGCACAAGAAGCAATTATGAGAGTCTACGATGAAGAAGATGGAACCAGCACAGTCTCTTCTTCATCCTCGCGTGGAGGTAAAACTGTTGTCAAAAAGATCGAAGATCAGCCAAATCCAACTGATGTGATCCCAAGGGCATCTCCCAAGTTAGAAAGCAAATTGATTGATGAACCAGCCTCCATCGTGTCACAGCAAGCGCAAGTAGTGCTTGATCCCCAAGCTCCGATGTTCCAGCCAAGATCACCAGTTTTAGATCTCGCTGATGCCTTGGCTCAGAGTCGTCTACCCGTTCCGGAGCCGCCAATATTCACTGGAGACCCACTCCAATATCCAGATTGGGTGTCGGCTTTCACTACTCTGGTAGAGCGAAGAGGCATCCCTCCTGGTGAAAAAATTCACTACCTTCGAAGGTATCTTGGTGGTCCAGCAAAGGAGGCAGTCAGTGGCTACTTTCTCCTGAGGTCAGAAAATGCATTTGAGCAAGCAAAGAGCACCCTTCAAAAGAGGTTTGGCAATCCATTTGCTATTGCTGAAGCCTTTCGGACAAAGTTGGATGTGTGGCCCAAGATAACCAGCAAGGATCACAATGGGCTGCAGCGGTTTGCAGACTTCCTTCAACAGTGTCTGGTAGCCAAGGCTGAGATTGTCGATCTCAACATTCTGGATGATATACGAGAGATCAACCGAATGGTTGCTCGACTACCAGATCATATCGTCCATAGATGGAATCGCTCGGTGGCACAGACAAAAAGGGAGCGACTTTGTTATCCTAGGTTTGCTGACTTCGTTTCTTTCATTGGGAACGAAGCAGACATTGCTAATGATCCTCTGCTCACTGTGGATGTTGGCAAGACTAGAGAGAGAAAACAGGAAACCGCAGTCTCAAAACGGGTAACCCTCTCTACGTCTGGCTCAACTTCACAGAAGCAATGTCTGTTGTGCAAGAGACAACATCATTCCCTGAATGACTGTCGGGAATTCCTTCGGAAAGACATGTCCCAGAGAAAGGATTTCATCAAAAATGAAAGACTTTGCTATGGCTGTCTTGAAAAAGGCCATATGTCTAAATATTGCCAAAGCAGACTGGTCTGCAAGAAGTGCAGTAAAAGGCATCCAAGCTGCCTTCATGAGGACCAAAGAGATTCGAACAAGGCCAACTTGGCATCAAGCCAACCGAAGGAAGCTCAAACCGCATCGACCTCAAATCCTCAAGCTGTAACGCACAAAGTACAAGGCGATGAACGTAGTGACCTTACATCAATGATTGTGCCTGTGTACCTTTCTAGTACAGAGAGGCCTGACAAGGAGGTTCTAGTGTATGCACTACTAGACTCCATGTCAAACACCACCTTCCTTTCCGAAGATGTCGGCCAAGACCTGGATGTACAATCCCAGCCTGCCACATTGTCGTTGACAACTTTGACAGATGAGATATCGATCTCAACCTTCAAGTATGACAATCTTCGTGTCAGAGGTTTTTATTCCTCGGAGAAAATTCGTCTACCCTCCACATTTACTAGGCAGTCTATCCCTCTGGACGACAGTCATATCCCGACTCCAGAAACTGCCTCCAAGTGGCCTCATCTCGTGTGTGTGCAGGATATGATAGCGCCAAAACAAGACTGTCCTGTCGGTCTTCTGATTGGCTACAATTGTGCACAGGCCCTTGCTCCTCTGACGTCAGTCCGAGGCCAAAATGGCGAGCCGTATGCTGTCCAAACAGACCTTGGTTGGAGTATTGTTGGAGGTCAGTCTGACTTGTCCAACAGCTTCGATTCGTTTGGCCACACATACAGGACAGTCAGCATGAAGGTAGAGGCCCCGATCGATATCAAGAAGGTGACATTCGCTTACCAGTCTCCCTTAAAGGAAGCGACTGCATCGGATTTCCTTCAGCTCATGGAAAGGGACTTCCAAGAAGCTGAACAAGCTGATGCAATGTCACAAAATGACAAAAAATTCATTCAAGTTGTCACCGAAGGTTTACGCCAGAGAGAGGATGGGTTCTATGAGATGCCTCTTCCATTCAAGAAAGGACCGCCATCTCTTCCGAACAATCGACAGGCTGCTTTGGGTCGATTAGCAGGTCTCAAGAAACAGTTCCTGAAGAAACCTGAATATCACAGTCACTACAAGGTATTCATGAAGGAGATCTTGGCACGCGGTGATGCAGAGATGGTCGGTGATAGTAGTGACAAAGGCTTGTGGTATATTCCTCACCATGGGGTATATCACCCTAAGAAGCCTGGCAAGGTCAGGGTTGTATTCGATTGTAGCGCCAGGTATCTTGGGACAAGCCTCAATGACCATCTCCTGCAAGGCCCTGACTTGATTAATCCTCTCATCGGTGTCCTGTTGAGATTTCGCCAAGGTCCTGTGGCATTCATGTGCGATGTGGAGAAGATGTACCACCAGTTTAAGGTTGCAGATCCACATCAAAACTATCTGCGTTTCTTGTGGTGGGAGGATGGGGATCTCTCCAAGACCCCAGTAGATCATAGGATGAAGGTCCACCTCTTTGGGGCAACCTCATCTCCGGGCTGTGCCAACTTTGGCTTAAAACAGATTGCGGAGGACCACAAGAAACTCGGTGACCGTGCAGCCAACTTCCTCAAGAGGAACTTTTATGTCGATGATGGCCTAAAAAGCATGTCTTCTGAACAGGAAGCAGCTGTGCTAATCAAGGACGCAACTCAAATGTGTGCTAAAGGCAATCTACGTCTGCACAAATTTGTGTGCAATAGCAAGGACGTAACCAGCACCATTCCAAAATCGGAACGTGCCACTGTCACGAATGCAAGTGTTCAGCTAGGTGAACAAACCTCACCAATCGAAAGAGCTCTTGGGCTTCAGTGGTGCGTCAGTTCTGATGAGTTCTGCTTCCGACTTACTCTGAAGGATCAACCCCTCACTCGACGAGGTATTCTAGCTACAGTTGCGTCTGTATATGATCCCCTTGGTCTCATTGCACCAGTTGTCCTTGCTGGCAGAATGATTCTGCAGGAAATGTGCAAACAAAAGATGGATTGGGATCATCCCGTTCCTGACTATCTTCGGACAAGATGGGAAATATGGAGACAGGAGATCCTGAAGCTAGAAACTGCAAAGATTCCTCGCTGCTTCCAGCCCAAAGATTTCGGAGAGGCTGAGGAAGTGGAATTGCACCACTTCTCAGATGCCTCATTATCTGGATATGGACAATGTTCATATGTCAGATTACGAAATCAAAGGGGACAAGTCCACTGCTCTCTTGCCATGGCAAAGGCGAGAGTAGCACCGCTCAAGCAGTCTACCGTCCCCAGACTGGAGCTTCAGGCAGCAACCTTATCTGCCAAGGTTGCAAAAATACTGAATAAGGAGCTAGACTACAGCTCAGTCAAGAATATCTTCTGGACCGACTCCAAGGTTGTTCTGGGTTACCTGTACAACCAGTCTAAGCGCTTCCACATGTTCGTTGCGAACAGAGTGGATTGTATTCTGAGAACCACAAGTTGTAGTCAGTGGAATTATGTTACTAGCGGTGATAATCCAGCTGACTACGCATCACGTGGACTGACAACAGAGGAACTTCTTTCGTCAAACTGGTTAGGAGGACCAGACTTCCTTTGGGAAAGTGAAGTTGCTAAGCAAGATGTCACACTAGAGGTTTCTCCTGACGACGTTGAAGTGAAGTCTTCGACAGTACATACAGTAATGTCAAAGACCAAGATTTCAACCTTTACGTCATTTGAAGATAGGTTGAACCGCTTCGCCATGTTGGACAGCGCTATTAGAGCGGTAGCTGTACTAGTGAGGTGTTGTTACAGGCGCAAGGGACATGACATAGATGATGTTGAGATCAAAAGAGTCGCTGAGAGAAATCTCCTGCATGCTGTCCAGAAAGAAGCCTTCTGTGATGAAAGACAGCAAATCAAATCTGACAAACATGCTGTGTCAAAATCTAGCCGCCTGAGTCAATTAGATCCATTTCTTGACAAACAAGACCTCCTACGGGTGGGAGGACGCATGAAGAGGTCTGAAATGGTGTATGGAGTTAAGCACCCTATTATCCTTCCGAAGGGTAGTAGACTTTCCATGCTTGTCGCACTTCACTATCATGCGAAGATTTCTCACCAAGGTAGAAATATGACCATCAACGCAATCAGATCAAGTGGATACTGGATCATCGGTTGCAGAAGCATTGTCTCATCTCTGATCGGCACATGCACCCATTGCATTAGACTAAGAGGCAAGTTGGGTGGACAGAAGATGGCTGACCTTCCATGTGAACGACTTGAGCCATCGCCCCCTTTCACTTATTGCGGTCTGGACTGTTTTGGTCCATTTGTAATCAAAGAAGGGCGCAAAGAGCTCAAGCGCTATGGCCTCATCCTGACATGCATGGCAATGAGAGCCATTCATGTGGAAGTATTGGATGACATGTCATCCGATGCATTCATCAACGGACTGAGATGTTTCATTGCTATTCGAGGAAACGTAAGGCGGATTCAGTGTGACCAGGGCTCCAATTTTGTTGGAGCCAAGCATGAACTGAAACAAGCTCTCCGTGAGATGGATGCGGACCATGTCGCCCGCAATCTTCTGGAGCAGAACTGTGAGTTCAAAATGAATCCTCCTTCCTCTAGCCATATGGGAGGTGTATGGGAGAGACAAATCAGAAATGTGCGCAATGTTCTCAATGGATTATTGGAACAGTGCGGAACGCAGTTGAATGTCTCCTCTCTACGGACATTTCTCTATGAGGCCATGGCTATCGTAAACAGCCGTCCATTGAGTGTGGATAACCTGGAAAGTCCTGATGGTCCTCTTCCGTTGACTCCCAATCATGTTCTGACCATGAAATCCGGTCTTATACTGCCTCCACCTGGAAGCTTTGAAAGGGAGGACATCTATCTCCGCAAAAGATGGCGTCGAGTCCAATACTTGACACAGTTGTTCTGGACACGATGGCAGAAGGAGTACCTGCACACGCTTCAACCAAGAAAAACTTGGACTGAAAAGAAGACCAATGTGCACGTAGACGACATAGTACTCTTGAAAGATGAAGCCATTTGTCGGACAGATTGGAGAGTTGCGAGAGTCATGGAAACAATGTCCAGTGATGATGGTCTAGTCCGGAAGGTGCGACTTCTCATGGCGACCCCAGACTTGGACAAAAAAGGTAAGCCAGTAAATAAGAGGACAACTCTTGAAAGGCCAGTACACAAACTGGTAGTTTTGATCCGCAGCACCGACAAGGCGATTGAAGACTAAGCTTGACTTTAATAGCTGACATTCACTTTTACCCAGACAAATGGCTTTGACTAACCTGGACTTTCATCCTGCCCTGACATTTTAAGAAATATTTTCTCAATTTGGGGAAGACCATTTGTATTTATAAATTTTGCAAGTCGGTCAATTCCTTGTTTTGTTTCAAATAGATAGTTTTGTTGTTTGAAAAATCAGTTAGATGATTTGGGTGGGAGTGTGGCTGCCGCCAGAATTTGTCATTAGTATTTTTAATTTTTGTTCATAGCACCACCTATTTTACATGTGCATCGCCCTTTAAGTAATTTCTCTTTGTTACTTAAGAAAGATTTACAGCGCATGCCTAGCGCGGGTCAATGTCAATAAAAGGCCTACAAACACATTTTTAGTACGCACGAGAAAATAGTTCCATACATTCAAGCATAAGAAATAAGTTATTATCATTAATTATGTACTGAAATGTAAAGTAATGTTCATTGAAATGCGAATAATATTAGTAAATTCTGTCAAAACTAAATCGTTGGTCGTTTTAAGTAAAATTCCAGTTGGACAAATTATTTGATATCCGTGTGCCGATAAGTTCGGTGAACGCGTTGACCCTTGGCTTTTCTGAATTACGACCTGGCCCAAGCAATACGTGTTTTGTGGGGTCTTCAAGAAACGCCAAAGTTTCAAGGTATATTTTGCTGCCCAAGGATGGAAAAGTCCTGCCAACGAGGTATGTTATGGCAGAAATGTATTTAGAACAATTTCATATTACTTACATGATCTATCAGTTTGTAATTTTGATACATTATAAGTGTTTTTTCATGTTGTGATTAGTAGCGTTCAGTGAGCTAGTTTTCCACACACGTGAGATTGTTTACATCTAACGCTAAATTATGGAAAGCCATTTGAATATTTCATGTTTGAGTAATTATTCATGAATAAGAATTCTCTGTAAATCAGTAGCATATAAAACTTGCTTTTATATTCATAGTCTTAACTAGTATGCTCTTAATGCATGTTTATCAAATTTCTCGTAAGAGACTTGTAGCTCATATCATAAATGTTTTATCATGAACCCTTTTTATACTCATTCTGACAAATCATATCTGTATGAACAACTCTCGTTAAGAACATCTATTTGGTTTATCAACTCTTTAAATTGACAAGTAATCTGTATATTTACTTGTGTACATATATTTGTATCTTTCGCACGGTATTTATTATTCTGTGCTATTTTATACTTTTTATGTTCACAGTTTTCACGGCACTGTTCATCACTGTTACTTTGTTTTGACAATCGTTAAGTCAAATAAAGACATTCGTCACCAGAAAATGAACATCCGTTTCAACGTTGAGTTATTTTGATCCTGCGGCAGCAACACCGTTATATCTACAAAACATGCAGGTATAGCCTTGAATGATCACCGCCTGCACGACATTACATATAATAATTTATGGTTATAATTTTATTCATATATTCCGCATGTCGGGCAAAGAAAACAGAGGCATAGCTCATCGTTGTCATGTTTGTACAGATGTGGATTGGGAATGTATGATCCATGCATGTGGTTGCTAGTTACACGTATACTCATTTCCCATAGATTATATAAAGAGACGCTATATACACGAATGATATAATTATATCAACGAGCAAAATGTTAAGCTGCTACAACGATCATAAATGCATAATCTATCACTGATGAGCAAACCTCCAACGTCTATATTTGTTGGCATTCAAAGCATTTCGTAGTAAGTCATTGATTAACAAATATGTATAAATGACATTAATTCGAAAAGTCATCTGAAACGAGACGAGCGAAATTTAAAAATACTACAACGATCACAAAATGTCATATCCATCACTGAGCTTATAATATTTCTATATCTATGGGCATGCAGAGTTACTATGAACACGAAATGAATTCGAAAAGTCAGATGAAATTAGACTTAATCACGTAAGGTCCATTTCCTGCTTTAGATCTCATAACTGCTTTGCTCTGACCACAGAAAGAAAAAGGGCGTTCCCAAATTTGATCAGTTTGTAAATATATTTATGGATCCCCTCCACCCCCCGAAAAAATATACACCAAATTGCGTTTGTATTTCTATAATTTAAAATGCACTTTGCCAACATCGTTCTGTTGCATAGTCAGGTCAGGCTAGGGAAAGCTTTGGGTTGTTATGAGCAACCATCTTAAATTGTGTTCTCATGTGAACCTGTAATATATTTAGCATGCTGGGGAATGCACATAATTATTAAGTATAATTATCATCATAACAGTAGACCCTAATCGATACTCATATTATAGCTATTTATAGTACGTACATATAGACCGCTTCATAATAAAGGTGAGACAAAATTAGGCCAGATGAGCTAAAGTTTGGTTAATAATTACAAATTAATCAAATATACTTACCAATATTGTAGATAAAGCAAATATCCAACACTGTTCAGTATCAGGATAGTATAAATATATAAATTATTTAGCATGCTGGAGAATGCCCACACGTATAATTATCATCATAACAGCATAGAACCTAATCGGTACTCATAGTATAGCTTGTATATAGTACGTATACATATAGACCGTTTGGTAATAAAGGTGAGACCAAATTAGGCCAGCTGAGCTTTAGTTTGGTTAATAATTACAAATTAATCAAATATACTTACCAATATTGGAGATAAAGCAAACATTCAACACTGTTTAGTATCAAGATAACTGAGGCCCTACCACCGTCTGTTATAACGTATGTCCTTGTGTTCCCGATAAGGTACCTGCTGCTGGGATCGTTTCCTTCCGAAAGCTTCGGGTTTCGCGCCAACATTATGAGGCGTAGGGGTCAAGTCCAGGGTCGGAAGAGAGTGATTTTAGGGACCTTTAGATTTGCACAACGACAACGTGGATTGCTGCGATCGACGTCCTTTTAATGCACTGCCTTGAATGGACGTCACACGTATCAGTCCACTAAAATCTAAAAGTCCCTATTATTTTAGAGTGCTCGGTTGAAACATGGACCTACTACGAAGGCCCATGGTTGAAATTAGAGCTATAGAAGCGAGAAGAAGGTGGTATAATTCTATCAGCGCAGAGACAGTGTTATGATAAATTGAAACCATCGATTGGGATTTTGGTATACCAGCCATAGCGACAAAACCATAACCAGGGACCAGGGGGTGTTTCACACAGATCATTCACTGGCGTACTGATGGAGGGGCTTGTGGGCAGTTGTCCCCCGCCATTAAATTAAAACGTGGTTTATTTCTTATTCGACACCAGTGATTTACAAATGTTCCTGAAATGACATGATATTCTGGGTTTTTCAAGTTCTCACTTTTGCCCATTATGCCAGAGGCGGCATTCCCGGTGGGGGGGGGGGGGGGGGGGGGGGGAATGTGCCTCAAGTTTCCATTCATCCTCAAAGTGCCCCTTTTAACATAGGACAAGTGCCCCTTTTCTTTTCGAATTACTGTCCATTTCCTCTCTTTTTATCTCTGGTGAGTTCCTCTTTTTAGGTGCGAGAAATTCCCCCTTTCGCCTCTGATATTTTTGTCCTTTTTACTTTGACTCGGGCCCCTTTTCTTTTTTAATAAGTGTACTTCTTCCTTCGTAATAAAAACCCCCTTACCTTTCCCTTAAATGTCACCTTTCACCTCTGATAAGTACCCCTTTTATTTTGACACGTGCACTTTTCCTTTCTAATAAGTACCATATTTCCTTCGGATAAGTGCCCCTTTTCATTTTTATATGAGCCCCTTCCCCTTTTCAAAATGCCCCTTTTAACATCTGATTAATGCCCCTATTAAAATTTGTTTGGTGCTCTCATTTCCATTCTCACAAGTGCCTTTTTTAATCCCTGTTGAGTGTCCTTTTTCAGGTGCAAGAAGTGCCATTTTCACCTCTGATAATCGCCCTTTTTATTTTGACACGAGCACCTTTTCTTTTCTAATAACTGTCCTTTTCCCTTTGATGAGCGCCTACTTTTCCTTTCCCCATAACATGCACCCCTAATTCAAGGCTACCTAGAACCTCTTTTTCTTCTAAGTTTCCAGTTATAGATTATAATTATGTTATTTGATATAAAGGAACTTTTCAGTCTTTTTTCATTAGATTGTGCTTAATACTCATCAGGGTTTGTTTTTTGTCTTCTTTATAAGATGTGATTTTTCGCACTGTGACCTCACAAATCTTAATATTTTTGCTCCCTCGCTTCGCTCGCTCGAAAACGAATATTCAGACCATCACACCCAACTGCAGAGTATGTTACTTAATTAAGCAGTTTCTTGTACCACGTAAATAAAGAAACAAATATTGATATCATCCCTGGTAGAGTAATCACAATCATGACGATGCAGGGGTATATACCAATGTCTAAAAATGGTGTATGTTTTGTTTATGGTTCCTTCTGTAGGTGCCCCTTGTTTCCAGAAAGTGCCCTTTTGTGTTGATGCCCCCCCCCCCCCTATTTTGAAAGCCGCTCCGCCGCCCCTGCGTGGTGATTTGGATTTTGTTGTGACCCCCAAAAAGGTTTTGCTCATTACACCACTGGAGGCATTAGGGAAGTAGATATATTTTGTAAACGGAAAACAGTAGACTCCCCTTTTATGAAGTCAGGTTCCAATTACATTTTTCTGAGTCAGATTACAATTGCATATGGCACTCGGTACTTCCTAACATTTCGCTGTAATCACGTGTATTTGTGAAAGTGAGTGTTTAGATATATTTGTAAACGGAAAACGGTAGCCATTTTATGAAGTCAGATTACAATCACATGATACTATCTAGTATCTAACGTTGTCAATGTTTGGCATCAATACGCGTGTGTTATTTTAGTGTGACTATAATCATTTTGCTGGAATCACAGTATTTTTGAAGGTGAGTGTTTAGATATATTTGTAAACGGAATGTTGAGTCAAGTTTATTGCTGTTGTCACCGGTCTGCACCAGCTAGCAGGCCGAATAAATGACTCCTTGCTATAGTATAAGTACGTTTTAAAATAACCTGGTAAGTTTGGCAGCGGTTCTCTCTAATCTGATATGTGTATATTTAGTTGTAAATGTGTGTGAACTGTGATAATGTATGCATTTCATCATCATTTCATTCATATGAAGATTATGTGTGGCCCATGGGTAGATTGAAAATAACAGTCTGATTATGGGTAATTCTTCAAAAAATTACATTTTGCCAATCTTCCCCAGCACGGCGGTTGACATATCATTATAATAATAATCCGGTTCACAATACTGACTGAGAAAGTTGATATTTCATGCCGCACCCCCATGGTCTTTTGGCAGCTCAATATTCATATTATTTTATTACCGCTTTTTGTTTACCACTAAATAAGGTTTACTGTCTTATGCCACCTTTTTCTATCTTTCCTTGTTAATTATAAAAACTTCTGGTTATCAGCCATTCTATTCACCTGCTATATGAATAATGCTGCCTGTAAGTATCGGCTTGCATGGTGATGTAGATGCTTGAGGATGCACCATGTGAGAGAGGGGGAGGATTGAGGAGTCCTGAAAATGACTGTTGATGAAGTCTTGAAAAAGACTGTTGGTTATCTTTCTTAGCTTATAGTTCTAAGGAGAACTATAGCGCTTGGAGAGGATGGGCGGCGGAAGTGGCTCGACGTTTCGAACAGGTTGACTATCCGTCGTCAGGAGACTCCTGACTCCTGCCGACGGATAGTCAACCTTTATTTTTAATAAACCATTCAATAAGTAAATAAATAAATAAACAGATCCATTAGATTTAGCAATGAACTTGTTTACTCCAATACGTGTTGAGCAACTCAAGCTTTATTCCTTCAGATCACACTAGACGTCCTCCATTTGAAAATGACTTTAGGATTGTTATTCTTTTCTTTAATGCAGTTCTACTGGAAGAAATTGATGACTCTTAACATGATGAAGGAACATGGCATGCTGTGTTGTTTTGTACCAACTATCGTCTATCTTCTTCTGCCTAGTCTTCCAATCACTGGAGCATTCGATGAATGTGTAAAGATATATAATGGTAAGCACTCGTTACCTCCACCAGTCCAGGATCTGGCCGATTGTATTTTATGAGCCTTTACACCGCGAAAATGGCGTTATCCTAAATTTGTCATAAATGATCCTACATTTCCCCCTTCAACAGGGATCCTTTATTAAATATCATCGTTCACATATGCATTCAAGAAGAGATATATACATTCAGAATTTCAAAATGATATTCTTGGCCATTCAAAATATGATAAGAACATACTTTTTATAGATATCAGTTACAAATTGGAGTTCATTTTTAAAATATCACAGATTTATTTGGCAAAAGAATTTAGAAGAAATAAACAATCAGAAACACTTTATAAAAAGTGACCACTTTTTTCATAAATTTATTTTCTTTCAGATTTGTTTGACATAATCAATTACTTTTCCATGTCATAATAACACTTTATCGCTGATATAATGTGTTTAAAAACTGGCAAACACTGTTTGCATTTGGCTGCAAAAAAATCTTTCCTTACTATAATTTTAATACAGTTGAGAGCACTGTTATTATTTCCATGGAACCCAGACAATTTATTTTGATTTCTAAACTTAATAATTATGTACATTATTACGGGACAGCTAATACTCAAGTTTTTACCATATTTCGTTTGAATAAATACAGTAACAAGATTTACGTATACTCGTTTCTTCACTGTTATTACATAATGTACATCTGTAACTAATTTAAACGTTAACAAAGCATCTTTCACATAAAGAATTCTATATACAGCCTTTTCACACACAGCTAAAATTCTATAAACATGATTAGTATAAACGTGTTTGAAACGTGTTTAAACTAATCACGAGCCTTTCACACACAGAAATTTCGGTGCGATCGTTAATCGTTTCGTGATTAACTACTGCTCGTAAAATGCGCAGTAGTGCCATTGCGCATTGAAGGTCATGCCATATCAATCAAAGTGCACGCTCCATCCAGTTTAAACACGTCTGAAACACGTTTAAACACGAATAACCTTTCACACACAAAATGTCAAGCTCTCTAGATACGAACTTCGTATCTGCAGCCTGCTTTTAGGGGCGTATGCACCGCGACTTCGTATCTATCCCAACATCGTATAAACGATGTTCACACTGGGAAAATTTTCTATAAACATGTTTAAAACTGTTGAGTTAAACACGTTTATACTAATCATCTCTGGATACGATGAATTTTAGCTGTGTGTGAAAAGGCTGTCAGTATCCTGAACTGAAACCACCCCATGTTTACATTGACAGTTGAATGAAAGGGAAGTAGGTAATAAGATATAATCTATGGCATGAAACTAGATGAGGGGTTGAATGATAATATTCGATGATGCTACATTAATCAACATCCCAATTTAATTCTTCCCTTTTTAATTGTGATTTACACGAGCCTTCCAGACGGCTATAAACAAAAACAATGGGAAAGAGATATTGGAAATATTCCAATAAGTCACATGCAATTTGATGTAAAGTTGTAAACAATATGAAAGATAGTCTAGTTATATAGCGAAAGACTGCCGCTTTTCACACTACACTACACTACGCTTTAACACTACATGATATAAACCGGAGTTGTCGAAATGCGATGTCGCTGATGATTGTCAATGATGATACACTGACAAGAGTCGACGACGATGTCGAAGAAACGAGAGTCGATGAACTGGAAGGTAAGACTAAAAATACAATTAAGGGCCCCGTCTTACAAAGAGTTGCGATTGATCTGAATCAATCGCAAGTCCTCCAATCAATCTCAAGTTTCCAGTCTCCTATCTATTGTGTATATAGTTGCGATTTAAATCAATCGCAAATAATTTGCGATTGATATCAACTCTTTGTAATTAAACGGGGCCCCAGACCTTCAAATAAAGACGATGTTGTAGAAACGAAAGTCGACGATGTGGAACTGGAAGATAAAACTATAAGAGTATAGTTCTGACCTGCAAACGAATAAACCAGAGTCTCTGACGATGTCGAAAAGGAGAAAATAACTTTATGACGATATTGGAGAAACGAAAGTCGACGACGTGGAAGGTAAGAGTACAGGTCTGACCGTAGAGAAGAGGGCTCTTACGGAACCCAAGTCTGTATCCCTATACATTTTGTACGTGGGGTTTTATGTTATCCTTTTATTTTCTTCATAGTCCTGACTCCTTATCCATTGTATGCCAGGTGGGAAAATGGTTGGGGTAGATTTTATACTTTCTTAACTTCTATGAACAAATTATATTTTCAGGTGATTGGTACACTTTAATTTTCTGTGTTTTCATATTTTTTTGTCCATACAGGTAGCTCTTTGAGATTTACAGACCCTAATGCTCAGCTAAACATCAGCGTTGAGAGAGGAAAATACATGATTCCGTCAATGTTGTGCAACGCTGAGGGTTTCACCAGCATCACCTGGCTAAAAGATGACAGGTTTTTAAACTTTCTGTGATCATAAAACAATAAATCATTAAGAAGTTTCAGTAATTGATGTAAGCCTTTATGTGGATCGGTTGTAATTGGCTGGATCGGCTGTAAGCAAATTTGTTGTATAAAAGTGACACCTGTTATTGATAATAAGTTTTATGAAATATGACTCCGTTTTTAATTGTTTTCATCATTCTACATAATGTATATAAACTTCTGTTACTTTAAAGTCTGAATCCTATCATGAAAGGATTGTCATCAGATGAAACTTGAAAAAACAAAGTTATAAAAAACAGAACAACAAACAAAAACACAATTTAAAAATAAAAAGATTTGCAAGTTGAGGGGCAAAATTCTGTGAAATTAGTAAAGGGGCAATTATCTTTTAGTTTGAATATTTGAAGTATACCAATTGGATAAAATGATGGGGGGGGGGGGGTGTTCTCCCTTAAATTCGCTTTGGCATTCCCCTACTTTGTATATGTAGTACATATTTAGCCTTTCTCCACTGTCATATTCGTTTCAGCTTTGAGTTCCCATTTGGTTTTATGCCTGGCAGCAGTAAAGCCCACACGAGTCTGACAGACTGTAATCAGACCGTGCAGATTAAAAACACACAAAAAGATGCGATCGGGAACTATACATGCATGGTGTCCAATGGTGAAGAGACGATACAGAGGACATTCCATGTAATTGTAGAAGGTAAGTGATAAGACAGGGAGAGCAGTATAATCACCGTATGGTAATATGTCCGTGGGGTAGCCTCATTATAATATTAAATTATTATTATTATTATTATTATTATTATTATTATACTTTTGTTGTTGTAGTGCTTACAATCAAAGTCTCTACTATTTCAGCTAATGTCCCGTGTTCTATTAAAGAGTTGGGATTGACTCAATTAATTGATATAATAATGATGACGATGATAATGGTGATGATGATAATGATGATGAAGATGAAGATGAACGGATGAAGATGAAGATGATGATGATGAAGATGATGATGATGATGATGATGATGATGATGACGATGACGATGAAGATGAAGATGAAGATGAACGAATGAAGATGAACGGATGAAGATGAAGATGAAGATGATGATGATGAAGATGATGATATTACTGATGATTAAATTAATGATAGTAATAACAATAAGAATAATAACAACAATAACAATGATAATAAATTAAATTAGATTAAATGTTAAATTACTCATTTTTCAAATGATTTAGAGGATTGTACGACACATGCTCCAGTGAAAATATCCTACATCAGCCAAAGTCCAAACCCCTAGACCAATCACTTCACTTTAAACCGAACCTAAAACCCGTTAACCTAACCTAACCTAAAACAGAAGGAGCATAATTATGTTGGACAACCGATTAAAGCAGGATCAAAATCATTTCTGACAGATGAGAAATTCACTGGCGATCCATCTACGATTGACCATGCCAACTGCAGTGATATGGCGGTGAAACCTGGGGAAGACGTCTACCTCTTTTGCGAGTTCTGTGCCGGGGACAAATCACATGTAACAGAAGTCAGATGGAATAAGCTGGATGAAGATGAGAATCTGGTACCTGTAAATCAGCTAACAGATGAAGAGGATGAGGATGGGAGCCGGTATTGGGAATCACCTAACATTTACTCCAGAGATTGTTTGGAAACATAGTAAGAGTATCTCTCGATTTGATTTGATTCGATTTGAATTTAAAAATCTTTGATTTAAAAAAAGGAAAAATTATGAATAGCTTGTATATTTTCTTTTTTGAATGAGATGATAATACAGCAACAAGGTCTCTCAGAAATGTACATATATTACATTATTACCCCGGTCATCGGATTCAGGCTTCTTGCCTACACATAATGTATGCACATTCTCCGCTCCCTGGAGAGCATTCCAACCAGGCCCCAATTTTTAGATGTCCACAAATGCTGGTCAAACTACACTGACTTATTGCATCCTACCCATTAAACACCCTAGCGGAAAGTGGTAAATGTGGATTAATATTTTGCCAAAGAACATTAGTGCCAGGCGGGGATTTGAACCCTCACCCCTTGGATTGAGAGTCAAGTGATAAACCACTATACCATGGCACCTCCACCTATCACCACTATCACGTATTATACAATTCACTCCTAGATCCTAATCAAATGATTGGTCAAACGTGATCACATGTGATTCATTAACTGAGAATATCACATAGATTGATTACTGAACTCACTCGCATCAGGACAGCTTCCTGCTCGCATGCGTCATGTGTATATGATCACCATTTTTGCTTTTTTCTAGCAATCTTCCAGCTGCAGTTGGAAGGCAGTTAATAATCAGAGATGTTACAACAGACATGTTTGGTAGCTACGTCATCACTGCGAATTACACCCTCAGCGGAGCATACAAGGGAGCCTCCATACAAATCACTGTATCACGAGGTATGTATTTAACCCGTTGACAGCTGAATTCTCTTAATCCCATGGGATTAATACAGAGATCAACTGAGAATGGCTTAATCTTACCATCTTCCAAAAAAAGACATTCCAAGTAAAAATTAAATTTTATTCTAGTGCACATCATACTTTTGCATTTCATAGCCAGAGATCGATTAGTGACTGCGATTGTGGGCCCTTGGTGCATGCAGATGTTTTTTCCACCTATCTGTTATGCTTAACATGGTGTTATTTTGTCCCAGTGGATTTTTTTGTTGAGGGGGGGGGGGGGGGTCTACTTTGTAATTAAAATCTTACTCAAGGATGTTAGGATGAGCATTTGGTTTAAAGGTTTCTGCAGGCATTTGCAAGTCACATGGTCAACACAATTATTATTATTATTATTATTATTATTAATTGAATTTACTTTTAGTAAAGAATCTTAAGTCTGAGGAAGGTAACACGCATGTGACATTTCACGATCAGCGGTCATTCTAAATAATACAAAACGAAAATATGAAAATCAGACAAACTCCTTTTTCAGAGCTTGTGTTGCAGCAAGTGTATTGATATTTAAAAAAAAACTCAATATCTATGTGTACTGTTAAGAATTAATTTTTACTTTAGGGTATGCTAAATTGGTTTGTGTTTTTGTTTTGTTTAATTGGGCATAAAATAAGTTCAATGAAAAATAAACTTCACATTAATGATTTGAGGTTGCATCTTTCTTGGAATATATGGGCTCTCTTTAGTCAAGTTCGGTGAAGACAATTGTCATGGAAAAAGCAAATTTTGTCTTTCATAACAATTCTATACAGGAAGTCAATGAAGCAGGTTTTGTGTATTGCATCTCATCCTAACATTATTATTAAAGCTTATCTGCCATAGTTTACAGGAGGGATTAGACCGCCCTGCAAGGTCACTGGACAGATGGTTATCTCATCAACTCAGCTCTCAGTTAAAATAAGAAAAAGAGCATCATGGGGGACCAATGGTCACCGATTAGGCATTGTTTGTTATATAGAGGGCGCAAGTAGCTACAAGTAGTGCAGTGGGCCTTTAAGTAAATTTTGATTCTATTTTTTGTTCGTATTGCTAGCACCTGACACGATGACTGAGATCACCGTTGGCGTCGTGGTATCATTGACTGTCATCTTCTTGGTTGTTACCGTGGTAACAGTGACCTGTCACAAATATCATCTGACACTACAGCTCTACTGGAAGAACCGATTTGGAAAGATTGAAGAACATGGTAAGATCTACAAGCGGGTAAATAACCATTCATCCCAATTCCAATATGTCCATTCTTGGACATCTGAGTTGATGAACGGACAATGAGAACCTTAATGTTCAGTCTTAACCACAGTGACTGCGCTTATGGGCCCTCGATTAGACCCAATATGTAGTAGATGAAACGATCAGCAGCCCAATTAAAGGGATTGGATCTTGAAATGAAAATATGCAGTTCTGATATATAATTTCCAAACGGAAATAGAAAATCGGTCGATTTTAGTCAAGAAACATTGTTTTGAATCTAAAGTAATATCAACCTGAGAGGGAGCTATACAACATAACGAGCTTATTATTCACAATTTGGACTCGATCTCAACCGCGACAACGATGGGAATATTGTAGGGTCGCATATGCTTCCAATATGTACATTCGAACCAATTTCATGACCCCATACCAAAACTTTGTATTTTCTTTAATTGATCATTAGACTAAATATTAGGACTCCATGCTAGTCAGACTACTTTTAGAATCACGATCATATTTTATGAAGGAACAAAAATGTGGAACATAAATCTTGTCGTAATTACTAAGTCATTATTTGATTTCACTCTCTTTACGTTTCTTGCTGACGTAGATGGAATGGAACATGATGCCTTTATCAGCTTCAGCGACTCACCGAACGATGGGAGGTTTGCCATCGCCGTAGCACAGCTTCTCCTTCAGCGGGGTTATAATGTATGGATGAGAGATATGCATTCTATACCAGGAGAAGGTAAGAAAATGTCAGTTCAGACGTATCACCAGATTGCTGGAAGATGACTAAATAGAGGTGTTGTAGTGGAGTGGTTTAAGCACTTGACTTGAAATGCAAAGGTTGTAGGTTCGATCCCCGGCAGACCCCTCAAACCTTCTCTTAACAAAGACGAGGAGTGCTATATACAAACTTGTGAAATTTTGATGACCCAATTATTGCCAATTAGGTCAGAAAGGTCAAGTCGGGTCATATTGCTGACAAAGGGCGTAGTGAACAGCAATTTCGAAGGTAAAGATTTTCGCCCGAATTAACAAAGGAGGTTTGTCGACAAACCTAGGTTAATGTGCGTCATTATTTTATGACGCGTTTTGATGCGTTTCAGACCAAAGTTCAGACAAACGTTCGTCTGAAACGCGTCAAAACGCGTCATAATTATGACGCACATAAACCTAGGTTTGTCTACAAACCTCCTTTCATGATTGCATGTTTGTATCCATTGCTATTCTTCTCCATCGTTGTAGCATTGATAGCGGAGGAGATTGTCAGCATGAAACGAAGCCGACGATGTATTCTCATCATCTCTCCCGAATACTCAACATCATCTCATAGTGAAGTCTTGGTGAGTGAGCTGTACTTACAGATTCCAGGACTCCCTCAGGGTTGGGGGCACAAGTAACAACAAATAATAATGAAGACAAAAATTGAGTATATCATACATCCCGTTCCCTTTTTTTACTAGGGGTCACTATAGGCTCTTTGTTATCGTGATATTCCAAGGATATTTCAAGCCAGCAGATTTTGTATCTACACTGTATATTTGACTCTTGTTATCCTGAATAAATATATTTCAATAAAATAAACAAAATAAATTTAATTTAACTGAATTTAGGAGGAGTCATGTTGGAGATGCAGCCTCATTTTTTCTTGATTTGATTCTGCCAGGTTCACATGTACTCCAATTTAATTTCTTAATTAAGACCGACTCGTCAAGTGCATATACATAAAAATTATGAACCCCATTCCATTCCGCAAGATTATTCAAAAGTTAATGAATGGAACACCAAAAGATGAGAGTTATGTGCTATTACTCTAAAAGACACAAGTAATTTCTTTACAGGATGTTCCCTTTTGAACAAACAATGCTACACCCTGAATTAATGTTGGCTCATTGCAACGTCATACACCAGAAATAAACTATGACTGTGCATAGATTTACCATGAGCATTGCACCTAGAAGTTTAGCTGATTTATGTATGCTTGGAGCAAGCGTCATGGGAGCTTGAGCTGGCAGATACCGGCCATACGGAAGACATCATTATTAATATTCTTGTAATGTTTGATCCCAACCCCCCACCTAGACTGATTTGGCAGCTGACCAGACTCTAAGGAAGAGAAGTCGAATCATCCCCATCCTCTACCGAGACGTCACCAGGGAGCATTTCAAGCGACACCAACGTCTGGCTGAGATCATCAGGGTGTGTCCCTGCATTATATGGCAGGAGATGGAAGACGCTGGTTCCTTGGATGACCAGCTTAGTAATAACATCAGTGGGAGTAGCTCAGAAGGAGTGCATGGCAATGGCTTCAGTGGGAGTGGCCTTGGAGAGATGCCAAACAACGATGTGAGTGGGAGTGGCCTAGAAGAAATGCGTAGCAACAACTTGAGTGGGCGTGGCACAGTAGAAATGCCAAGTAATGTCTCTGGGTGTGGTACTGGAGAAATGCCTATCAACAGTAACAACAGTATCAACAGTACAAATGATGATGAAGGCACAATTGCCTGCCATAGCAACAATGGAATGAGGATGACTCGTAGAGATGGAGATAGAGATCAGCTTATTGAGGACCAGGAAGAAGGGGAGAGAAAGAAGAGGGAGATGAAGATGAAGAAGCAGAGGGAAAAGAATGAGAAAAAACTCCTTTTGAAAATGCCGCCTAAACGATTAGTTGCTAGTCATGCTGGAAATACAGCTTCAATGGTAGTTTAGTCTATTCATGTGTCGGATCATAACCCCCTTTCTTTCTCTCTCTATCTCTCTCTCTGTCTTTCTCTTCCACTTCATCTCTCTCTCTCTGTCTTTCCCTTCCACTTCATCTCTCTCTCTCTCCCTCTCTGCCTCTCTGCCCCCTCTCTCTCTCTCTCTCTCTCTCTCCCCCTCTCTCTCTCTCTCTCTCTCTCTCTCTCACACACACACACGCCAAATAACTATTCAAGTATGTACTACCATCGCAGATGTAAGTGTGAGATTAACATTTTTACTATCATGCTTTCACTACAATCATGCCACCAAAAACAAGGAAGATGGCTCCCCAGCCTGAGGAAACCCATGATATATGTGATCAGATAAGTGATGAGGTCAGAGAGTATTTCAACAGCCAAGGATTTAAAGACTTGTTTCAGACATCCCTTGTTGAAGGTGTGACAAGGGAGTTGCACCATCTTCGTGATCGACTGGAACAAACAGAGAGTAAGGTAATGGATCTGGAAATTGCGCTCCAGTCACAAGCTTCCATTATAACTTCACTACAGAAAGAGCAAACTTCTAGATCTGAAGTTATCAAGTCATTGAGGTCCAAGTTGAATGAAGAAGAACAGTACTCAAGGAGGAACAGTCTACGATTATACGGCATCCCAGAAAAGGACAAAGAGGACACCGACGCAGTGATGATAAATCTTGCAAACAAAGATCTTGGTATAAATCTGAATCTGGCTGATATTGACCGCTCACATCGTGTTGGTACCCCGCGCCATGATAAGAGACCAGGAGACAAGACGAAGCCTCCACGACCCATCATCGTCAAGTTCTCTACTTATCGTGCTCGCCATCTAGTGATCAGGAACAGGAAACAACTTAAAGGGAAACACATAGGAATTGACGAAGACTTGACAGCAGCAAACAGAATGTTGCTTCAAAAAGCAAAGGATGAAGTGAAACTCAACACAAATGCAATTGCCGCGTGGTCCACAGATGGCAGAGTAACTGTTCTAGTGAAAGCCACGAACGGAGGTTCGGTAAGGAAAAGAATACACTCAGTGACTGATCTTAAGAAAATATGAAAATATTGTCATGTAAAGCGTAAACAGGTAAATGCTGAGTTAATATACATTTATGCTCATATCAGTAGACTATATCACTCAATGTAGTGAAACCATATTCAGCTGATGAGAAATAATGCGAATACCATGTATTAGTCTTAATATCCGCTTGTACTACCGATACATTATATTATATTGCAGACTTTTCCGTTTTTGTTTTTGATAGTATATAGTTTAACGTACTATGTTGTGTACTTGTATTTTATGTAATAGGCAGAATTCTACAACTTGTGATAATTGCTCTCTTTGCAATCGAAGCTCAAGAGAGTATAAATCTTTAGCTACTACATTTAATGAAGAACTTCTTCCGGATAACAAAGTTTATACTCCTGATGAATTTTATGAATCTACTAAAAATTTCGATACTTGTTCTATAGTGACTTTATTTCATTTTAACTGCCGTAGTTTAAAGCGCAATTTTGATAATTTCTTACAATGTGTCCAAACATTTTCCAGACCTATGTCAATAATTGGGGTCACTGAAACATGGCTTAAGAGTGATGATGATGATAGCTATTTTTCTCTTCCCCAATATTCCTTCCTAAGTAATCCTCGACAAGGAAAAAGAGGGGGAGGCGTAGGAGTATTTATTCATGACAAAATAAGATTTAAAAGAAGACCAGATTTAGATGTGTTTACTAATGCTGTTGAGAGTATTTCCATTGAGGTATATAATAAAGTACAGAATTATATAGTTCTTGTTATGTATAGACCACCACACCAAGGAGTACAATCTTTTATAAATGATACACAAGCACCGCTGAATGTTATTATGAATGAGAAAAAGGAGAGCATCATTATGGGTGATTTTAATGTTGATCTATTGAAACTTGATGTTATTTCATATGTTAATGAATTCATTGATAACTTTATTTCACTTTCTTACTTACCACAAATAATCAAGCCAACCCGAATAACCTCACATTCTGCGACTACTTTGGATAATTTCTTCTGTAATAATCCAGAAAAGGTTAAGCTGAGTGGAATAATTTTAACAGATGTCAGTGATCATCTTACTCCTTTTATCATGATTTTATCTCAACCTGATACAGATGATCCTCAAATAATTTACTCAAAACGTGACTTCAGTGATGTTCACATCAATACATTTTGTTCAAAGTTACAGTCTGTGAAGTGGGAATTTTTAGATCGTCTTGATGATGTTAATCAGAAGTATGAAAGTTTTCTTGAAATATATGTGAAATTGTATAACGAATGTTTCCAAAAGGTAGAGATAAAAAAAAAGAAACATGCAAACGTTAAACCTTGGATTACAATAGAAATTAAGAAAATGAGTAAACATAAATATATTTTATACAAAAAATATCTTAAAAATCCTACGACATATCGCAGAACGACTTATGTAAATTTTAGAAATAGATTTAATAACTTGATACGTGATACAAAACGTAAATATTATGATAATAAGTTTAAGGACGTAATGAACAATGCAAAGAAAACATGGAATGTTATAAATGAAGTTTTGAACAAAAGAAAAAGTAAGCATGATGTTAATGAAATCGAATATGAAGGTAGATCTATAAAGGATAAATCTCATATTGTAAATCTATTCAATGATTACTTTAGTACAGTTGGACAGAAGATTCATGATAAGTTGGATAGTGCAGTAACTACATCATTTAATAGCTTTTTACAGGGATCTGTTTGTGAGTCTTTATTTTTTAGCCCAATTACAGAATCTACTATAATTAATATTATATCGAGTTTTGATGTAAGTAAATGTCCTGGTTACGATGAAATTAGTGCTAAAATTGTTAAATCTTCTATTAATGCAATTGTGTCTCCTTTGTGCAATATATTTAATTCTTCTCTTGAAAAAGGCATATTTCCTAATGCATTAAAAATAGCTAAAGTTATACCAATTTATAAGAATGGCAGTAAAAATATGTTGAATAATTATAGACCAATCTCTATTTTATCAATTTTTAGTAAAATTTTAGAAAAAATTGTTTATGATAAATTAATATATTTTATTGAAAAACACAATATTTTGCACAATAAACAATTTGGCTTTAGAAAGGGATATAGTACTACCCATGCATTGATTGAATTAACAGATAAAATTGCCAAAGCCTTTGAAAAGAAACACATAGTGATATCTCTCTTTTTAGACCTGTCAAAGGCGTTTGACTGTATTGACCATTCAATTTTACTTAAAAAACTGAAATATTATGGAATAAGGGGAAATGCAATACAGTGGTTTGAAAGTTATTTGTGCAATAGGAAGCAATATGTAAGCGTTGATAATTTTAATTCAGAACATAAAAGTATTTCAGTAGGTGTACCTCAGGGATCTAATCTCGGCCCCCTTTTATTTTTACTTTATATTAATGATCTGCAATATGTTAGCAATATTTTATCAGTAATTTTATTTGCAGATGACACAAGTTTATTTTTATCAGGTAAAGATCCAGTTGCATTAAATAATCTATTAAATTCAGAAATGAAAAGCATACAAACTTGGTTTACAGCCAATAAACTCTACATTAATCGCGATAAAACATGTTATATGATATTTAAGAGTAGGAATTGTAGAATACAAGATAATGTAATAAATATTAAACTTAATGATCTAAGTATAAAGAGAGAAACCAGTACTAAATTTCTTGGAGTAATCATTGACGAAAACTTGAACTGGAAGGAACATGTTAATTACATTGCTATAAAAATATCTAAATCCATTGGAGTCTTTAATATTTTAAAACACATTTTACCTCTGAAGATTTTAACAAATTTGTATAACTGTATGATTCTATCACATTTTATGTATTCTAATATTGTATGGGGTGGATGCTCATTTTATTTATCACAAAAATTGTTTTTACTACAGAAACGTGCAATACGAGCAATAACCAAATCAAACTATTTAGCACATACCCAACAATTATTTAAAAAGTTAAAAATATTGAATATATTTGATATAAATAAATTACAACTAGCATCGTTTATGTTTTCTTATTCTAAACAACTATTGCCCAATAACTTTCATGACTATTTCGAATATAATCGCAACATTAATAAATATAAAATAAGAAACTCCAATAAAATGTATGTACCTTTTTATATTTTTAATTTTTCAAGAACTACAGTAAGTTTTAAAGGCCCACAGCTTTGGAATGAGTTGCCAAACGTATTAAAAGAAATATCCACTGTTTTTACATTCAGGAAAAAATATAAATGTTATCTTCTTAATTGTGAGTAGTTTTATTTGATCTAATTGCCTTTTTTGAGATTTATGTAAATAATTATGTTGTGTTTTTATGTGATTATGCTATGTTATATTATCTGTTTGTTTGATTGTTTTTATTTTTTTATATTTTGTATAATGTATTTTTTTTTTTTTTTGAAGGGTGGAAATATAGGGGATCAACCTTGACAGGCCAATGGCCTTTGTTGATCCCTCACATCCTCCACCCTTCATCCTTCTTTCATCAGTACAATGTAAATGAATGTTGTTGTTTTTTGTATATATTTATATTGTTTTAATTTATGATTTGTTTGTATATCTTTTGATGTGTTTTTAAAGTGATGTGAAATAAATTGAAAAAAAAAAAAAAAAAAAATTGAATACAATGTGTGTTAAAATTTGTAAAGTTCACCTCAAAGATTACAAGTAAGGTTAGGGTAAGGATATCGCACAAAAATGAATACAATGGACAGAAAGTAGTGTTCAATATATATATGTATATGTATGAAACAAAATATGTGCACACGATGTTTGATGAGATGGAATGCTATTCGAAGACACTGTCGGCAGTGAAAAATGAAATAAATTATATATCAACGGAAAGCTTATAAGCCATAGATTACAATAATATCACCACTGTAACTGCGGCAAATTCGACCCCTGTTGACCTGTTATTTGGAGGGGTGCGGAAAATGAGGTTTTAAATTTTTTTTTTAAACTAATTTGTATTGTACGTTCATTGAGCTTTCCATTGATATAAAGTGATATTGTCTTCAGATAGGGTCTTTAAATGTAAAAGCAGTATGAAATCTGAAGTATGAAGTATTTATTTTGGGTTGGTATGACCATGATGATTATTGTGTTGAATCACATATTGAATTCATATGTAGAGATGTTGTATGATCCATTGGATGAGTCTCTGGACTGTGAATCCAAGGTACGGGGTTCGAATCCCTGCCGCAGCACTAACGTCCTTTGGCAAGACGTTAATCTATATTTGCCACGCTCCACCCAGGTGAGGTAAAATGGGTACCTGGTAGGATCATTCCTTGAAATGCACTGTGAGCTGATAACGGCTGCCTGAGCTAAATCTAGTGTAATAATTTCCAGAGCTTTTTGGAAGCGCATAGGAACGTTATATCATTATGTGTTATATGTGTTATAGAATGGATAATTATTAATATATAATATATTTTATTGTACATGTATATTATGGCCTTGCTGTAAAGCAGCTCTTAGCTCTTGAACATTCGTATATAAAATTCAACAACACTGCATTCAAAAAGAAAAATAAATAGCACTATCTATAATCTACTTTTATATATTTTTAGTTTACTTGTTTATGGTAAAGTAGAATGTATATTTGTGTATATCTAGAACTTGATCATAGTAGATTGCATATCTTTGATGCATGTTGATCATACAAAGATTTGTATGTTTTGTACAAATGATAATCTTTCAGTGTTGATTGTAAATCATGATATACTACATTATAGTTGATTTGCATTTATTATGCAATATTTAAAAAAATTGCATCTTTAATTCAAATTTAGTTAAATGATACATGTTCATGTATGTATCTGACTTGATTGCAAAACTGATTGGCTATTGTGTCCAGCAATCGCCCCCCCAGGCAACTTACTCCAAGGACAACTACTCCAGACATCCTCCCCCAGACAGCTGTCTCTAGATGAGGGCATGATATCAAAGAGCGGGCTTAGTCTTTTGTTGATGTAATACGGTATGATACAGAAAGAACGCTGCTTTCCTGTAAAAATATCTTCATGTCCCACAAACTATGAAAAAAACTTACAGGGAAATTTCTTTTTCATATGCAGCCTTTGTTTGCTGGAATAACTTGCCGTAATACCTTAAATATACGAAAAGTTCAGAAGTACATGTAATTTGCTAGTATTTTGTTAAACATTGTACTGAAACATAATGAATACGATTACAGTGTACTTTATTCATAAGGATGCCAATATAATTTATTGAGCTTAAGTGATACAAAGCCTTTTCATTTTGCACTGTTACGTCATTGTTATGTATGAATGTTATCTATGAAGAGCAATTCATTAACACTTTTTACAATTTAAACTTATGTATTGTTCAGGCTCATTTTGTGTGTGCATGTCAACTTTCCACTTCTTTTTATTCCTCTATGGATTGATACTCACATCCAACTCTCTCTATATTTTACTCTTAGTTATTAATGTAACTATGTATTGAAATTATGGAAATAAAAACCTCGCTTGAGGATAAGAGAAGGAAAAAAGAAAATCCTCTTTCACACTCTACCCCTAACCCTCCCTCTAAAGGCAGTTTCTCCGGTTGGAAATGTCAATTTTAGTTTCTCAATTTTTTTCGTCTAATCTCATCCAGAATTTGACCCTGAAATTATCGTCAACGAAAACAACAAAAAGGTAAAGGCAATATATATACAAAAGTGATCTGTTTTGATTACACAGAAGATCATGAAATTGATGTTCCTTTTGTTATTCGCCATTATTCTATTGCATTGGTGACGAAGCTCTCATTGGCGCAAAGTCTGAGCAAATCACGTTGTTAAGTAACCTTCACACCAACGCCCCCGGCATTCCGGACGAGCTAAAGTTAATTCGTATCTCTTATTGTCTCCTGGATCGAGCTCTCTCATTGGTGCAGAGTCTGAACCAATCACGTTGTTACGTAACCTTCACACCAACGCCCCCGGCATTCCGGACGAGCTAAAGTTAATTGGTATCTCTTATTGTCTCCTGGATCGAGCTCTCTCATTGGTGCAAAGTCTGAACCAATCACGTTGTTACGTAACCCTCACACCAACGCCCCCGGCATTCCGGCGAGCTTTAGAAAGTTAATTGGTTGTCTTCCATTGTATTCAGGCGGAGCTCTCTCATTGGTGCAAAGTCTGAACCAATCACGTTGTTGCGTAACCTTCACACCGTACGCCCCCGGCATTCCGGGCGAGCTTTAGAAAAGTAATACACCAGTTTACAGTTGTATCAGTGCGCATGCGCAGACAGAGGTCAGAGGTTATTGGCCCAAAAATTGGGGCCAATAACCTCTGACCTCTGGTATTTATGCGTAGATTAAGATTGCGCCCATGCAAATGATGATATGCGCGCACAACGCAGCGCGCAGGCAGTGATATCATCATAATTTGCATGGGCGCAATCTTAATTTACGCTTAAATACATGACCTCTAGGTCATATTGGCCTTGTTTAAAATGGCGCACACAACTGTAAACTGGTGTATTGGTTGTATTCTATTGTCATCGGGACGGAGCTACCTCATTGGTACAAAGTCTGAACCAATCACATCAACTAATCACTTTGTTGCTAATTCAATGGGTAGGATTTCTATAAAATACTACACTTTTCTTCTATATCTTCAGTCTACTCTTTGACTTTCTTGACCGTGCGTTCACGCTGCATCTTGCTCATTAAATTTCTCTCAAATTACCATACTAAACACCAAAGGCCTTACCGTTTACCGAATTATCCCTTATTACTTCGCATTTTCCAAGCTTCTACGTATTCCAAAATGTCTACTGATAGCATGTCGTGCAGCTCTTCCGATTCCGATCGCGAACCTCCTGTTGTTCTTGTACTCGGTCACAGTTACATTAGCCGTCTCAATCAGTACATCGCGCGCGATCCCAAGCGGGATAACCTTAGTCTCGAGAAATCGTCCGTTCTCTCTTTTATGCACGATGTCGGCCACGATCAGCCGGGCAGCGTGTTCTCCGCGTCATCGCAGCTCGATCTCGTCTGGAATCTCTCCCCAGACGCCGTTGTGCTCGATCTCGGATCCAACGACCTGTGTGACGGCCGGGCGACTACCGAATCTACCATGCTTTCTATTGTTGATCTTGCGCTTCGTATTGCGCGCATACCCGGCGTGCGTCATGTACTCGTGTGTAGTATTATCCCGCGTTTGTTTGTACCGAATTGGAAGCCGAACTTCAACGCAAGTGTACAAGATACTAACCGTCTGCTCGCCAAATTTCTTGAAGGTCTGCCGAACGTGCACTTTTGGCGCCATCGCTCTTTTGCGCTCAATCACACCAGGCTTTTCTCGTCTGACGGTTTCCACTTCAACGACGCTGGCATGTTGAGGTATTACCGTAGCGTTCGCGGCGCTGTCATGAAGGCTTATAAGATGGATTGAGATCATATTTGATTCTGCTTATTCTTTTTATTTTACTCAATC